>NW_012101510.1:2566283-2583141 GCF_000951045.1 Mandrillus leucophaeus | reverse complement strand
CCACCATGCCCAGCTAATTTTTTGTATGTTTAGTAGAGACGGGGTTTCACCATGTTAACCAGGATGGTCTCAATCTCCTGACCTCATGATCCACCCACCTCAGCCTCCCAAAGTGCTGGGATTATAGGCGTGAGCCACCGTGCCCAGCCGGGGTTTGTTTTTTTTAACCAGGTCATAATCAGAACCACTTGAAGTGTGTGTGTGTTAGAGCTGAATTTTAGGTTTCGTCATATTGGGGAAGTTATATTAAACCCTCTATTCTAGAAACTCATTTGTGGTTCTAAGGGGTTATATGATCATTAGGACCAATGAGAGCAGTTTTCTCTGGTCTCTTTCCTTCGCCAAGTTGTCACACTCCAAGAATATTATTAACCTTCAGTCAGATCCCCTTAGCATAGAGGTGTCAAGTCACTGTTCTGCAATTCTGTTCTCACCACTCTTATTCCACTGTGAACTTCAGAAAACTCTGGAACGAGAGACTCGCCAGTGCCAGGCTCTGGTGATCTGGACTGACTGTGATAGAGAAGGCGAAAACATTGGGTTTGAGATTATCCACGTGTGTAAGACTGGTAAGTGCTGCTGCTGCTGACTTTCTCTACTTTGGGATTCCATAAATAGAGTGTTCTCATTTGTATGTGCAAGTGAGCCACGGATGAGTTCCTCTGCAGATACTTTCCCTGTCGGTCTGTGAGTCCCACCAGCCATGTGTCCTGGAGCAAATCACTGAGCCATTGGGAGCCTCGACTTCCTTGTCTGTAATATCAGGCCAATCCAACATGTTTCCTGGGACTGCCACAGAGATTAGATGAGTTAATGCGTGATGTAAACCATTTAGACCAGGACTCATTCCTTGTTAGGTACAAGCATACAAGCAGATACCCAGCTCCTTGAGAACAGGGACTTTATATTCTTTTTGTTGTTGTTGTTATATATTGAATTATTTTAGTATTTGGTTAATGAAAACAAAAATAGAAAAATAAAATTACATATTGAATATGTGTAAAAGAGTGAATATATCACAAGTAAAGTACAAAGAATAATTACAAAATGTTCTGTTTTCTTTTTTAATCTCTCCTTTTATACAGTACTCGACTATTAATAAATAATTGTTGCAGTGGATTTAAAGGCTCTCGCCGTGTTAATGGTTTTGGGTAACTTAGAGGAAGTGATGAACGGGCCGGCCATTCTCTAGCTCAGAGGGTGGGGTTGCTATTTTCGTTTAGTGGTTTTGTGTTCAGCGCTGTAATGACTCCTGGAAATTTAAGTGCATTAACTTTAAAGGACAGTGTGTGTATGTCCTATATTCTTTCCTGAAGGGACATGAAATTCCCCCACAAAACCCTTTAATTGATAGTATTTTTCTTTTCCCAAAAGGCCTGAGAGAGCAAGTAAGATTAAAGTCTCAAAAGGCAGCCAGGCACGGTGGCTCATGCCTGTAATCCCAGCACTTTGGAAGACTGAGGCAGGTGGATCTCCTGAGGTCAGGTGTTCGAGACCAGCCTAGTCAACGTGGTGAAACCCTGTCCCTACTAAAATTACAAAAATTAGCCAGGTGTGGTGGCATGTGCCTGTAGTCCCAGCTACTCAAGAGGCTGAGGCAGGAGAATTGCTTGAACCCAGGAGGCAGAGGTTGCAGTGAGCCGAGATTGTACCACCGCACTCCAGCCTGGGTGACAGAGTGAGACTGTCTCAAAAAAAAAAAAAAACAATGCTCACCAAGAGCATTTTAGTATTTTAGTTACGGAAGGGGCATGGGTATTTCTCGCAAGGTGGAGACGAGAGACTGAGAAAAGAAATAACACACACAGAGACAAAGTATAGAGGAAGAAAAGTGGGCCCAGGGGACTGGTGCTCAGTAAGTGAGGACCTACACTGGCGCTGGTCTCTGAGTTCCCTCAGTGTTTATTGATCACTATCTTTACTATCTCGGCGAGGGGAATGCGGTTTGATTGTAGGGTGATGGTGGGGAGAGGGTCAGCAGGAAAACATGTGAACAAAAGACTCTGTGTCATAAATAAGTTTAAGGAAGGGTGCTGTGCCTGGATGTGTACATAGGCTAGATTTATGTTTAACTTTACATAAACATCTCAGCGAAGTAAAGAGTAACAGAGCAGTATTGCCACCATGATGTCTCGCCTCCAGCCATACAGCGGTTTTCTCCTATCTCAGAATATAATATATGGTCGGTTTTACACCGAGTCATTCCATTCCCAGAGACGTGCAGGAGACAGATGCCTTCCTCTTACCGCAACCACATACAGACTTTACTCTTTCGCTAATCCTCCTCAGCACTGACCCTTTACGAGTGTCAGGCTGGGGGGCTGTAAGGTCTTTCCCTTCCCACAAGGCCATATCTCAGGCTGTCTCAGTGGGGGGAAACCTGGACAATACCCAGGCTTTCTTGGGCAGGAGTCCCTGCGGCCTTCCGCAGTGCATTGTGTCTCTGGTTAATAGAGAATGGAGAATGGTGATGTCTTTCACAAAGTGTACTGCCTACAAACACATTTTTGACAAAGCACATCCTGCACAGCCCTAAATCCCTTAAACCTTTAGCCAATACAGCACATGTTTTTGTGAGCACAGGGTTGGGACAAGAGTCACAGATTAACAGCATCTCAAAGCACAACAGTTTTTCTTAGTACAGATCAAAATGGAGTTTCTTTATGTTTTCCTTTTTCTACATAGACAAAGTAACAATCTGTCTCTCTTTCTTTTCCCCACAGTTACTAGCTAAGATTAGCTCCATCACTATTTTTGAGAGTATACTCAGTTTAAAGGTTATGGTGGTGTTTCCTCTTTAGACACTGTACACCATTGATTTAACCTAATAGGTAAATTGGTCACCTCACAGCTTCTTGAACTGGTTTGCCTTTATTTCAAGGGGCTTTAAGAAAAGTGAGTCCTTTATGATGGAGGGCAGTGTGGTTTGACTTTGACCTTGGTAATGCCTTGTGTTCTGCAGTAAAGCCCAATCTGCAGGTGTTGCGAGCCCGATTCTCTGAGATCACACCCCGTGCCGTCAGGACAGCTTGTGAAAACCTGACTGAGCCCGATCAGAGGGTGAGCGATGCTGTGGATGTGAGGCAGGAGCTGGACCTGAGGATTGGTGAGGAGCTAGGCAGACCCCCCCATGGCCACATTAATGTTGTGTTATGGGACCAAAAATGGGCTCTGTGTAGATATGTGCAGCCAGCCCTGGACTCTTATTAGCCACCATTTTCACCTTCCTTCACTCTCCAGGAGCTGCCTTTACTAGGTTCCAGACCCTGCGGCTTCAGAAGATTTTTCCTGAGGTGCTGGCAGAGCAGCTCATCAGTTATGGCAGCTGCCAGTTCCCCACATTGGGCTTTGTGGTGGAGCGGTTCAAAGCCATTCAGGCTTTTGTACCAGAAATCTTCCACAGAATTAAAGGTAGGGCCTGGAGTGGGGGTTATGGCCTGGGACCTATGGGCCCAAGGTTAAGGAAGGGGACTGTGAGCGTTAATAGCACTAATAAAGATGTAATTTATTTTAGTCTTGCTGTCATCCTCCCTGGCCCATTACAATCCTCTTAAAGTTCCCTTTGTTATCTGGAAATTCTTCCTTATTTGATATTCCTTTGACTTTCACCACCTTTTCCTATCTGTCATATCATGTGGCTTCTCTGAGACACAGATAAACCTTTTCCTATCTGTCATATCATGTGGCTTCTCTGAGACACAGCCTTTCTGTTTGTCTCTCCTTAATATAGTAACTCATGACCACAAAGATGGTATCGTAGAATTCAACTGGAAAAGGCATCGACTCTTTAACCACACGGCTTGCCTAGTTCTCTATCAGTTGTGTATGGAGGTAAGAAGTCCTTCGAACCCTTAATGATCTAGGAAGCATTCTGCACACCTCCCAGATCACTCCCACTGTTGGCAGAGGTGATCTATCTCGTTCTCCCATTGGACTTTAGCTTTAAGTTTGCATCTCGGGATCACTTTGGGGACCAGTAAGACTAGAACCCCCTGAAAACAGCACTAAAAGGAAAAGGGAAGTATCTGCATTCTTTTTAGATAAAATCAGAAATTTTGGGAAATGTATAGTTGAAATCTCCTCTTGTGGCGTATACTGTCACCAGGAATTATCAAGGATTAGCTAGACCAGTCCAGGTCATTGACTTATAGAGCTAGGAGAGAATGGACAGCGTTTGGCTCAGCCCCCTCTTTGTTGGTCGCGTGAGGAAATCTAGAGAAGTGAAAGTCACAAATTAGTGGGTTAATTTTATATACTGATAAAAGCTAGGAAGAAAATAAGGCAAGGGAAAGGGATAGAGAAAGGCTGGAGGGACAGGGAGGGGAGAGGTTACACTGGAGCAGAGGCTGGAGAGGTTAGGGAGAGGGCTGGAGGGTGGGTGGGACATGCATGTGCTATAGAAGGGAGCAAGACTGGCCCGGGCCATAGGCCAGTCAGTGGCAGAGTTAGGACCCACCCTAACGTTTCCTGGCCCTTGGGCTGTATGGTTTCCTTTCTGATGTCACTTCCTATTAGCACATAACAGCCTGGTTTAACCCAGGGACTGCACAGAGTCATGCTTAAGTAAAATTCCGAGCTCTCTAGGCTTAATTTATGGTGTGCTTCTGGCTGCAGCCCACTGGCAGATTTGTTACTAATTAGGCAAGGGATGTGATAACTGTGCAGTACCCACTATGGACCAGGCACACTTTGTTATGTGTTGTTTTGTTTAATCCTAATAATTCCTGTGAAGGCAGTGATAGCATCCCCATTTTCCAGATGAAGAAGCTAAAGAAAGTGAAGAGACTTACCCACAGACACGTGAGAGCTGTACGTGGCAGAGCACAACCGAATCCCAGTGTGTCCCTACCCCTTCTGCAGACCGTGCTGCTGTCTCCATCTCTCTTTCACTCCACCTTTGACCCTGGACCATTGGGAGTCTCTGTAACACTGCACAATTATTTGTTAAATAAAAAGACCACCAGCCGAGGTTTCATAGTGAAACCCCATCTTTACAAAAAAGAAAAAAATTAGCTGGGCGTGGTGGCACCTGCATATAGTTCCATCTACTTGGGAGGCTGAGGTGGGAGAATTGCTTGAGCTCAGCAGGTTGAGGCTGCAGTGAGCCATGATTATGCCGCTGCACTTCAGCCTGGGTGACAGAATGAGATACTGCCTCAAAAAAAAAAAAAAAAAAGATCAACTTAAATAATAATAAAATATAAAAGTAAGTAATAAAAAGGCCCGCCCTGTTTCTCCTTCAGTCGGATGTGGTACGGGACTACGTGGTGGGCGATGCAAACTATGAAGTTGGTTTTAAGATTAAAGGTCTCTAGCTTGTATTGTATAATTTCTCCTATTTCTTTTTTTCTTTTCCCTGAGACAGAGTCTGGCTCTGTCGCCAGGCTGGAGTGCAACAGCACGATCTTGGCTCACTGCAACCTCTACCTCCTGGGTTCAGGCGATTCTCCTGCCTCAGCCTCCCCAGTAGCTGGCACTACAGGCATGCGCCAACACACCTAGCTAATTTTTGTATTTTTAGTAGAGATGGGTTTTCACCATGTTGGCCAGGATGGTCTAGCTCTCTTGACCTTGTGATCCACCTGCCTCAGCCTCCCAAAGTGGTGGGATTACAGGCGTGAGCCACCGCACCCGGCAATTTCTCCTGTTTCTAACTCTGTATTATCCTGAATTTTTTTTTTTTTAAAGGAGCACTGGGCCAAGCATGGTGGCTTATGGGAGTATTGCTTGAGCCCAGGACTTCTGGGCCAGACTGGGTAACATAGCAAGACCCTATCTCTGTATTTTAAACAAAACAACAACAGAAGGAGCACTGTGCATGTGTACATAGAAAACTGTATTCAGGCAATGCATAGGCTGTTGGATTTCATAGTCTCTGGAGGAAGCACCTTAAGGCTTGTCAAATTGCCCTTCGCAATCTTGGTTTGAGTGGGAAAGTAGTGATGGTGTCTATCTTGCTGTCAGCTACAAGCGACATTAAGTGGGCACTCTCCTAGGCTGTCACTGCAGGCCTAGCTGGTGGTCGTCAGTTTGATCTGGAAGGACTGGCATGGGCTATCCACAGGAAGGATGGGGATGATGCACTAACAGGTTAACATGGTCTTTTCTTTCCTGGCTTTCTAGGATCCCATGGCAACTGTGGTAGAGGTCAGATCTAAGCCCAAGAGCAAGTGGCGGCCTCAAGCTTTGGACACTGTGGTATGTTCCGGACAGGCTGTTTCAGGCACTGGGGAAACACTGTTTTGAGGCCGTGGTTCTACTGCCTAGACTGTGGCTTGGTGGAAGAAAATATCACCCATCACCAGGCCACACAAGAAAATGCTTGAGAAAGACACGGTCCTGCTTAGCCTTACTGTTTGTTTTTTTTGTTTGTTTTGTTTTTGTAGACTCAGACTTCTGGGCTCAAGAGATCTCCCACCTCAGCCTCCCAAGTAGCTCGGACTATAGCCATGTGCCATGATGACCAGTTAATTATTTTTATAATTTTTTTGTAGAGACGGAATCTCACTATGTTGACCAGGCTGGTCTCAAACTCTTGGCCTCAAGTGATTCTCCAGCCCCAGCCTCCCAAAGTACTGGGATTACAGGCATAAGCCACCACACCCAACCACTGCCTGGCCTCTTAATGGTTTTTTTTTTCTTTTTGAGATTTTTTTGAGTTTTTTTTTTGAGATGTTGCCCAGGCTGGAGTGCAATGGTGCGGTCTTGGCTTACCACAACTTCCGCCTCCCGGGTTCAAGCGATTCTCCTGCCTCAGCCTCCCGAGCAGCTGGGATTATAGGCATACACCACCATCAGGTGATCTGCCCACCTCAGCTTCCCAAAGTGCTGGGATAACAGGCGTGAGCCACCACACCTGGCTTTTTTTTTGTTGTTGTTGTTGTTAACAACTGCGGCCGGGCGCAGTGGCTCAAGCCTGTAATCCCAGCACTTTGGGAGGCCAAGACGGGCGGATCACGAGGTCAGGAGATCGAGACCATCCTGGCTAACATGGTGAAACCCCGTCTCTACTACAAAATACAAAAAACTAGCTGGGCGAGGTGGTGGGCGCCTGTAGTCCCAGCTGCTCGGGAGGCTGAGGCAGGAGAATGGCGTAAACCCGGGAGGCGGAGCTTGCAATGAGCTGAGATCCGTCCACTGCACTCCAGCCTGGGCGACAGAACGAGACTCCGTCTCAAAAAAAAAAAACAATTGCAATATAACTGCATTGCCTGAGATTTGGGAAACAAAAAGAGGAAGACAACCATCCTTACATAATTACTAGTATCTCTTCCAGTTTTTTAACATGCATGTTTTTACAGCATTATAACTAAAGTAGCTTGTGTTTTCCACGCAAGCATTTTTTCATGTTGCTGCATAATCTGTGTAAATATTACTTTAAATAATCTGCTATATGAACCTACTTTAGAACAGGGCTTCTCAAATTATTTGACCCCAGGAAGAGCCTGACGGAACACAAGTCTGAGTAAATCACATTAGGAGTATGCCTTCTCAGTCACCACTTAGCAGGAAAATTGGGGATAGAATTACTATTAGAATTCACTCTGAAGGTTGGACGTACAGAACACTAAGGCTAACAAGCATGCAGGCTAAGAAGCACACAGGGACTGGTGGGCAGTGCATTCTTTGTCTTGGGCAAGCCACAGTAAATGTGTATATGTGTGGAGGGATTGCATGGGGGCAGTTATGCATTTTGTTTGCTTGTTTGTTTGTTTGTTTTTTGAGAGGGAGTCTTGCTCTGGTCGCCAGGCTGGAGTGCAGTGGCGTGATCTTGGCTCACTGCAGCATCCATCTCCCAGGCTCAAGCGATTCTCCTGCCTCAGCCTCATGAGTAGCTGGGACTACAGGTGCATGCCACCACACACAGCTAATTTTTATATTTTCAGTAGAGACGGGATTTCACCATGTTGACCAGGATAGTCTCAATCTCTTGAACTCGTGATCTGCCTGCCTTGGCCTCCCAAAGTACTGGGATTAGAGGCATGAGCCACCACGCCCAGCTGCATTGATTTTATATAGTAGGCTTATGTTTTTTAGTCCTCACTGGTTAAGTATGCTTTAGTGTGACATATAGTCATCAGCACTGTTAACTTGTCACCTAGGGAAAAAAACATCTGTTATCCCCCAGGAGGCCTCCTGGGGTTTTCACCCTCCAGGAGAATTTACCAGGGCTTGGGTGGTGTTCCCAAAGTGTGGTTCTCAAGACTGTCTGTGTTTGAACAGTGTATTAGACGGCTTTGTTAAAAAATGTAGATTTCAGCCTGGGCACAGTGGCTCAGGCCTGTAATCGCAGCACTTTGGGAGGCTGAGGCAGGCAGATCATGAGGTCAGGAGATCGAGACCATCCTGGCTAACATGGTGAAACCCCATCTCTACTAAAAATACAAAAAATCAGCCAGGTGTGGTGGCAGGTACCTGTATTCCCAGCTACTCGGGAGGCTGAGGCAGGAGAATTGGCATGAACCCAGGAGGCAGCGCTTACAGTGAGCCGAGATCGCGCCACTGCACTCCAGCCTGGATGACAGAGTGAGACTCCATCTGAAAATATATATATATATATATGTAGACTGGGCCAGAGGCGGTGGCTCACGCCTGTAATCACAACATGGCAAAACGCCGTCTCTACTGAAAACACAAAAATTAGCTAGCCGTGGTGAGCGCCTGTAGTCCCAGCTACTCAGGAGGCTGAGGCAGGCGAATTGCAAGAACCTGGGAGGCAGAGGTTGCAGGGAGTCGAAATCGTGCCACTGCACTGCAGTCTGGGCAACAAGAGCGAGACTCGGTCTCGAAAATGAAAAAATTTTTAAAATGTAGATTTCTGGCCAGACGTGGTGGCTCACGTCTGTAATCCCAGCACTTTGGGAGGCCGAGGCGAGCAGATCACCTGAGGTCGGGTATTCAAGACCAGCCAGGCCAACATGGCAAAACCGCATCTCTACTAAAAATACAAAAATTTGCCAAGCGTGGTGGTGCTGTAATCCCAGCTACTTGGGAGGCTGAAGCAGGAGAATCACTTGGACCCAGGAGGTGGAGGTTGCAGTGGGCCGAGATCATGCCATTGCACTCCAGCCTAGGCTACAGGGTGAGACTCAAAAAAAAAAAAAAAATGGAGTTTTCGGCTGGGTATGGTAGCTCACGCTTGTGATCCTTGCATTTTGGGGGGTCAGAGAGGGAGGATTGCTTGAGGCCAGGAGTTCAAAATCAGTCTGCACAACATAGCAGCTTCCCCAGTGGTCAGGGCCCCAAATCTGCTGGCTTCCCAGTTGAGTCCTACACACATTAAAGCCTGAGAACCACTAGGCTAGGATCTGACTCTGCCTGGCAGGCCCAGAAATTGTTGTTGGGCAGTCTTTTCCGCTCTGTTTGACAGAAGCACCTGGAGTGACAGGGGCCAGATTTGACTGAAGATGAGTTGTGTATTTGAGTTGTGCTGCCTGACTTATGCAATACACCTAACATCCCTGTTGACCCATTTCACAGGAGCTTGAGAAGCTGGCTTCTCGAAAGTTGAGAATAAATGCTAAAGAAACCATGAGGATTGCTGAGAAGCTCTACACTCAAGGGTAAATATTCTGGATTTGGGAGTAGAATTTGAACCGTCTTTATCAGGATGAAATATTTTAGAAATAGAGTTTATGGGCCAGGCGTGGTGGCTCACGCCTGTAATCCCAGCACTTTGGGAGGCCGAGGCAGGCAGATCATGAGGTCAAGAGATCAAGACCATCCTGGCCAACATGGTGAAACCCCGTCTCTACTAAAAATACAAAAATTAACTGGGTGTGGTGTGGTGTTGCGCCCCTGTAGTCCCGACTACTGGGGAGGCGGAGGCAGGAGAATCATTTAACCCAGGAGGCGGAGGTTGCAGTGAGCTGAGATTGCACCACTGCACTCCAGCCTGGGTGACAGAGCGAGACTCCATCTCTGGGAGAAAACAAAAATTACAAATAGAGACTGGGTATGCTGGGTCACACCTGAAATCCAAGCACCTTAGGAGGCCTAGGCAGGAGGATCGCTTGAGCTCAGGAGTTCGAGACCAACCTGGGCAACATAGCAAAACCCTGTCTCTACAAAAAAGAAAAATTAGCCAGGCATTGTGCCACACACTTATAGTCCTATCTGTTCAGGAGGCTGAGGCAGGAGGATTACTTTAGCTTGGGAGACGGAGGCTACAGTGAGCCAAGATCGCGCTGCTATACTTCAGCCTGGGCACCACAGCAAGACTATCTCAAAAAGGAAAAACGAAAAACAAATAGAGTCCACGTTACAGTTTTATTGGACAGCATTATTCTTTGTATACTCTAAGAAAAATCTCGAAGCACACACTGGTGGAACTTGTCAGGGTCAGTGAGGCTCATGTGGTGCATCAGGGTTGGTCTGTCAGACTGACCCTCAGAGTGGCCAGTGACAAGCCCCAGGTTCTGAGGCTGCTGGCCTTTATCCTGTGCTGTGCTGCCCCTTTTGTTTCTCCTTTGGCTTCTTTGAGTGTCCTAGCAGGAGAGCCAGCTGCTTTTCACCCCATGAGTGGGTGCATCTCATCTCAGAACTTTTCTGAATCAGGTAACCCAGGTTGCCTTCAGTTGAGTTGGCTACATCAGATGAGTGTTTGTAGGTGTTAGTGGGTGCTTTCAGTTGTTTAATGACCAGAGAGCCTAGCAATTTCTTTTTCTGTTTGTTTGCCTTGGTTTTAGGTACATCAGCTATCCCCGAACAGAAACAAACATTTTTCCCAGAGACTTAAACCTGACGGTGTTGGTGGAACAGCAGACCCCCGATCCACGCTGGGGGGCCTTTGCCCAGAGCATTCTAGAGCGGGGTGGTCCCACCCCACGCAATGGGAACAAGTCTGACCAAGCTCACCCTCCCATTCACCCCACCAAATATACCAACAGCTTACAGGTTGGTTTCTCTGAATGTGCTGCCTGCTGGAACCCAGAGGGAAGTGCTGGGGGTTGGTAGTAAGATTTGAATTTACTCTGTGGGCTGTGATTGTAAAAACCAGTGATCTTGAGATCTCTCTCATTTCGCTTGCTTTGATGAAAGACCGCTTCACCCTTCCCCGTGATGGGCCCCCGTCTTAATCCAGCCCCACCTCCCCACTCTCCGTCAGCTCCTGCTGCTTCCCTACTAGTCCTTCATAGGCAACCTAGGTACCTCTCCTCCCCATACCACTGTGCAGACCCCTACCCCCACTGTGAGCCTTGTGGCCTTCCCAGTCCCTGGAACTAGAGAATTCTATCCATCCTCCCAAGACTGGCTCAGTTTTGGTTGCCTCCTGAAACTTTGCTGCCACCCCAGTCGTGCCACCCCACGTCATTGCAGTTTCCCATTCAGCTCTTCTTGTCTGTCTCAGTCATTTCTTCAGCCAGGGGCAGACTCTGCAGGCACAGGAGCCATTAGGCTTGTTTACATCTGTAGGCTTCTCACAAAGCTGGGGAAATCTTAGTCTTTTGTTCTTCTCCTCCTTCTTTTAATAACATATATTCTTTCTGATTTTAAAAATATGGCCAGGCACAGTGGCTTACGCCTGTAATCCCAGCACTTTAGGAGGACACGGCGGGTGGATCACGAGGTTGGGAAATTGAGACCATCTTGGCCAACATGGTGAAAACCTGTCTCTACTAAAAATATAAAAATTAGTTGGGTGTGGTGGCGTGTGCCTGTAGTCCCAGCTCTCAGGATGCTGAGGCAGAAGAATCACTTGAACCCGGGACGCGGAGGTTGCAGTAAACTGAGATTGCACCGCTGCACTCCAACCTGATGACAGAGTGAGACTCTGAAAAAAAAAATTAGGCCGGGCGCGGTGGCTCAAGCCTGTAATCCCAGCACTTTGGAAGGCGGAGACAGATCACGAGGTCAGGAGATTGAGACCATCCTGGCTAACACGGTGAAACCCTGTCTCTACTAAAAAATACAAAAAACTAGCCGGGCGCGGTGGCGGGCGCCTGTAGTCCCAGCTACTCGGGAGGCTGAGGCAGGAGAATGGCGTGAACCTGGGAGGCGGAGCTTGCAGTGAGCTGAGATCCGGCCACTGCACTCCAGCCCGGGTGATAGAGCAAGACTCCGTCTCAAAAAAAAAAATTACATGTTCATTTTAGACAATTTAAGAAATACAAAAGATTATAAGGGAGGAAAAATTGCCTATTAAGCATGATATTTAACAATTGCAAAGATGTGCCATAATTTATTTTGCCAAATCTGTTTTTTATGTTTTTGATACTATAGTTAACATTTGTAGACATAAATATTTTTGTGGTTCTCCAGTTACTCCTTTGAAGAGATCCGTAGAAGGGGAATTATTGGATATGTGTATAAATGTCTCATTTTGATAGAGTGAGACTCACTAAATCATTGATTACCTAATTGAAAATTACCCTGACAAATTACTGCTTAAACGTGTGCATGAAGTTGGGCTAAGGCCACCAGGTGCAGTGTTGCTGTGTCTCTTGTATTTGAGGAGTCTCTCGCCAACTTCTTATGCTTTCATCTTGTTTTCTGCTTAGATTGGGTTTACATCAAAGAACCACTCTGAAGGGGAAGATTACTCCCTTGCTTATCTTTGCCAGATTTGAGTTGTGAAAGTGTCAACCTAAACCTATCCTCTCCCCAGGACTTATTTGCCTGGCACTCCATGTTAGTGCAGGGCCTGAGGAGCAGTGTGGCCTCTTCTGTGCTGGACATTTGGCTAAGGCTACCAGCGATGCTCCTGTCCTTGAGAGGTGATATTCTAGGGGGAGTTTCAAACTCCTCGTTTCTTCCTAGGGAGACGAACAGCGACTGTACGAGTTTATTGTTCGCCATTTCCTGGCCTGCTGCTCCCAGGATGCTCAGGGGCAGGAGACCACAGTGGAGATCGACATCGCTCAGGAACGCTTTGTGGCCCACGGCCTCGTGATTCTGGCCCGAAACTATCTGGACGTGTATCCATATGATCACTGGAGTGACAAGGTGATCAAGAGTGGTCCCCAGGGAGAGGGAGGACAGTTGTGTTGCGAGTCCTGAGTTCTCTGGTGGAGCAGGACCGTGTTCCTTGAAATGAGGTTATTTTTTGCCTGAGTGTGATAATGGAATCATCTGACTGCTGCACCTGCCGCTCCCTGTAGATCCTCCCTGTCTATGAGCGAGCCTCCCGCTTTCAGCCCAGCACCGTGGAGATGGTGGATGGGGAGACCAGCCCGCCCAAGCTGCTCACCGAGGCCGACCTCATTGCCCTCATGGAGAAGCACGGCATTGGTCAGTGGCTCCTCTGGTTAACTCGCATCTCTTGAGCACTTACCGTGTACCAGGCACAGGTTTCCTCTAGTCTTCAAACCATTGTCTAATGCAGCTGCTGTATCTTTATCCCCATTTTATGGTTGAAATAAGGCTCAGAGAGGTTAAGAACTTACCTAAGTTCACAAAGTGTGTGTTATTAAAACCTGGTCTGAATACCTCCACAGTCAGTGCTCTTAAACCATGCACTGTGCTGTGCACGTAGTAAGAGACTTTTCCCATGGCTTTGAGGGCCCAACTGGGAGCACCTGTTGGCCACATGAGGCTTTGTTCTTTTGAATAAGAACAGCATGTAAGGAACCAACAATTAAAACTTAGGACAGTCATCATAAAATCTGTTTTCATTTTGAAGTGTCAGATCTGGCTCCTCCTTCCCGTGTGGAGTATTGGGTGAGGGTGGCAGCTGTCTCTGCAGGCGTGCACCCACACTGCTCAGTTAGGCTGCTCACGCTGGCCTCATGTATGTGCCAGGACCCTGCTGTTAGCTATGGGTGACTGGATTCTTAGCCTTTTGTTAAAGCATTTCCCATAATTGCTTAGGAATCAGAAACTAGGTTTTAATAAAACACTGGGCCAGAATTGTGTTATTCCTAATAAGTCCCATGGCTCAAGCTTTGCAGATAGGTCCTTGTAACTAATCTGCTGTCCCCTCCATTCGTTTTTCTCAAGGCTCTCAAGGGCTTTCTCTGGCAAGCCTAGTCCAGGAATACCAGCAGCACAGTGGAGGGGAAGCAGAGCTCTCTGGGCATGTGTTACAGAAGCAGCTGCCTCACCCACGAAGGGAGTTTCTTAGGCCTGTGACTTAGGAAGCAGTGCTCCAACGTGGAGTCCTTGACCATCACTAGGACATCCAGAAACCCTGCAGGTTTAGGTAAAATTAGTAGAGGTTCACCCATCATGATTTATTTGATAAAAATGTATGAGGGCTGGATGCGGTGGCTCACACCTGTAATCCGAGCATTTTGGGAGGCCAAGATGGGTGAATCACTTGAGCCCAGGAGTTCAAGACCAGCTTGGGCAACACGGTAAAACCCCATCTTGCTGGGCGTGGTGACTTACGCCTGTAATCCCAACACTTTGGGAGGCTGAAGTGGTTGGATCACCTGAGGAAGGGAGTTTAAGACCACCAGCCTGACCGACATAGTGAAACTCTTGTCTCTACTAAAAATACAAAAATTAGCCAGGCATGGTGGTGGACACCTGTAATCCAAGCTACTTGGGAGGCTGAGACAGGAGAATCGCATGAACTCGGGAGGTGGAGGATGCAGTGAGCCAAGATTGCACCACTGCACTCCAGCCTGGGTGACAGTGAGACTCCATCTCAAAAAAATAAACCATCTTGGCTGGGTGCGATGGCTCAAGCCTGTAATCCCAGCACTTTGGGAGGCCGAGACAGGCGGATCTGAGGTCAGGAGATTGAGACCATCCTGGCTAACACGGTGAAACCCCGTCTCTACTAAAAAACACAGAAAACTAGCCAGGTGAAGTGGCGGGCGCCTGTAGTCCCAGCTACTCGGGAGGCTGAGGCAGGAGAATGGTGTAAACCCGGGAGGCGGAGCTTACCGTGAGCTGAGATCACGCCACTGCACTCTAGCCTGGAGGACAGAGTGAGACTCCGTCTCAAAAATAAAAAAAATAAACCATCTCTACAAAAAATTAGGTGCATGCCTATAGGTAGGGAGGCTGAGGTGGGAGGATCACTTGAGCCCGGGAGGCAGAGAGTGAGGTACACTGAGATTGAGCCACTGCACTCCAGCCTGGGCAACAGAGCGAGACCCTGTCTCAAAAAAAAAAAAAAAACAACACATGAGGCCCACAATAGTGAGAGCTTGGACTAAGCACCAGAGACACAAAGAGGAATAAGACCTCATTTTTTAACTTCTCAATCTAACAGAAGAACCAAACCAACACATTGAATACAATGTAATGGGTTCTGCAGGGAGTAGGCAGGGAAGCAAATGTCATGGGTAGGCTGGCGTTTGAGCTGGACCAAAACTTCATAGTAAGACTGCTGGATCAACGAAGGGCAGCCCAGTGCAGGGCAGGCCTGAGGAAGGCACAGGAGCAGGAAAGCAAAAGCCTGCTGTAGCTGGATTGGGGGTGGTGGCCATAGAAGGTGTCTGGAAAGATGATCCATGCCTGACTTTACAGGGCCTTGGCTTGCCCAGTTGAAGGGCTTAGATGGTGATACGTGGTCAGCAGGGAGTCTTCTAGGATTTCTAAGTAAAGGAACCACAGAGAGGTACACTTAACAAAAAAATAATAATAATAATATTTTTAAAAGATTATTAACAGACTGGGCATTGTGTCTCACACCTATAATCCCAGCACTTTGGGAGGCCAAGGCAGGGGGTCAGGAGTTCAAGACTTGAGGTCAGGAGTTCAAGAGCAGCCTGGACAATGTGGTGAAACCCCATCTCTACTAAAAATACAAAAAATCGATGGGTATGATAACTGACGCCTATAATCCTAGCTACCCAGGAGGCTGAGGCAGGAGAATTGCTTGAACCTGTGAGGGAGAGGTTGCAGTGTGCCGAGTTTGCGCCACTGCACTTCAGCCTTGTGACAGAGAGAGACTCCGTCACACACACAAAAAAGATTATTAACAGTCTTATTTATATACCGTACAGTTCATCTCTTTCAAATGTGTAATTTACATTTTTTAGCATATTTACAAAGTTGTGCAGCTATCACCATAGTCAGGTTTTTGGGTTTTTTTGTTTGTTTGTTTGTTTGTTTGTGATGGAGTTTTACTCTTATTGCTCCAGCCGGAGTGCAGTGGTGCAGTCTCGGCTCACTGCAACTTCTGCCACCCGGGTTCAAGCGATTCTCCTGCCTCAGCCTCCCCAGTAGCTAGGATTACAGGCACGCACCACCACACCCAGCTAATTTTTGTTATTTTTAGTAGAGACAGGGTTTCACCATGTTGGCCAGGTTTGCCTACTTTAGTTATTTCCTATAAAGAGCCAGGCACAGTGGCTCACACCTGTAATCCAGCACTTTGGGAGGCCAACGTGGCAGATCACTGGAAGTCAGGAGTTCGAGACCAGCTTCGCCAACATGGTGAAACACTGTCTCTACTAAAAATGAAAAAATTAGCTGGGCTTGGTGGCAGGTGCCTGTAATCCCAACTACTCAGGAGGCTGAGGCAAGATAATCGCTTGAACCCGGAAGACAGAGGTTGCAGTTGATGGACACTTGAGTTGTTTCTAGTCTTTGGCTATTATAAATAATCCTGCTGTGAACAGTTTTGTACAAGGTTTTGTGTGGACATGTGTTTTCATTTCTCTTGTGTAGACTTAGGAGTGGGATTGCTGGTTTACATGGTAACTCTACATTTAACATTTTTAGGAACCACTACACTTTTTTTTTTTTTTTTTCTGAAGTGGCTGTACCATTTTTTGTTTCCACCAGTAAGGCACTAGGATTCCGGGTCATCCACATCCTTACTTAGTATTATCTCTCTTTTTGATTTTGCCGGTAGGTGTGAACTGCTATTTCATTGTTTTGGTTTTTTTGTGTACGTTTTTGTTTTTTTTAGAGGCAGAGTCTCACTCTCGCCCAGGCTGGAGTACTGTGGCACAATCTC
>NW_012101510.1:2560923-2563763 GCF_000951045.1 Mandrillus leucophaeus | reverse complement strand
AAAAAAAAATACAAAAATTAGCCAGGCATGGTGGTGCGTACCTGTAGTCCCAGCTACTCTTGAGGCTGAGGCAGGAGAATTGCTTGAACCTGGAAGGTGGAGGTTGCAGTGAGCCGAGATTACACCAGTGCAGCCCAGCTTGGGCAACAGAGTGAGACTTCAAAAAAAAAACAAAAAAACCCACCCAAACAGTTGGGTTTGGGGCACATCCAAATAGCTGAACAGGTAAAGATTCCTGGAGGGTGCGTGTTTGGGAGAGGGCATGGAAGCTACTCCTTCCCCACATCCCTTGCTCTGTGAGCCACTCTGTTGAGTTATTCAAACCAAGGAGGGGGTCTGAGGAACCCCAGGTTACAACCAGTCAGTCAGAAGCACAGGTCACACTCTGGGATTTGTGACTGACATCTGAGGGGATTGGGGGGAGCAGTCTTCTGGGACTGAGCCCTTCACTGTCAGATGGATCTCCAGGTGCATAGTGTCAGAATTGAATTAGAGGATGTCCAGCTGGTGTCTGGCAGGAGAGTTGCTTGGTGTGTGGGGAAAACTCCCACACATCTGGTGTCTGATGGGTGTTGTGAGACTGTAATAGAAAGTAACAGTTTGTTATTTCCTATTCTTCAGACTACCGCATGCTAGTTGTGAAAAGGCAGGCATGAGCTACTTTAAACTTAATGCAGACAGACACTCCTGGTCTGTACATGGACCCTGTGCAGTTTTACTTTTTTTGTTTGTTTGTTTTTGTTTTTGTTTTTTATTTGAGACGGAGTTTCGCTCTTGTTGCCCAGGCTGGGGTGCAATGGTGTGATCTCGGCTCACCGCAACCTCTGCCTCCTGGGTTCAAGCAATTCTGCCTCAGCCTCCTGAGTAGCTTGGATTACAGGCATGCACTACCACTGTCTCTTATACACATCTAGATGTGTATAAGAGACAGCCTCAGCCTCCTGAGCAGCTGGGACTACAGGCGCACGCCGCCACACCCAGCTAATTTTTGTATTTTTGATAGAGATAGGGTTTCACCATGTTGGCCAGGCTGGTCTCGAACTCCTGACGTCAGGTGATCTGCCCACTTTGGCCTCCCAAAGTGCTGCAATTACAGGCATGAGCCACTGCTCCCAGCCTTCACTGCAGTTTTAATTTGCATTTTCTTCATGGCAGAGCTACATTTTGAAAGATCCCTTTAGCCACAGCTTAAAGAATAGTTAGGGTAGAGGAAGAGACTAGAAATAGGGACACAAGCTGCAACTGTGGCTTGGACACATGGGGAGGAGAATTTTTAAAGGAACTTTGAAGCTGGAATTGACAGCTTTCCTGAGTAATGGGATGTGAGGGAGCAAGAGAGTTGAGGTTGCCATTGCGATTTCTTGAATGAGCTATATAGGAATGAAGTGAAGGCATCTTACCTATATAGGCTGTCCAGGCAAAGGAGGGGTTCCGGAGTGAGCAAGGTACCCATGCGCCACCCGGGTGGAGCTATTGTCTGTATTACCTCAGAGTAACCAGCAAATGGCTTCCAGGTACGGATGCCACTCATGCGGAGCACATTGAGACCATCAAAGCCCGGATGTACGTGGGACTCACCCCAGACAAGCGGTTCCTCCCTGGGCACCTGGGCATGGGACTTGTGGAAGGTAAGGGCGGACAGAGCTTGCAGTGGGTAGTGGGTGGTGTTGCCCAAGTCCCTGAGGGTCTCAGGTGGGCCCTCACTGAGCTCGACTCTTTCCCTGCAGGTTATGATTCCATGGGCTATGAAATGTCTAAGCCTGACCTCCGGGCTGAGCTGGAAGCTGATCTGAAGCTGATCTGTGATGGCAAGAAGGACAAATTTGTGGTTCTAAGGCAGCAAGTGCAGAAATACAAGCAGGTTTTCATCGAAGCGGTGGCTAAAGCAAAGAAGTGAGTCCTTAAAAGAAATAGAGACGGGGTCTTACTATGTTGCCCAGGCTGGTCTTGAACTCCTGGCCTCAAGAGATCTTCCCACCTCAGCCTCCCAAAATACAGGGATTACAGGCGTGAGCCACTGCATCTGGGCCAGTCAGAGTTCTTAACCCTTCCAGATTCATCCTCACCACTGGCCTTCTGGCCTAGGGGTTTTCCACATACCCCTTTCTTTGGACTTTCTTCTCCGGTTCCTTTACAACTCTCCATAGAGCTTTGTCATTATAGAAACAGTAATCGGAACAGTCTCCTCCAGTTATTCTGAACTATTAGCTTTATAAATACCATTCTCTTGATTTTAATTATCTTTTTTTTTTTTTTTTTTCTGCTTTCATTACATGACAAATTAATTATGTTGAGTTAGGCAACAAAGTCTTTTAAATCAGTAAACCCAAGTGCTGGAGTGTGATCCATTTATTTTCTGGAGCATTTAGAGGTAGATATTTAGCAAGCAGCATGTATGTATTTTGTTAGAAATGATGTATTTTCTACCTGTGATACTATGATTTATAATAAGATATATATATTTGGACTTCATTTTCTGATACTCTTGGAATTTTTTAAGTGCTGTGTCTGTTGTATACGAATGAGATGACTAGTGGCTGAGGGCTCCTGGGTAGCCTCGGGATCGGTCTGGTTGTCAGGGAACCAACCCTGTGATTAGAAGGTTGGTACTTTGAGTCCCACCCCTACCTCAGGAAGAACAGAGGGGCCGGAAGTTGAGTTGATCACACGTGGCCAGTGATTTGTCAATCATGCCTAAGTAACAAATCCTCCATAAAATCCCCAAACAAGGGCCGGGCACGATGGTTCATGCCTGTAATCCCAGCACTTTGGGAGGCCGAGGCGGGCAGATCACGAGGTCGGGAGTTCAAGACCAGCTTGGCCAACATAGTGAAACCCCG
>NW_012101510.1:2534648-2559933 GCF_000951045.1 Mandrillus leucophaeus | reverse complement strand
GCAACCTCTGCCTCCTGGGTTCAAGCAATTCTGCCTCAGCCTCCTGAGTAGCTTGGATTACAGGCATGCACTACCATGCCTGGCTGATCTGGTATTTTTAGTAGAGATGAGGTTTCACCATGTTGGTCAGGCTGGTCTTGAACTCCCAAGCTCAGGTGATCCGCCCGCCTCAGCCTCCCAGAGTGCTGGGATTATAGGTGTGAGCCACCACGTCCGGCCCGGTTTTACTTTTTAATGTGGGCTGGTGACAAGCAGAAGCATCTGCCTGTATCTGGACTCTCCTCCCAGGAGTTGGTTTGGCGCCAGGGCCCATGGTAAGCTTAGTCTTCTCTGTTTGCCATCTGTTCTCTGCAGGAGGCCTGCGGCTCACTGACTAGCTGGTTCCCAAGGTCACGCCTGTTGTGTGCACATAAGAGTGTTGTAGGTGCCTTTGCAGCGATTGCCGGCTGATGGGTGTCTGTCTTTGCCTTTTCTTCAGATTGGATGAGGCCTTGGCCCAGTACTTTGGGAATGGGACAGAGTTGGCCCAGCAAGAAGAGATCTACCCAGCCATGCCAGAGCCCATCAGGAAGTGCCCAGAGTGCAACAAGGACATGGTCCTCAAGACCAAGAAGAATGGCGGGTCAGTGCGTCGCCTTCTGCCCCCACCTCTGCTCCCTAGCACCTGCAGTGTCAGCCACAGCTCGAAAGGCCCTGCCATTTCACTCCATGGAATCTTTCAAGGCAGGCCTGTGGTTGCCAACCTGCAGGCAAGGTGTTGACCTAGAAGCATAGCAGGATGGGATCAGGCCTTTGAGGTGTAAAGCACTATGGCAATTCAGAGCAGGTGGACAACCGAGTGATAGTGGGGTTTTTTTGTCCCCTGTGGGTAGGACGTCGTATACCCAATGTGTAACACATGGAAGAGCATGAGCTTCAGATCTAGGTAGGTCTGGGTTCAAATGCCACTTCTGCCGCATATAAGCGGTGTGGCCTGAAGCAAGTTACTTACCTGCTCTGAGCCCCAATTTCTTTTGTAAAACAACGTCAGTACTCACAAGACTGTGTTAAGGGTGAGGATTTGGTGAAAACGGTCGGGACTATATATATAGCACATTGCCTGATGTGTTGTAGATACTCAGCAGATACTACTTTTCTTCTCTCCTAGTTTTAGTTCTGAATGAGGCCTGAAAATCTACTTTAAATATAGTAGATCCAAGTGGGCAATTTAGCCTCACATCAGGTTGTTCAAGCCAGTGACTGGCCACTGGACGAAGTTCACAGGGAAAGACGTGCTGGAGGGGTGGCGGCCATCATCAGGTGCCGTCCCTCACTGGCATGATGCAGGGTGGTGCTCTGTAAGCATTACCTCATCCCATTCTCATAACTACCCTGCAAGGCAGGGATTTTTATGCAGCTTAGAGGGCTGAGGTGCTTGCTTAGAGTCAAGCAGCCATGGTGGGCAGCAAAGGCAGAGTTTGAAACCAGGTTTACACCGCCTTTCTCCCTCCTGCCTGACCCACCTGGGGCTGCTGCAGTCCTTGCTGCTGAATAAGAAAGGAGGTTTCTTGACTCCTCACCTCTAGCCATCATTAACCTGGCTGGCCCAAGTGAAGAGAAGGCCACCCACACTCTCAGAAACACGAGGTCTAAGGGCCAGACCTGGAAGCAGGTGTCAGGGCTCACGTCACTCACAGACAGAAGCCAGTGCCACTCTAGGCTTAGCCCAATGACTGAATGGGCATATATTTCAGCACTTAATAAATGACGTTGATGGGTTTTCCTTACCATCGGTAGGTTATTGGATTAGTACTCATTGGAATATAAGGACAGAGAATAACTACTTTTGTTTTAGCTCTGAATTCTCCACTTCTCTGAATTGGAGAATTATTATTCTTTTGTTCTTCTGTTATTCTTTTGTAATGCTTCTCTGAGTTACTCCAGAAGGTCAGGAGATTATCTTGTGGGATTTGCCACTCCAGGGTTTATCTGATAATTTCCATTTCTGAGATTGTAAATTTCTTATTTAAATGATTGGAGTTCAGGGCTTTTTTTTCTTCATAGTGTACCCAGGCACACTCATGAGGAATTTGTAAATCACATGCATATTGGCTAGTCAAACCCTAATGTTTCATGACTGCAAGGTGTTGAAAAACATTGGCCAGGAGAGACAGGGATGGGATGGATTGGGTAGTGGGTGGGGTGTAGATGTTGCGGGTGAGGCTCTGTCACAAACAGATGGGTTTCCATTCCTGGCTCCCGTCTCCACATGCATGCGTGTCTCTGGGCAGGTTTCCAGCCCACATCAAGCCACCATTTACTCACATGCAAACTGAGGGGCTCCCTGACACTGCCCAGACTTGGCACGAGGGAGAAAGGCAAGAACGTGTGAGTGCACAGCACAGAGCCCCTGGTGTCACCTTGGTTGGTTGTCGGTTTTCTAAATAGAAAGCAGGGTCAGCAATAGCTGCTTTGTGCTTTTGGGATGTGAGAAGGCTCATTTTCCCCCAATCAATTCAATATGAGTGCTTGTGTATCCAGTTAAGTGTCATCCAGAAAAGCGAATGTTGTCCTCGGTCAGCTGAGAAAAGGCTGCCTCAGCTGATGGCCAACAGCTGAGAGCGTCCCCTGCACTCCTACCATCTGACATGGCACCTTGTCCCTAGGTTCTACCTCAGCTGCATGGGTTTCCCGGAGTGTCGCTCAGCCATGTGGCTTCCTGACTCGGTGCTGGAGGCCAGCAGGGACAGCAGCGTGTGTCCAGTTTGTCAGCCACATCCTGTGTACAGGTGAGCTGGGCGCTTGAGTCAGGCGCCTCCTCTGGAGTGTGTACACCACAGCGCCCATCTTTCCCTTGCTCCTGTCAGAACCCAGAGAGGAGTGTCGGGGATTCCACTCAGGCCCTGCAGGGGTGTAGCTGTGTTCTGCAGCAGCCAGGTAGGCAGGCCGGATCCGGTTCTGTTGTGTTCCACGCTGTCCCTGCTTTGGCAGGTATGACCCTGTTTGGAGTAGGCCATGGGCAAAGAACCATGAAGGCCTGTTTCCCTGCCCTCTCCATATAGATCATTGTTACACAAGGCTTAGGAAATTATTTGCATATTAAATACAACATCAAAGCTTAGGCTACATAGCAAGACCCCATCTCTAAAAAGAAAAAAATTTTTTTTTTTTTTTTTAAGACAGAGTCTCGCTGGGTTGCCCAGGCTGGAGTGCAGTGGTGCAATCTTGGCTCACTGCAACCTCTGCCTTCTGGGTTCAAGCAATTCTCCTGTCTCAGCGTCCTGAGTAGCTGGGATTACAGGCATGTACCACTATCCCTGGCTATTTTTTGTATTTTTAGTAGAGACAGGGTTTCACTGTGTTGGCCAGGCTGGTCTCGAACTCCTGGCCTCAAGTGATCCACTCACCTTGGCCTCCCAAAATGCTGGGATTATAGGTATAAGCCACTGTGCCTGGCCAAAAAATTTTTTAAATTAGCCAGATGTGGTGACATATGCCTATAGGCCCAGCTGCTCAGGAGGCTGAGGCAGTAGGATCGCTTGATCCCAGAGGTCTAGGCTGTGGTGAGCCATGATTTCACCACTGCTCTCCAACCTGGATGACAGAGCCAGACCTGTCTGTAGAAATAAATGAATAGCCTGGGCGCAGTTACTCAGGCCTGTAATCCCAGCACTTTGGGAGGCCAAGACGGGCAGATCACGAGGTCAGGAGATCGAGACCATCCTGGCTAATACGGTGAAACCCCGTCTCTACTAAAAATACAAAAAGCCAGGCGTGGTGGCAGGTGCCTGTAGTCTCAGCTACTCAGGAGGCTGAGGCAGGAGAATGGCACGGACCTGGTAGGCGGAGCTTACAGTGAGCCCAGATCACGCCACTGCACTCCAGCCTAGGTGACAGAGCGAGACTCTGTCTCCAAAAAAAAAGAAATAAATGAGTAAATAAATTACTTAAGTTCCTCTAGAAAGTGCACAGCCCTAGTACAAGACAGTAGTTCTCAAACCTCTTGGTCACCAGTCCCCTAACACTCTGAACGATCATTGAGGAGCCCAGAGAGCTTTTGTTATTGGCGGTTGATCAGTATGTACCATATGTGAAATTAAAGTGGAAACATCTTTTAAAATATTCAGTAATTTGGCCAGGCACAGTAGCTCACGCCTGTAATCCCAGCACTTTGGGAGGCTGAGGCTGGCGGATCACGAGGTCAAGAGATCAAGACCATCCTGGCCAGCATGGTGAAATCCCGTCTCTACTAAAAGTAGAAAAAATTAGCTGGGCGTGGTGGCGTGCGCCTGTAGTCCCAGCTACTTGGGAGGCTGAGGCAGGAGAATCGCTTGAACCCGGGAAGTGAGGATTACAGTGAGCCTAGATCACGCCACTGCACTCCAGCTTGGGCAACAGAGTGAGACTGTCTCAAAAAAAAAATAATTAATGATTTATTTCTAGTAAATGCATTGCATACTACCGTAAATACCATGTTTTTTAGGGTAATAAAATACTTATTTTCCAAAGCAAAATAACAATGACATGAATGACATTGTTTTACATTTTGCAATTTGTATGTCTGGCTTAATAGAAGAGAGCTAGATTCCCATATCTGCTTCTGCAGTCAGTCTGCTGAGTCATTGCATGTGCTGGCACCTCTGGGAGACTCCATTGTATACACATGGAAGAATAAGAGCAAAATAGACATAACCTCTTAGAATTTTTTTTGTTTGTTTTTTGTTTTTTTGAGACAGAGTCTTGCTGTGTCGCCAGGCTGGAGTGCAGTGGCGCAATCTCGGCTCACTGCAACCTCCGACTCCCAGGTTCCAGAGGTTCTCCTGCCTCAGCCTCCTGAGTAGCTGGGACTACAGGCACGTGCCACCACGCCCAGCTAATTACTGTATTTTTAGTAGAGATGGGGTTTCACCATATTGGTCAGGATGGTCTCAATCTCTTGACCTCGTGATCCACCTGCCTCGGCCTCCCAAAGTGCTGGGATTATAGGCATGAGCCACCATGCCCAGCCTTAGAATTATTATAAAAATTTTTGTGTGTGTGACAGAGTCTTCACTGTGTCACCCAGGCTGGAGTGTCGTGGCACAATTTCAGCTCACTGCAACCTCCACCGCCCGGGTTCAAGCGATTCTCCTGTCTCAGCCTCTCAAGTAGCTGGGACTACAGACACATGCCAGCATGCCCAGCTAATTTTTTTAGTATTTTTAGCCATGGTGGTCAGGCCGGTCTCGAACTCCTGACCTCAAATGATCCACCCGTCTCCGCCTCCCAAAGTGCTGGGATTACAGGCATGAGCCACCACACCCGGCCTATAAAATAGTTTTGCATTCTCCTTGAAAGGGCTCAGGCACCCTGGAACCACACTTGGAGAACTGCTGATATAGAGACATGGAACTTCTCAGAGGTGTTTTTATTTTAGTGAATTACTGGGATCTTAGATTTCATCTGCACTGCTTCCCACTGTCCACTCCTGTGATGACTGGCAAGGGCTTGTAGTGGGCTGACGGAGGGCCTCACAGGGGACTTGCGTGGGCTTCCTGATGCATAAGGAATGGCGGAGAGAGGCCTAGGGCTAAAGCAGCCCTCAGTGGACTAAGGAGAAGCTGGCACCTGGTTGTTAATGTTTTTTCCCATCTTCTGGCCTCACTAGGTTGAAGTTAAAGTTTAAGCGCGGTAGCCTTCCCCCGACCATGCCTCTGGAGTTTGTTTGCTGCATCGGTGGATGCGACGAGACCCTGAGGGAGATCCTGGACCTGAGATTTTCACGGGGCCCCCCCAGGGCTATCCAGCCGTCTGGTCACCTGCAGGCTAGCCAGTCTCTGAACAGGATGGACAATAGCCAGCACCCCCAGCCTGCTGACAGCAGACAGACTGGGCCCTCAAAGGCTCTGGCCCAGACCCTCCCACCACCCACGGCTGCTGGTGAAAGCAATTCTGTGACCTGCAACTGTGGCCAGGAGGCTGTGCTGCTTACTGTCCGTAAGGAGGGCCCCAACCAGGGCCGGCAATTCTTTAAGTGTAACGGGGGTAGCTGCAACTTCTTCCTGTGGGCAGACAGCCCCAATCAGGGAGGAGGAGGGCCTTCCGCCTCGGCATATAGACCCCTAGGCGGCTCCCTGGGACGCCCACCAGGCCCAGGGATCCACCTGGGTGGGTTTGGCAACCCTGGTGATGGCAGTGGTACTGGCACATCCTGCCTGTGCAGCCAGCCTGCCGTCACACGGACTGTGCAGAAGGATGGGCCCAACAAGGGGCGCCAGTTCCACACGTGTGCCAAGCCAAGAGAGCAGCAGTGTGGCTTCTTCCAGTGGGTCGATGAGAACACCGCTCCAGGTGAGGCAGGGAGGGGCATGGGAATCCCTGCCTTGGGTTTTCAGGTATCTACCTCAGAGAAGACTGGGGACAGCAGAAAGAAGGCAAGGCAGGATCATGGTGGGATTGGGAAGGGCACCTGGGCTGCCTTGCACCTCTGTTTCCTCACTTGATCACTTTCAGCAAGGTGATGATTGTACAGTCCTCATTCCAGATTAAAGGGTAGCTACCAGTAATGGTGTCATTTGCCCTATGCCTGGCACTATGCTAAGTATACTTCCTATGCATCTTCCATCCTCATCGGGTAAGCATTATGATCACAATTTTACTTATAAGTGAGAAAGGTGAGACCCAGACACATGAAGCGGGCGTTGCTCAGGGTCCCATAGCAACAGACACCAGAATGAGGACATAGGCCTTCCCAATGGCCTTGTGCCCTTGCAGCTGTCGTGACCCTTGGCAGACCATAAGCATCAGCCTCATTTGTTTCTTTTTTTTTTTTTTTTTGAGACTGAGTTTTGCTCTTGTTGCCCAGGCTGGAGTGCAATGGTGCGATCTTGGCTCACTGCAACTTCCACCTTCTGGGTTCAAGTGATTCTCCTGCCTCAGCCTCCCACATAGCTGGGATTACAGGCATGCACCACCACGCACAGCTAATTTTGTATTTTTAGTAGAGACATGGGTTTCACCATGTTGGTCAGGCTGGTCTCGAACTCCTGACCTCAGGTTATCTGCCTGCCTTGGCCTCCCAAAGTGCTGGGATTACAGGCGTGAGCCACCATGCCCGGCCCAGCCTCATTTCTTCAGATAAAGACATCAACCCCGATGATATTTAAGAACCTGCCCAGGGTAACACAGCTTGGGCCAATGTCCGGGAACTGGGTGTCATGAGAAGTGGCACCTAGACATTGCATCAAGTTGAGTGGCGTAGGTGGAGGCATTTTGAATGGTTCCTCCTGCTCCAGTGCACAGCAGAGCTTAATTAAGTAGCTGAGAATGACCCAAAGGCCTAGTGGGAGCTTTGGAGTTGGGCGAATCTGGTTCCAAAGCTCAGCAGTATAACCTTGAACAAATGACTTAGCCTCTCTGCCTCAAGTTTGCTCAACAAGATGGCCCCTGCCTACATTCATAGGGTTCCTGTTTTAGAAAGGAGTTTAGTCTCAGACTATGATTCTTATACATGTGTCACCAGCCCGGCATGCACAGAAAGAACCCAGAGGCTTGGTAAAAACTGTGGGACTTGGAACTGGCTACCAGTGCCAGTGGGGCCCAGAGATGGCCATTGCAGTGAGAAGCCCACATTTAAAGCGAGATGCAGTCTGGCCTCTTGTCTCCCCACTTGGAAGGACATGGTATCTGACCCCAAGACTGGCTGGCTGACTGTCCTGGGTAAATGGGCAGCTGGTCTGGAAAGGCCCATTGAGGGACAGGAAGGGATCCAGAGCTGGACTTCCCTGCATGAAGGTGGGTCGCAGGTTGCTGGTCACAGGCTGCTTGTCTTTCCCACCCCACCACACAGATCAGCTTGCTTGGGTTTCTGCCTCTGTAAAAAGCTCAGCACAAAGTGATGCCAGTGTCCACTCACCAAGTGAGTGTGGGATGATGTCTCCAGGAGCTTAGGATTCTTGAGGGAGAGGTGTCAGGTAACATAAGGCAGCAGGCATATCGCACCTCAACCTTACAGAGTTGGACACAGTGTGAAGGGAGGCTGGCTGGTGGAGTGTACGTGGCTGTGTAAAAGTTGATTCAGCCGGCCGGGTACGGTGGCTCACACCAGTAATCTAAGCACTTTGGGAGGCCGAGGCAGGCAGCTCATGAGGTCAGGAGATTGAGACCATCCTGGGTAACACGGTGAAACCCCGTCTCTACTAAAACTACAAAAAACTAGCCGGGCGAGGTGGCGGCGCCTGTAGTCCCAGCTACTCGGGAGGCTGAGGCAGGAGAATGGCGTAAACCCGGGAGGCGGAGCTTGCAGTGAGCTGAGATCCGGCCACTGCACTCCAGCCTGGGCAACAGAGCCAGACTCTGTCTCAAAAAAAAAAAAAAAAAATACAAAAAATTAGCCAGGCATGGTGGTGGGTCCCTGTAGCCCCAGCTACTCGGGAGGCTGAGGCAGGACAATGGCGTGAACCCAGGAGGCGGAGCTTACAATGAGCCAAGATTGCACCACTGCACTCTAGCCTGGGCAACAGAGCCAGACTCCGTCTCAAAAAAAAAAGTTGATTCATCCATATCATCTGCTGCTACATTTTTTTTTTTTTTTTTTTGAGACAGGGTCTCGCTCTGTTGCCCAGGCTGGAGTGCAGTGGTGTGATCACAGCTCACTGCAGCCTCCCAGGCTGAGGCATCCTCCCACCTCAGCCTCCCAAGTAGCTGTGACCACAGGCATGCACCATACCTGGCTAATTTTTACTTTTTTTATTTTTTATTTTTTTTTGAGACAGAGTCTCGCTCTGTCCCCCAGGCTGGAGTACAGTGGCCGGATCTCAGCTCACTGCAAGCTCCGCCTCCTGGGTTCATGCCATTCTCCTGCCTCAGCCTCCTGAGTAGCTGGGACTACAGGCGCCCGCCACCGTGCCCGGCTAGTGTTTTTTTTTTGTATTTTTTGGTAGAGACGGAGTTTCACCATGTTAGCCAGGATGGTCTCGATCTCCTGACCTCGTGATCCGCTCATCTACATTTTTTTAGTCAGGGTTTCGCCATGTTGCCCAGGCTGATCTTGAACTCCTGGGCTCAAGCAATCCTCCTGCCTCAGCTTCCTAAAGTGCTGGGATTACAGGCATGAGCCACTGTGTTCAGGACTTGCCACTTCTGCATGTCAGTTCTAACCTCAGTCCTCCCCTGACTTTCCCCACAGGGACTTCTGGAGCCCCATCCTGGACAGGAGACAGAGGAAGAATCCTGGGGTCGGAAGCCAGAAGCAAAAGGCCCCGGGCCAGTTCCTCAGACACGGGGTCCACAGCAAAGAAACCCCGGAAATGCAGCCTTTGCCACCAACCTGGACACACCCGTCCCTTTTGTCCTCAGAACAGATGAGCTCAGGGTAGGGTAGAGAGCGCCACTTTCTCAGACCTGTCTCCTTTGTGTTGGGAAATGAGTTAACCAGGACCAAGTGGCCATTTAGCATCCTGGAAACTTGGAGGACAGTGTTGGCCTTTGGAGTCGGGCCTTTTTGTGTTAAGGGGCACAAGGTCCAGACCACTGTGGAGCAGGCCAGCTCTTTTGGACAGTGGCCCTCTTCCCAAGCCTCAGAAGTGACCATAGCCACTGCTGAAAAGGCACGCAGCTGCTCCCTCGGACCCCCCAAGGGTGGTTGCTGTTAGCAGAGGATTGGTGCAGTCCTAGCTGAAGCCCACTGTGTGCCAAAGGAAGAAGCTCCCAGGACTGCTTCCTTCACCTCCAGAAAGCCCCAGGTGAGCCGGCAGCACTCATGGGGCAGGCCATGTCCAAGCTGCCCAGGACTTCTCTCATAGATGTCCTGAGAAGGACGGTGTAATACAAGGAAGTGGCTGTGGTAACACTGATCCTGCAGAAGAAGCTTCATTCCCTCTTTAGTTAAGCCAGGACACCCAGAATTCATTGCCTTAATAAAGAACCCAGGCTGGGTGCAGTGGCTCACGCCTGTAATCTCAGCGCTTTGGGAGGCTGAGGTGGGTGGATTGCCTGAGCTCAGGAGTTGGAGACCAGCCTGGGCAACACGGTGAAGCCCTGTCTCTCCTAAAATACAAAAAATCAGCCAGGCGTGGCGGTATGTGCCTGTAGACCCGGCTACTCAGGAGGCTGAGGCAGGAGAATTGCTTGAACCCAGGAGGCAGAGGTTACAGTTAGCCGATATTGTGTCACTGGACTCCAGCCTGGGTGACAGAGCGAGATGCAGTCTCAAAAAAAATTTAAAAATTAAAAAAAAATAAAAGAATCCAACCCCAACGGGGCGTGGAGGCTCACACCTAATCCAGCACTTAGGGAAGTCAAGGCTGGAGGCTTGCTTGAGGTCGGGAGTTGAAGACCAGACTGGGCAACATAGTTAGACCTTCTCTCTATTATTAAAGATATAGCCAAGCACAGTTGTACACGCCTTTAGTCCCAGCTGCTCAGGAGGCTGAAGTGGGAGGATCCTTTGAACCCAAGAGTTTGAGGCTGCAGCAAGCCATGATCACACCACTGCACTCCAGCCTGGGTGACAGAGCAAGACCCTGTCTCTCAGACTTTTTGTTTTAAATAAATAATCCAACCTTTTTTTACTCTGACCTGTGAGAGTGCAGAGGGTCTGGGGAACATTTGCAGAAGCAACAGGTATCAGCCAGTGCTGGAAGGAGCTCACCCTGGAAGGTCTCACCAGCCTCTGTCCCTCATGTTTGTCCCTCGTGTCCCATGTGGACAGCCCTTCCTCCCTTTCCACATGGTAAGCACTGCGCCCAATTTCTTCCTGCCCCACAGGTGGTCCCTCAGAGCAGAGAAGATGTCCAATGAAAGGTTCAGATTCAGATCACTAACTTTCCATCTTCCACTTTTTCCAGTGGTGGCCATGTTCCCCGTTTGCCTTCACAAAAACCTTGTGAATAATACAAGCCATATGGACTCTGATTTACAGTTTAGAAGATGAGCAGGGGTGGGTGTGAGTTGCCCAGTCACGTTGCTAGTTGTCGAAGAAACTAGAATTGTTCTCAGGTCTTGGGCTCCTGGCCCCATAGACCAGTGGCTCTGTGTCCTGGTGGAGTATTGGGGAGGATTTTTATAAATGCAGATTCCTGAGATTGTTCCTGGAGCATCTCTGAGTGGGTGTGGGTTGTGGCCCTGCATGTGTGGTTTTGCCTCTCCCAGCCCCGGGGAACCACCAACCACTTTTTGTCTCTATGGATTTACCTACTCTATATTTTGTTTAAATGGAATCATACCAGGCTGGGCACAGTGGCTCACGCCTGTAATCCTAGCACTTTGGGAGGCCAAAGCAGGCAGATCACCTGAGATCAGGAGTTCAAGACCAGCCTGACCAATATGATGAAACCCCATCTCTACTAAACATACAAAAATTAGCCAGGGCGTGGTGGTTCACGCCTGTAATCCCAGCTACTCAGGAGGCAGAGGTTGCAGTGAGCTGAGATTGGGCCATTGCACTCCAGCCTGGGCAATAAGAGTGAAACTCTGTCTCAAGAAAACAGAAAATGGAATCCTACCATACATGACCTCCTGTGTCTGGTTTCTTTGACTTGGCAGATGTTTGTCAGGCTCATCCACATTGTAGCATGTGTCGGTCCTCAATGATTATGACTGATAGTCCACTGTATGAATATACCACGAGTTTATCCATTTGTCAGTTTATGGACATTTGAGTTGTTTCCACCTTTTGGCTATTGTGAATAGCACTGTTGTTGCATTGGTGTGTGAGTGTCTGATGACCTGTTTTCAGTTATTTTGGGCATATGCCTAGGAATGGGGTTGTAGTTTCATACCATAACTCCACGTTTTAACTTTTTGAGGAACCTCTAAACTTTTCCACAGTGGATGCACCATTTTACACCCACCAGCAGCAAACCAAGGTTACTGCTTCTCCATATCCTTGTGAACACTTGTTCCTTTCCTTTTCTTGTATTATAGCCATCCTAGTGTATTGTCATCCTAGTGGGTATGAAGTGGCATCTCTTTGTGGTTTTGATTTGCATTTTCCTAGTCACTAATGACATTGATCATCTTTCCATAGGCTTACTTACTGGCCATTGGTATACATTCTTTGGAGAATGTCTATTTTAAAGTTCTTCACCTTTTTTTTTTTTTTTTTTTTTTGAGATGGAGTTTTGCTGTTGTGCCCAGGCTGGTGTGCAGTGGTATGATCTTGGCTCACTGCAACCTCCGCCTCCTGGATTCAAGCAATTCTCTTGCCTCAGCCTCCCAAGTAGCTGGAATTATAGGCATCCGCCTTCATACCCAGCTAATTTGTTTTGTATTTTTGGTAGAGACGGGGTTTTACCATGTTGGCCAGTCTGGTCTCAAACTCGTGACCTCAGGTGATCCACCAGCTTCGGCCTCCCAAAGTGCTGGGATTACAGGCATGAGCCACCACGCCCGATCTCGTCACCCATTTTTAAATTGGGTTGTCTGTCTTTGTTGTTGAGCTGTAGGAGTTCTTCATAGTTTCTGGATACCAGATGCCTTTGTGGTTTTTACATCTCTACAGGCAACTCCTGCGTGTCTCAAAACCAAACTGCAGGATTGGGCTGCACCATGGACTGGGCTAGGCATCTGAAATCAAACAGACCCAGGCTCAGCTCCTGCTTCCCGGCCTGCTCTGCCACCCCGGGTGTGCGCCCTCATCCCTGGAGCCCCAGTTGCCTCATCCATAATGGGGTGTTCTTGTTCACATTGAGGCTCTCTAGTGAAGGCTTACAGTCAGGCACGACTGCAAATTAAAGCTTCACAAATCAAACCTGTTGGAATTTCCAAGTCTCTCAGCCCACTCAGGTTAGCAGCATGCAGCGCATCGTACCCCATCGACATTTACTGGAAGGGTTTTTAGTCCCTGTGTTGAGCCACATCTGCAGCTTGTGCAATGCACAACCAAGGAGAAGAAAATGACCCCCCACCCCAGCCTTGCTGGATCTAGCTGAGACTAGGCACTGGCCAGGATGTCACATACAGTGGTTTCAACCTCCAGCTGCCGGCAAGACAGCATCTACTGTCCGTTTTCTGCAGGAACCATGGCTCCGCTGGGTTAAGTGCTTTCCTCTACCAAGCAGCTAGCCTGGCGTTGAAACCTAGTCTCCGATGCCATGTACCCCCCAACCCCATCAGAGTTTTGTAAAAAGCCCCTCCCTGCTCTCCACACCAAAGCTGAGAGCCCATGGCATAACTGGAGGCTTCCCTGCCATCTTGGCAAAGAAGCCTTGGGTGCCAGGCGCGGTGGTTCACACTTGTAATTCCAGCACTTTGGGAGGCCGAGGCGGGCAGATTACGAGGTCAGGAGATTGAGACCATCCTGGCTAACACGGTGAAACCCTGTCTCTACTAAAAATACAAAAAATTAGCCGCTGGGCATGGTGGGGGCACCTGTAGTCCCAGCTACTCAGGAGGCTGAGGCATAAGAATGGCGTGAACCTGGGAGGCAGAGCTTGCAGTGAGCCGAGATCGCGCCACTGCACTCCAGCCTGGGCGACGGCAGGACTCCATCTCAAAAAAAAAAAAAAAAAAAAAAAAAAAAAAGAAGCCTGGCTGATGTCCTGCACGTGCTTCCCCAAGTGACTGCTTGCACTTAACAGCAGAGGAAACGAGAGACCACCCCACACAACTGGTAGTGGTTGAGGAGTCTGCCTGATCCCACACTGGATACTTACAGCATCTAGAATTAAAAATAAGCCCTGTCACCAACACCCAGCCCCTCACCCCCCAGAGCCAGGCTCAATGTGCCCAACAGCGCTGGGGCCTGCCCCTGGAGGCACTGGCTTTTGAGACACGGCAGAGACCCCACTGCCCTTCAGGATGAACTCACTACCAGCCTCTTCTAGAATCCAGCTGAGGACCTGGGATGTTCATATTCAGCTGGATGGTGACCCCAGTTCAATATGCTCACCTGGGTGTTGCCACTCGCCTGTTGACCCTCCCTTCCAGGGACAGATCTGTGCACCCCATCCCCACCTTAGACCACCAGCTCATACACAGGTGGTGCTGGTGCAGTGGTTAATGTTAGGTGTCAACTTCATTGGATTTAGGGATGCTCAGACTGTTGGTTTTTTTTCTGGGTGTCTTAACGGTGTTGCCAGAGGAGACTGACGACTTGGTGGACTGAGAGAGGAAGACCCACCCTGAATGTGGGTGGGTACCATCCAATCGGCTGCCAGCACAGCTAGAACAGGTGGAAGAAGAGAGATGAGCAGCTTGCTGAGTCTTCTCCAGCCCTCTCCCTCTTCCTGTGCCAGATGTTTGCCTCCTCTTCTCTCCTGTTGGACATCAGACTCCAGGTTCTTTGGCCTTTGGACTCTGGGACTTGCACCAGCAGCTTCCTGGAGCCTTCTGCCACAGACTGAAGGCTGCACTGTGGGCTTTCCTGGTTTTGAGGCTTTTGGACTTGGACTGAGTCACGCTACCGGCTTCTCTCCACAGCTTGTAGACGGCCTATTCTGGAGCTTCACTGTGTAATCCTGTGAGCTTCTTCTCCCTAATTAACTCCCTTTCTATATATACATACAGCCCATTGGTTGTGTCCCTCTGGAAAACACTTATAGTCAGGGAGGGTATGGCCTGCAGTCTGAACCTGGAAGGTTCCTTCTGAAACCCATGCAAGCAAGTGAGCCCCAGTGGCCTCCCTGCCTGCCAGAGGCCCCAGCCGCTGAACGAATGGGTCTCATTGTCTCAGGAATTCAGCAAGCAGTGCAGAGATGACCCAGTGCAGGTCACCAGAGTCACTGGTGTTCATGTCTTTGGAACCCACCTGGGTTTTCTCCACTACAACCTTAAGGAATTAAGATTTAAAATATATATAGATAGATAGATAGATTACAAAAGCAAAATGTCATTAAAATGCAAATATTGGCCGGGCACAGTGGCTGACACCTGTAATCCCACTACTTAGGGTGGCTGAGCTGGGAGAATTGCTTGAAGCCAGGAGTTTGAGACCAGCCTGTAATCCCAAGGATAATCATGGCTCACTGCAGCCTCGCCCTGTTGGACTCAAGCCATCCTCCCACCTCAGCCTCCTGAGTAGCTGGGCCCATAGGTATACACCACACCTGGCTAATTATTTTTTGTAGAGATGTCTGACTATGTTGCCCGGGCTGGTCTCGAACCCCAGGCCTGAAGCAGTCCTCCCACTTCAACCTCCAAAATGCTGGGATTACAAGCATAAGCCACCATAGCTGGCTGGTTTTTTGTTTGCTTTTTAAAATATTAGCAGCAGATACGGAAACAAGCTCTGAACAGGTCAGCTCTACGGGAATAAATGGTCCCCGTTTGAGGACAATCCCACAGCTAAGTTTTCCTGAAGAGAAGTGTGAAGTGCATACAAGTGGATTTACAAAAAGGAAACGCTATTTGGTGAAATTTATCAGAGTTAGGGGCAGAGGATCTATGGGTGACATTTTCAAACGACTCCATTTAGATTCTCCATTTTTGGAGTCCTTTTTCTTCTACAATCTTCCCTAGCGATCCTTGTATTCTGAGCAGGGGTAGTCACTGCCTTACCACAGTCATCAAGGCTCCTGGCTCTGGGTCACTTGGTGAAAGTAAAACAAGGAATTTGAGTCACCACAGCCAAAGGTTCTGAGTGTTAAGACACTGAGGCCTGGGCAAGCCCATACCCTGCTCCCAGGCAGGCAGGGCGGGGGCTGTCCTTGCCTTGTGGGGAAGGGAGTGGGTGGGATTTCACAGCCCATCAGGACAGCCCAAGACCCAGCAGCCCAGGGCCTGAGGTCATGCAAAGTTCTTAGCAAAACTGATTTGTTTCCAGTTCTCTGGCTAGAAACGGAAGACCCAGACATTAACCTTGGCTAGGTGATGAAACCATGAACATGAACCATGAACGCTTTTAACTTATCCTGGATTTTTCTCTTTTTTTTTTTTTTTTTTTGAGATGGAGTCTAGTTCTGTGGCCCAGGCTGGAGTGCAGTGGCGCGATCTCGGCGCACTGCAAGCTCCACCTCCCGGGTTCACGCCATTCTCCTGGCTCAGCCTCCCGAGTAGCTGGGACTACAGGCGCCCACCACCGCGCCCGGCTAATTTTTTGTATTTTTAGTAGAGACGGGGTTTCACTGTGATCTCGATCTCCTGACCTCGTGATCCGCCCGCCTCGGCCTCCCAAAGTGCTGGGATTACAGGCGTGAGCCACCGCGCCCGGCTTTTCTCTTTTTTTTTTAAGCCATGGTTTGAGATGGCAAATTTAGAGCTACCTGAAGCAAGTAGCCTCTACATATTGGCCTACATCAGGCTTGTGTTGGGGTCTGGCCATCTAAGGAGAGGGACTCTAGACTGAGCTTGCTTCCCGGACAGATGCACTCTGACCAGGGGCTGGCCTGGCAGCTGGGAGCACCTTGCTGTGCTGGGGCTTGGATGTGGCTGGAGGGTGAGGCACAACTAGGCCCACCAGTCCTCGTTCCCAGGCATTACGTTAGCACTGCCTATCCCAGTTAATCGTCACAAGCACCTGGGATTGGGCATTGCGTGACCCCCAGTTAAAAGATGAGAAGACTGAGGCATAGGCTCTGCCCCAGACTGCTCCCTTGCTGCCCCTCCACCGCCAGGGAAACTACTCAAAGCTCTCCAGCATCAAGGCATCAAGTGATTGGAATGGACCTTGGTCAAGTGTCTCCTGCCTTGGACCCTTATAATATCCTCTGCAAGGAGCCCTCGTGCCCGCCCCCTGCCCTGCACCCAACACCCAGAGGCCTACACCACTATTCCATTTGCTCGGCACGGTTCTGCTTCCCTTGGGTCCTGCGGTCACAGCTGGAAGGGGTAGGGGAGTCCCCTCAGGACGTAAGTGGGGGAAGGACCAGCAGGGCGCAAGTGGCACGGCTAGGCTGGAAGCAGCCCTGCACGCAGACCAGAGCCCTCCCCAGCCCACATCTGTCATCTGGTGATAGGAAGTGAGCCCTGGCTTTGGCTCTTGGGGGTGGGGGGGATAAGATGCCCTGGCCTCTCACCTGCGCAGGGCGGGGCAAGTTTCCTCCCCACTTGTGCAGCCACAAAGAGGTGCAAGGGGAGGCAGAGAACACAGGTTCCTGGCCAGGTGTGGTTGCCCATGCCTGTAATCCCAGCACTTTGGGAGGCCAAGGCAGGCAGATCATGAGGTCAAGAGATAGAGACCATCCTGGCCAACATGGTGAAAATCCATCTCTGCTAAAAATACAAAAATTAGCCGAGCGTGGTAGCGCGCACCTGTAGTCTCAGCTACTCGGGAGGCTGAGGCAGAAGAATTGCTTTAACCCTGGGAGGCAGAGATTGCAGTGAGCTGAGATTGCGCCATTGCACCCCAGCCTCGGCAACAGAGCGAGACTCTGTCTCAAAAGAAAAAAAAAAAAAAACAAGTTTCTAAAAACTGATGGGCATAGCTGAAGGGCCATCAGCAGTCCACTGATTACAGAAAGTATGGTGTGGGGCTCGGTTCAGCCTTGCAGGAAGAAACATCCCAAACTGGTTGCTTCCCAGTACTAAAGCAATACCAAGCTTTTCATCTGTTCCTTCCACATACCCTACTTGTCACAGACAGAAAGTCTGTGTCCCCTTAAACTTGTATGTTGAGATCCTAACCCCCAAGGCACTGCTAACAGCAGATGGGGCTTTTGGGAAGTGATTTGATCATGAGTGTGGGCCCCCACCCCATGGGTGGGCTTAGTTTCCTTTAAAGAGACCCTAGGAGGGCATTTCCCCGCTTCCTCCACGAGGACAGCTAGATGGGGACACCTGTGAACCAGTATGTAGTATGTGGGCCCTCACCAAACATGGGATCTGTTTGTGACTCGTTCTCAGACTTCTAGCCTCCAAAATGGTCAGACATAAATTTCTGATGTTTATAAGCCACCTAGTCTATGGCATTTTGTTATCACAGCCCAAACAGACTGAGATGATTTTTTTTTATTTTTTATTTTTGAGATGGAGTTTCATTCTTGTTGCCTAGGCTGGAGTGCAATGGCGCGATCTCAGCACACCACAACCTCTGCCTCCCAGGTTCAAGCAATTCTTCTGCCTCAGCCTCCCAAGTAGCTGGGATTACATGCATGCACCACCACGCCCAGCTAATATTTTTTGAATTTTTAGTAGAAACGGAGTTTCTCCACGTTAGTCAGGCTGGTCTTGAATTCCCAACATCAGGTGATCCACTTACCTCGGCCTCCCAAAGTGCTGGGATTACAGGCATGAGCCACAGCACCTGGCCAAAATGCTTATTTTATTTATTTATTTATTGAGACAGAGTCTTGCTCTGTCGCCAGTCTGGAGTGCAGTGGTGTGATCTCGGCTCATTGCAACCTCCACCTCCCGGATTTAAGCGATTCTCCTGCCTTGGCCTCCCAAGTAGCTGGGACTACAGGCACCCGCCACCACACCCAGCTAGTTTTTATCTTTTTAGTAGAGATGGGGTTTCACCATGTTGGCCAGGATGGTCTTGATCTCTTGACCCCGGGATCCGCCCACCTCGGCCTCCCAATGTGCTGGGATTACGGGTTTGAGCCAGCGCACCCAGCCAAGATGCTACTTTTTAAAGTAAACTCTACCACCTCCAGTTGACCTCAAGCACCCTTGCCTAAGTGCCAGGACAAGCCACAGGACTTACAGAAAACCCCCAACAGCTGCGTATGAAAGCGCCAAGACCCCCTTATCCAGCCTGAGTTACACATTAGAATTTTCTTTTATTCTTATTCACCTCTTCGAAGCAGAGCTTCGTTTCAGCAGGAAGGATACCAGAGGCAGGAGGAGGGTCACTTGGGAAGGGAGGTGGAATCTCCCTCCTCTAGCCCCCCTGCTACCTCTAACGGGCTTCAAAGTCAGAATACAGCCATCGGCTGAGAGCAGTTCATTTTGGCACACTGGGCGGCCGGCTCTGTGCACTGGACCTCTCTGGTGGGGGATCAGGCCCTCTGCTCTCCAGTGGGGCCTGGAACAGCTCCAGTGATATGCCCCAGGGCCCTCAGCTGCTTGAAGAAAACACTCACCTGGCTGGAGGGAAAAAGGGCCTTGCCCTGAGGTATCAGGTGGGTAGCAAGTCACACTGAGCTCCTGCTCCAGGGCTCGAGAACACAAGAAAACTAAACGCACAGAAGACAGCAGGAAAACGCCATCCTTTAACAGCCAAAAAGCTGTCATTCAGGGACACCAGGTGACTCCAGCGCCCGGGGGACAGAACAAACACACCATACCTACCACCAGGCACCAGAGGCCTCAAAACGCCTGGAGCTGGGGCCGGAGAAGGCGGTAAGTCGCCTTCTCTCAGCAGAAATGTGAAGTTGGCCTTTAGCTTCTGCCCAGGATGGCAGAAACCACATTCTGTCGGTGGATTGGTTGCTGGTGATGGACACAGCCAAGGTCCTGGGGTTGGCCCCAAGGGCTGAAAAGGTGCTTGCAGAAATGGCTGGCACTCCAAGCTGCCTGAGCCAGCCCAGCCGTACTCAGGTGACAGTGACCTAAGCTCTCTGGGCTCAGGGTTTACGGCCACCATAGCCCAAGCACATCCCGATGCCCTGGGTTTAAGTAATGTACCCTCTTTTGTTCTGGCTAAAAGCTAGAGAAAAACCACTATTCAAATCCCCGGAAGGGAGGTGGGTGCAGCTTCCCAGCATTAGAAAACACGCCAGCCACCCGTTCCCACCCACCTAGAGCAGCCCCTCAGGCTCCTGTAGGCCACTGTACAGCGCATAGCCAATGTCGTCAATCTCCTCCTCACGCAAGCTGCTGAAGAGGTTCACGCTGGGGTTGAAGTGGCAGGGCAGGCTGGCCTGCTCCAGGCTGCCGATGAGCAGTTCCAGGGCTTGCAGGAAGCGCTCACCCAAGGCCTCCTCCGTCCAGTCCACATTGTCCTCCCCCAGACGCAGGACCACCTGGGTCAGGTGACCCCGGCCCAGCTGCCCCAGAGCCGAGCAGCCACGGCAGACAGCACACAGCAGCAGCAGCAGCCGTCGGCGGGTCCCAGCGTCATGGTCGTCCAGGGCTCGCAGCCTTGCAGCCTCCACTGGATACAGGTCCTGCAGCCAGAGGTTCCCCGCCAGCCCCTCCAGGGGCCAGGCCAAGAGGAGGCGGTCGTCAGCATCGGCCCCAGGGACTGCCACAAGCACAGCCACGGTGAGCTCCAGGCGCTCGTGCTGCACCTCGAGCAGCAGCTCCTCTGAGGCCATGCTGGGCCAGATCAGGCACCCAAGAAGGCTGCCAATGGCCGGCCAGTTGACAGAGGCAGCCAGCGCCTTGCGGAGTAGCTCCAGCAGGATGCGGGAAGAGAGGTAGCCCCCGACCAGGAAGCGGTCCCAGGGGCTGCTCCCGCGGGGGCAGAACTCAAGCTGAGTCCTGCGCACGGCCCAGCAGCGAGGGTCCCTTGCCACAGTGTCCACGCCCGGCACCAGGCTCCATAGGCCTGGCTCCAGCACCAGTGGCACCAGGAGACGCACATGGTCCGCGGCCCCTGCCTGCAGCCCATCATACAGCGGCCCCCCAGGCACAAATGCCCCAAAGGGCAGTTCCGGGAACTTGCTCCGAAAGTAGGCCTGCAGCTCCAGGGCAATGTCGCCAGCCAGCTGTTTGGCCAAAGCCACCTGGGCTGCTGGGATGGTCACATGGTCCCGCTCGAAGGCCAGCAGCCTCTCCTGCAGTGTCAGACACAGCGGTGCTGGGGAGCTGAGCTGTGGTGTCACCTCAGGACCAGTTTCTGCAGGCCCCTCTGCAGAGTGAAGGGGCGGGGAACATGTCGGAACAGCCTGTGATTAGTTAAGAAAACACCACCGACAGCTAGCTGTGTGACGTCCCAGGGCCTCACTTTCCTCACCTGCAATGGCACCTGAGAAGGCACTCAGTTCAGGTCCTCACATATAGTGAGCGCTTGGTGACGAGTTCTCATTGTCCCAGAGTCCAACACCCTGGCCCTATGGCTAAAACAGCTTCATGCAGAGTACGTAGGTAAGTCACGCCCCTGTGGGCCTCAGTTTCCCCATCTAAAGCTCCCCACCATCACAACGCTGCCACTTTGCTCCAGGAGCAGGGCAAAGAAACCCCACCCCCATTAAATGTCTGAGGAGCCCACAACCCAGAGAGAAGCAGGGACTCGCACAGGGCCGCACAGTCAGTCAGGGCAAAGCCTGGGCTGCGTCTCTCGAATGTGACACCAACAGAGGGGAAGGAGTGCCACTCACCTGGGGCAGAGGGCGAGGGGGCCAAGGGCAACACTGGCTGGCTGAGGGCAGCAGGTGGAGGCCGGGGCTGCAGGTGTGGTGTGGCCTTGAGCAGGCTCAGTTCCTTCCAGCTGTCTCCCTTGGTGTCATCCTCGTCCCGTGGGCTAGTGGCCCTGTCAATGAACTACAGGCAGAGTCACAGAGATCAGTGTATATGAAGTCTGGGCAGCCATAGCAAAGCCCAGGGGCAAAGGAGACCAGGGTGCAGGGTGGAGAAGCAGGTGCCCTGGGCTCCCATGAAGGCCTTGGGCAGTCCCCACCCCTCCCCAGGGCCCCTCTGAAAAGCCCAACCCTGTTGTCCTCCTGTAGGAGCCTCAGGCATGACCCACCCACCTGGCCTTACCCGCTTCACGGCCAGGGTGGCAATGCCCAGCACAGCAGCCCCGCCCACGCCCAGCACCAGGCGGGCATTGGCCAGGAGGAAGTCCACCATGCTGCCCAGCCCCTCGTCGCCACGCCGCTTCCCCCGTTTCTGGGAGAACTCTGCCATGGTCTGCCTGTAAGAGAGCCAGGGGTGAAGGGGCAGCTCAGGTGCAGGTGGCCAGGCTGGGAGAGGGGCTGCTGTGGGCAGGTGCTCTGGCTGTCCTTATGCTGGGTAAGAGAGCTCAGCCCATGAGGGGGGCTTTCTGAGAATTTCTCAAGAGAAAGGGGCCACCCATCCACAGGGGAGGACACCGAGGTCCTGGGAAACCATGTAAAGTACCTAAGAAAGGGCAGGGATGGGATATGAACTTGGGTTTTGGGGCCCCAAGCCCCCATCTCTCACGAGGAGATGAGGGAGCTGCCAAGCCCCTTCCCCCAAAGCTGCAAACAACCCACTCCCTGGAAAGAAGCTCGCAAAGGCCCTGAGGCTTGTGCAGGTAGAGGAAGGGGCCGCTCTCCCTGGAGCCCACCCTCCAGGACCTCTGACATCACCAGGGTGTCATCATCTCCATCCCTATGTTACAGAGCCACAGGCTGCCAGCTCACAAGTGAGTGGTGAGGTCTCCAACCCACGACTGCAAGGCCTCCAGACTCTCATCACTCAGAGTCTGACGGATTCTCCCTGTGCCAGGTGGCCAGGTCCTCAGCAGCAGCCTCATCTGAAGGTCCCTAACCAGAGGGCACGGCAGCCCTCTATGATAACCTCTTCAGAAGAGCCCGAAGTCCAGAGAAGACGAACAATTTGGGGCCCCAGCCAGTCTGGGGGACCACTGGAACCAGTTACCCTCCAAATCTTGACAGGGTAGCCCCAAGAGGCAGAGCTACCGAGTCAGAGCACAGGCAGAGTGACACGGCCCGAGCTGCCCGGGCAGGCCAATGCAGATGTGCTTCTCAGGGTTGAAGCCCCTTTGGCAGGGCAGAAAGGGCTGCCCAGTGCCTCTGTACAGAGGGCTCTCTGGGCCTCTCAGTCTTGGGACAATGTGTAGGTAGTGGTGGGTGATGCTTCTCAGCTGCCGGGAGGCCAAGCAACAAAAAAGGAAGGTGAGGGCCTGGGCCCAGCCCGTTTGCTCACCTGTAAGATGGCATACGCAGCAGTGAGGGCAGATGTGGGCAGGCTTGAAATGTGTGGCTGGGTGGGGCCCAGCAATTGGGAAGTGGAGGCAAAGACCTAGGGCCCAGTCCACGTTCCTCACGTTCTGCGAGGGGGACACTGCCCTCAGGCCCTGGGAGATGAGCTGGGCTGTGACCTTCGGACATCAGTTAGACACTAGGCAGAACTCTCCCAGGGAGGCCTGAGCAGATGACCATGAGGTCACAGCCTGCCCAGGCACCAAGGACTTCTACCTGCCCTGCCACAGTGTCGGTGCCAGGGGCCCAGTTGCCAGGTGACCAGATGCCTGGAGTAGCTGAAGCCCGAAGCGCTGTGTGACTCAGCCCCGTACACCCGCCTATTCGCCCCAGACTAAAAATAAGACGGTCTCTGGGGAGATCCCAGGCCAACCGGGTGACCCGCCACGGCCCCAAGGCCGGTTTCAGTCTCCTCATCCGTGACTCGGGAATCAATACTGCCACCCACCCCCAGAGAGACCAGGAATCTACTTTGCAAACTGTAAAGCGCTTTAAATACTCCCAACCTGTCTAAATTGGGACTCAGCCCCACCACTGGCGGGGTCGCTCAGGCCTCAGCCCACAGCCTTCCAGCTCTGGGAAGCGGGAGAGGGCACGGGTGGCTGAAAATAACCCGAGTTTGCCCAACGAGGCCCTGGAGGCCGTCTGGCCTTCCCTCCTCTGCCAAACGCGCCTGCCGTGGGCCCGGGCGGAGCAGCCCGCAGCAGCAGCCCTAGGTGGGCGGGTGACGCCCCGTTCGCAGGGAAACTAAGAGACCGAGAGGGGAAGGGGGCTGGGCTGGGATTCGAACGCGGCCCTTGGTCCCCCAAAGGTCCCCCCTCCGCCTTCCCCAGCCGTGACCGCGGGCCACGCCTCCGATCAGCGTTCAGTCGCGCGCCAAGCCCTGAGCCCGGTGACCCTGGGGGCCGCTCCGCCGCGCTCCAGCTGTACCTGCGTGGCAGCTTCCGCACAACAACCGGAGGAGGCCGCGGGACCACGGTCCCTGAGCTCGAACCAGCCTGAAACTGGAACGTGAAGGACCCTGGAACCCGACGTCGAGGGCCCCCGGGGGCGGCCGCGGACTTCGCAGCACGCAGACAAGCAGGCCCTAAGTCCAATCGGAGCGCTCGAGTTCGGAGCACAGGTGCCAAAATACTGCGCGGTTCAGCCAATGAAGGGCAGGCCCCGCCCCCCAGCCGACAGACGCGCTCCCTTCGGGGCGGGACTCCCTGACGCAGTCCGAATTTAAAGGTGCAGGGCTGCATTCCGAGCCTGCGACCAGGTGATGTGACAGGCAGCCCTCCGGGAAGTCTGTGCGTTGTAATGTGAGCCTCCGGTGTGGAAAAAGCTGTCTGGGCCCCCGTTCCTTCCGGGAGCCAGGTAGAGAGGCTGCACATGGCTAGAGGCCCGGCACATCCAACCTGTTAGATCACCTGTGCGAGAGAGTGTCTTGGTGGCCTCGTTCTCACCTGTGGGCCTGCGAGGCACAGTGTGGCGAAAGTGCCTACCCCTGCCACCTGCTCCGTGCGAGCTTATGTGGGCCATTCTCCACCTGGGCCTGTTTTTCTCCTGTAAAATGGGGACACTAGACCCCCTCCTCCCCTACGAAGCATGGCTGGGCATGTAACAGCTGTGGCTCATTTATCGGGGTCCTGCTATGTGTCAGCCAGGGCGAGCCCCCTGTGAACAGCAGGGACCAAGACAGATGCTTCTCTTCTGGACCCTCCCTTTGTAGGGGGGCACGAGCACAGGGGTGCTGACACTAAGTGGGAATAATAAACCTGGCACACAAAACAAAACGGAATAATAACCTGCCACTCACTGAGCGCCTGCTGTATGCTGCAGGCTACACGTGCATTCTTTGTTCATTTACTTATGGTGACAATCTTAGGAAGTATTTTACAAATGAGGAAACTGGGTAGGGCGCGGTGGCTCACGCCTGTCATCCCAGCACTCTGAGAAGCTGAGACCGGAGGATCACTTGAGGCCAGGACATCAAGACCAGCCTGGGCAACATAGCAAGACCTTCGTGTCTACAAAAAAACAAAAATAAATTTAGCCAGGTGTGGTGGTCTGCGCCTATAGTCCCAGCTAATCGGGAGGCTGAGCCCAGGAGTTCGAGGCTGCAGTGAGCTATGATCACACCACTGCACTCCAGCCTGGGCGGCAGAGCAAGAAGGCCCTGTCTCAACAAAATAAAAACAACACATGAGGAAACTAAATCCAGAAGCTGGAGAGCTAGGACCCGAGGAGCCAGGTGTCTCACTACCACCGGTCAGCCAAGTACAGGCACTTCCTGGGCCCCTGCGACCCGGGGCCGGGGTTTAGAATCTCTCCGAGGTCAGGGCCAGCTTCATGTGCTGCAGCAGCGCAGGGGAGGGTGCCTGGCCCAGCGGCCGTTACGGCCCCTGTCCCGAGACGCTGGGACTTAAGCCTGGAGATGGTGGAAGCCTCCAGCTCCTGTACAGGAGACGCCCAGCACTCCTTGATGCCACCGCAGTCTTCGAACAGACGGAGAAACTGAGGCCCTAAGAGGCCTAAAGCCTACCCTTCCCGGTGGAAAGCGACGGGCGCGGGCGGGTTAAAGGGGCGGGGCCGGCGCTGGACCTCCCGTG
>NW_012101510.1:2525934-2534258 GCF_000951045.1 Mandrillus leucophaeus | reverse complement strand
CACCCCGCGTCCGTGTTATCCGTCTGGGCTGGATGGTGGCCTGGGGGTCGGGCGAGCCTCCCCGTCCCCCAGAGGTCACACGCCCAAGCCAGGCCCTGACTCAGGGATGGCGGCCTGGCCGCCCAGGGGCGGATGCGGAGCCGACTCATCACTGCCCTCTCCCCGCCACCGCCACCCGCCATCCTGTGTGATCCTGGGCCTCTCAGATCACTTCCCTTCTCAGAGCCCGGGCTTTCTCAGCCGGTGAAGGGGCTTAAAAGTCGCCTCCTTGGATGCAAGGGGTGTAGTGAGATTTGCTGGTGTGGAGAGTGTGTCAGGCGGGTGTGCCAGGTGCTGGGTGGCAGTTGTCTGAGCAGCTGCTGTACTGAGAGAGAAAATGACGGAGCCCAGCCCTCTGTAGCCAGTGGGTGGGGCGGGAGGTGGTTCCAGGACTCAGGAATGAGACAGGCATCGCCGTACCATAGGGGAAGCAGAAAAAGAGAGGAGGGAAGAGCTGGCTGGAGGGCCAGCCTCACCTTCAGGGTGGGTGACTGGCAGGGTCCGCCTGGGTTGTCAGTCTGGGGCCGAGGACGAAAACGCAGGTTTTTCCTGCGTTTACCTGCATGTGTACACACTTTTGACCCCAAGTACAAGTGGCCAGACCACTTTTCCCTGACCCCATCCCCACCACCCTAACCTGGGGTCTCCGTTCCTCTTTGCTGAACTGGGAGAGTCTGAGTCACCAGCTGGGAATGTGGCCCTAGGGGGAGAGGAATACCAGCCGCGGGCACTGAAGGCACGTGCTGCCCCAGACTTGGTGCCACAAGGGCTGGGTGCCAAGGTGGGCGTTCACACACTGGGGGAGTGCAGTGATGCGGCCCTGCCCTGCAGGGTGGGGAGCCACGGTCTCCACAAGCGAGAGTTTGGCCCTGGCTGTGTGAATCGCCTGTGTGCTGATGGCAGAGTGAGGGTACAGGTGGGGCCTTTGCAAAGGCTTGGAGGGGGGAATCCCCCCCCCCAGGCCTCCAGTCAGAGCGTGGAATGCTGGGTGAAGGAATCTGAGCAGAGCTAACCACAGTGCCGGGTGCTGGGCTCTCACCTGAAACAAGCCAGTTTTGTCCTGGCCCTCCTGGGGCCCAGAATCCAGTAGGATAGACAAATCTTAGGCCAACACTTTTGTCACAGGGGGGCTTTTATTAGTCCCATTCTATGGGTGAAGAAATTGAGGTGCAATGATGAAATGACTTGTCTGTGTTCTCACAGCTGGTGAGAATTGGTTCTGTGGCTCCCCAAAGGCTCCCATGGGCTGGAGGAGCCATAGAAGGTGGTGAGCAGGGGCTCTGTGCTTCACCGTGACATCCTTCCCCCAGGGCGGCTACTTCCCTGAGAATGTCAAGGCCATGACCAGCCTGCGATGGCTGAAGCTGAACCGCACTGGCCTCTGCTACCTGCCCGAGGAACTGGCTGCCCTGCAGAAGCTGGTAAGGGGCTTTGGGCAGGCAGGGGAGGGTCCCTGTGGATAAGCCAGATGGGCAGAGCCTGTGGAGAAGGCAAACAACTTCTCCAGAGAGAGGAATAACACTGACAGCTGTGAGCACAGCTGGAAGAAAGGGAGTGGGCACCCTGTCCAGGGAGGTATGCAAGAAGAGGCCGGGTCCGTGAGGGAGGGAGGCTGCAGGGGGAATTGGGCCAGCGTGGCTGAGGCCTTCCTGGATGGTGCAGAGTTGTGGAGGCAGGCGGGGACTCTGGACACCCCATCCACCGTACTGAGCCTGTGCTCCCCATTCCGGCCCAGGAACACTTGTCTGTGAGCCACAACAACCTGACTACGCTTCACGGGGAACTGTCCAGCCTGCCGTCACTGCGCGTGAGTGCTGGCCGGGAGGCCACCGGGCTTGGGGTTGGGACCAGGGTCTGGCCGGGGACATGAAGCCTGGGCCAGACGCCAGGCTGGGCCAGCATCTCTGCCCACCTCCGTGTCAGGCTCAGAGGCTCAGGTGTCACAAGAGGGGCCCCCTTGTTAGAGGTTACAGCAGTGCCCTGCGTAAAGTAACCCATGTGGATCAGAGAATTCTCTCAGGAAAAAGAGAAATCCAAAATCTTACCAGCCATTATGGACAATAACTACGGTAATAATAACCAATACAGGCTGAGCCATGTTCCCATTATTCTGTTAGGATTTTTTCATATGCTCTAACCCTCCACTAATGTTGCGGAAGAGAAACTTGGCCACCAAGGCAGATTACTTGCCCCAGGAATCTGCCAGGCAGTGGTAGAGCTGGGGTTGAGTAGGGTTTGGCCAGGAGCACCGTGTACCTTCTACCCAAGACTTGAACGTCCCAGGGCATCAGGCCCTTGGCCAGACCCTGTAGGCCTCAACAAGGGCCGTTCTCATCTGAAGTCAGAGCCCTGGAGATGTTTCGGGCACAGCTTCTCACTTGGACTCTCTGAGTTCAAAGCTGGGCTTTGCCACTTCCTGGCGATGTGACCTTGTACAAATCCCTTCTGCTTTCTGCATCTCATCTGCAAGTGCAGTGGTTGGGAGGGGCAGCAGTGACCTCGGGAAGCAGCAGCAGGGTGCCACACAGGCATTCGGACTGGAGAAGTGGCGGGGCAGTTCCAGTGACTCCCGTTGTCACTTGCAGTCACAGCACCATTCTCTGGCCCTGTTCCCTCTCACGCTCAAGCTTTCTGCATCTCTGTAAGGTGTAAGGAGGTGTCAGCCTTAAGTTAGGGAGAGAAAGCAGACTTCCTCTCAGTCCAGATGCTGATTTCGAGTTCTCTCCCTCTGTTCTGAAAACCCTGACTCAGACCTTATCCCTATCTTACCTTCTGGCATTAAGAAGAAGAGAAATTGTTTGAACAGAAAAGATTCCCTGAGGGCCCTGTGCTGAGCTCCGGAGCACATTTGAGCTGGGCTTTGAGGTGTGAATAGGAGTTCACTGGGAGGCTAGTAAGAGCCCTCCAAGAGAGGGGGCTATTTGATCAAAGGCCAGAGGTAAGAGAGTCCTCAGGCCTGGCCTCTGGTGAGCCTCCTGAGGAGGTGTCCCTCTCTAGACTCTCTGTTCCTTTCTGGGAGTAGAAGCCAAGAATCATAGACTCTTATGGTTTATTCCCAGGCCATCGTGGCCCGAGCCAACTGTCTGAAGAATTCCGGAGTCCCCGATGACATCTTCAAGCTAGATGACCTCTCAGTCCTGGTCAGTGGCTACCCACTCATCTGGCCCCTATGCTAGCCGGACCATCCAATCCCCACTCACTATAAAAGTCCCTGGGGCCATTGTCATCCCGTTTTGCAGATGGGAAAACTGAGTCTTGGAGTGGATAGTACCTTGCCTAAGGTCACTTTTGGAGTCAGATCCCTAACCCAGGCACTCTTCCTCCCAAGTCCCTGACTGTTTCCCTTTGGCCCTGAAACCCCCTCATCTACCCCCACACCCAACTCAGTGCCCTGGCCTGATCCCCAAGCTTGGCAGAAGCCTGGCAGGGTGGAGACTCCCCTGACCTAGGTCTTGCCCCTTCTACCCAAGGACTTGAGCCACAACCAGCTGACGGAGTGCCCGCGGGAGCTGGAGAACGCCAAGAACATGCTGGTGCTGAATCTCAGCCACAACAGGTGCCAGGCCAGCCGGGGGCAGGGGGCAGGTGGGCCTTGGGGGGGTGGCCGGTGCTGACTCAGGTGGCTCCTGCTCCCCACCCGTAGTATCGACACCATCCCCAACCAGCTCTTCATCAACCTCACCGACCTGCTGTACCTGGACCTCAGCGAGAACCGCCTGGAGAGCCTGCCCCCGCAGATGCGCCGCCTGGTGCACCTGCAGACGCTCGTGCTCAATGGGAACCCTTTGCTGCATGCACAGCTCCGGTGGGCGCCCCCTCGGGCCGCATTCCTGCAGAAGCCACCCTGAGGAGTCCGGCCTGGCCCCTTAACTTCCCAGAGCCCCAGCCCTTCTCCACTGGGCCCAGCCATCCCTCCATGCAGGCGGCACCCCTCAGTCTCCAACCTCCTAAGTATCATGTCCACCTCTCAGTCCTGTCTTCCCGCTTACACGCCCTGCAGCCACCCTTGGGCTTGTCCCTTCAGCCAGATGTGACCTCACACCTACCCTCAGGGCCCTGTGCTCTTGGTCCTGCCCTGCCAAGCCCCACCCTTGACACCCCCTAGGTGGGCCCTGGCCCTGACCACTCACATCACCCTGGCAGGCAGCTCCCAGCGATGACCGCCCTGCAGACCCTGCACCTGCGGAGCACCCAGCGCACCCAGAGTAACCTCCCCACCAGCCTCGAGGGTCTGAGCAACCTCGCAGGTCAGGCAGCCCCAGGAGCCCCTCTGAGCTGTGGCCCCCTCTGGGCCCTCTTGCTTCCTTATGGGTGAAGGGGGTTGAACCCTGCTCCTCAGACCAGTGCCCAGAGGGAAAAAGCTGCAGTTATGTTACAGTGACTTCTGCGATTATGATGATGTCTTAACGCTGACTTTATGCCCAGACACCCCTCCCAAGCCCCGTGTGAGGGAGTTTGTCCAAATGGAGAAACTTGGGCGCACGGCAGTCGCCATTTGCCTAAGGCCACGCAGCTCAGAGGTGGCAGAGTTGGGGTTCACACTAGGGCTGGCTGCCCTGGCACCTGCTGTATGGGCCCCAGCTGATGCACCCCACCCTGCACCCCAGATGTGGACCTGTCCTGCAACGACCTGACGCGGGTGCCTGAGTGCCTGTACACCCTCCCCAGCCTGCGCCGCCTCAACCTCAGCAGCAACCAGATCACAGAGCTGTCCCTGTGCATAGACCAGTGGGTGCACGTGGAAACTCTGAACCTGTCCCGAAATCAGCTCACCTCACTGCCCGTGCGTCTGATACCCTCGGTAGGGGTATGGGAGGGAGGCGGTGAGCCTGGCCCTGACCTTCCACCCCTGCCCATTCTCCCTCCAGTCAGCCATTTGCAAGCTGAGCAAGCTGAAGAAGCTGTACCTGAACTCCAACAAGCTGGACTTTGACGGGCTGCCCTCGGGCATTGGCAAGCTCGCCAACCTGGAGGAGTTCATGGCTGCCAGCAACAATCTGGAGCTGATCCCTGAGAGTCTCTGCAGGTGCTGGGCAGGGCTGGGGCTAGCAGGGGCGCTCCCAGCACAGAGAACCCCAGGATCGTAGTCAGAGCCCACCCTGTGGTCGGTGCAAGACTGACAAAATGAAGATGGGTTAATTTTTTTTTTTTTTTTTTTTTTTTTTGAGACAGAGTCTCTCTCTGTTGCCCAGGCTGGAATGTAGTGGTGCAATCTCGGCTCACAGCAGCCTCCGAGCCCCGGGTTCGAGCGAATCTCCTGCCTCAGCCTCCTGAGTAGCTGGGATTACAGGCGTGTGCCACCACGCCCAGCTAATTTTTGTATTTTTGGTAGAGATGGGGTCTCACCATGTTGGCCAGGCTGGTCTCGAACGCCTGCCCTCAAATGATCCACCTGCCTCAGCTTCCCAAAGTGCTGGGATTACAGGTGTGAGCCACCGCGCCCGGCCCGGTTAATTCACCTTTGTGGATGAAGACCACAGTCCCATGCCAGCCATTCCCAGCTTGAGCTCCTGAGAGCACCCTTGGGAGGGCACTGTTAGGGACAAGGCCACATGAGGTGGGAATGCAGTGTTGCTTCCCTCCCCTTCTGGAGGCCACAGTGCCCACAACATGGCCTCTTGGCTCTGAGAAGTCCTTTAGGCAGACAGCAGAGGCCCCCGCCTGTTCCTCTGACCCCACCTGCCTCCCCTGCCCGGGACTGGGGGTTTGCTGCCCACTTCCCCTTGTCCATCACCTCCCTGAGGCCCTGGCCGGCCCTGTCTTCACAGGTGCCCAAAACTGAGGAAACTTGTCCTGAACAAGAACCGCCTGGTGACCCTCCCAGAAGCCATCCATTTCCTGACGGAGATCGAGGTCAGGCATGCTGGCCTAGAGGGCTCAAGAGAAATGAGCAAGGGGTGTGCCCTGGAGCAAGGGGGACCCAGCAGGGGCCTCCTCAGGGGGGTGGCCAGTGCCAGGGTGCCCGTGGGGAGAAGGTGGGCCAGCTCCCTGCATCCAGAGTACACTCCACAGTCTCATTTAAGCCCCCAACCAGCCCCAGAGGTGGGTGGGAGGAGAACCCAGGTCCCTGACCTCTCAGCCCTGGCGGCTGCAGACAAGAGCAAGAACCTGGATTGGTGTGTCTGGGAGGTGGGACCCGGGCTCAGGGCCAGCTCTGCTCACCCCACGGGGCAGGTCCTGGATGTGCGGGAGAACCCCAACCTGGTCATGCCGCCCAAGCCCGCGGACCGTGCCGCTGAGTGGTACAACATCGACTTCTCGCTGCAGAACCAGCTGCGGCTGGCAGGTGCCTCCCCTGCTACCGTGGCCGCGGCTGCAGCTGGTGAGTGGGGAAGGATCTGGCCTGGGAGCAGGGGCTCCTCTCCAGGCCTCAGATGACACCATGCAAATGGGGTGGCGTACAGCTTTCTGAACCCTGGTGGGTAGAGTTGGCCCCTGGTGGGTCGCACGCCCAAGGGGGCAGCAGGCCCAGTGAGGGCTCAGCTGTTTGCCCCTCCCTTAAGCAGGGAGTGGGCCCAAGGATCCTATGGCTCGCAAGATGCGGCTGCGGAGGCGCAAGGACTCAGCCCAGGATGACCAGGCCAAGCAGGTGCTGAAAGGCATGTCAGATGTTGCCCAGGAGAAGAACAAAAAGCAGGAGGTGAGCCAGGCCAGGGCTGGGACAAGGCAGGGAGCCTTAACTTCTACTGAAGGCTGACCCTGGCCTTGACCCTGGCCAAGAGGGATGAGGGGCGCTGGGCAGAGAGAACAGCTGTGCAAAGTCCCTGAGGTGTGGGTAGCAAGTCAAGACTAGCCTGAGTGGCTTCACAGAGTCAAGCCATGCTCTGACTCTGCCCCCAGGAGAGCGCAGATGCGCGGGCCCCCGGCGGGAAGGTGCGGCGCTGGGACCAGGGCCTGGAGAAGCCACGCCTTGACTACTCCGAGTTCTTCACGGAGGATGTGGGCCAGCTGCCCGGCCTGACCATCTGGCAGATCGAGAACTTCGTGCCTGTGCTAGTGGAGGAAGCCTTCCACGGCAAGTTCTACGAGGCTGACTGCTACATCGTGCTCAAGGTGAGGGCCTGGCATGCTGTTAGGGGCCATGTGGCCCGGTGCCTTCCTTCCAACTCTAGAGTTTTGTTCAGGGAGGCCAGGTGGGAGGTGGGCAAGCTGCTAGAGGTGGTCCAGGCACCTTTGTACTGCCCAGGGGCACAAACGGGCAGCACAAAGCCCCTGGGGCTGGGAAGCCTGTGCTATTCAGAGTGGCCTCTCTGGGGTGGCCGGAAAGCCAGGACGACGAAGGCTGATGTGGACGGTGCCTTGGCTTCCAGACCTTTCTGGATGACAGCGGCTCCCTCAACTGGGAGATCTACTACTGGATTGGCGGGGAGGCCACACTCGACAAGAAAGCTTGCTCTGCCATCCACGCTGTCAACTTGCGCAACTACCTGGGTGCCGAGTGCCGCACTGTCCGGGAGGAGATGGGCGATGAGAGCGAGGAGTTCCTGCAGGTGCCAGCCCATTAAAATTGGGGGTGGGCAGAGTGGGGGACCCAGAGAACTCTGGTGCAGGGGCAGTGGGCCCAAGGAAGGTAGGCAGAACAGGTGGGCAGGTAGGGAGCTGGGATTAAAGGGGGCTGGATCAACGATACTGTGCGGGACCTAAGGCAGAGGGCAGGGTGAGGGCTGAGGTAGCCAAAGCCTGGGTCAGTAAAGGAGAGTTCTGGAACATGGGGCAGAATTCAGCCGGGCAAGGGTAAGGGTACAAGGCTGGGCGCGGGAGCTAGACCAATGGGCTGACACGGGAGCTGAGAGTAGGTTGGAAGGGGTGTTGTCGAGAGCAGTGAGGAGGCAAGACCAAAATCTGTTATTAGGAGGCAGGGACACACCTGGGTGCCAAGGAGGTGGGGCCAAGGGTGGGACCAGAGTCCAGTCTTGAATAAATTACTGAGCAGTGTTAGCCACCAGCTGGTTATACCTGGACATATGTTCGCATGTACACACACACGGAGTTTATGTACAAATACCCCCTGCCTGAGATTTTTTTTACCCATATGCACCCAGGTTTCCACTCTTCCATGAACCCACTTGCTTGTGTACCCTGATATGCATGCATCTAAACATGCTGCTGGCATCTTTACACACTTGGGTGAACGCATCCATATTTTTCATACATCCCAACATCCCAATGTGTGTATGTTTATAGGCACACATGTGTATTTATTTTTATTTTTTTTTTAGACAGAGTCTTGCTCTGTCCCCAGACTGGAGAGTGCAGTGGCGCGATCTCGGCTTACTGCAAGCTCC
>NW_012101510.1:2522126-2524999 GCF_000951045.1 Mandrillus leucophaeus | reverse complement strand
CGTGTTAGCCAGGATGGTCTCAATCTCCTGACCTCGTGATCCGCCCGTCTCGGCCTCCCAAAGTGCTGGGATTACAGGCTTCAGCCACCGCGCCCGGCCAATTTTTGTATTTTTTTAGTAGTGCTGGTCTTGAACTCCTGACCTTAGGTGATCCATCCGCCTTGGCCTCCCAAACTGCTAAGATTACAGGCATGAGCCACTGTGCCCAGCCAGATCTGTTTTTTTTTTTTTTTTTTTAAAGACAGAGTTTTGTTCTTGTTGCCCAGGCCCGATCGCAGCTCACTGCAGCCTCCACCTCCCAAGTTCAAGTGGTTCTCCTGCCTCAGCCTTCCGAGTAGCTGGGATGATAGGCATGCGCCACCATGCCTGGCTAATTTATGTATTTTAGTAGAGACGGGGTTTCTCCACATTGATCAGGCTGGTCTCGAACTCCCAACCTCAGGTGATCCACCCACCTCGGCCTCCTGAAGTGCTGGGATTACAGGCATCATAGATTTGTAGCTCAATTCACCTGTAGGCAACTCTCTACCCCACCCGAGAGGCAGTGGTTGGTGGGGGAGGGAGCAGCTCAGTGATGAAGAACCACACCCTCACACACACAGGTGTTCGACAACGACATCTCCTACATTGAGGGTGGAACAGCCAGTGGCTTCTACACTGTGGAAGACACACACTACGTCACCAGGTGAGGGCATGGGGGCAGTGGGGGGCGTGGACCTGGAGTCTGCTGGCAAGGGGTGGAGGGGAGGGTGTTGGGCCTAAGTTAGGCCCTTGGTGCCTACACTGAGCCACTCTTGTCCTGCGCCCAGGATGTATCGTGTGTATGGGAAAAAGAACATCAAGTTGGAACCTGTGCCCCTCAAGGGAGCCTCTCTGGACCCAAGGTGAGCCCCAACAATGTGAGGTGGAGGTGCTTCACCCTCAGCCTCCTCCCCACCAGTGGGGGCAGGTGTGGGCCTCTTAGAAGAGGAGGCCCTCTAGCAACCCCTTTAACTCCTGCCCACGAGCTTAGCAGGGGATCCCTGAGGCTTACCTAGAAACCCCATAGTGAGGGATTTTTTTGGTGGGGTCAGGAGTATGGAGTGACCATTGCCCCATGCCCCATCACAGCTCCTTCCTGCCCCTTCCTGTCCAGGTTTGTTTTCCTTCTGGACCGAGGGCTAGACATCTACGTGTGGCGGGGGGCCCAGGCCACACTGAGCAGCACCACCAAGGCCAGGTACGAGGATACCGTGGGGTCTTTTGTGCGAAGGAAAGGGGTGCGAGCCTCGCTGATGACTTTGCATCCTGCTCTCAGGCTCTTTGCAGAGAAAATTAACAAGAATGAGCGGAAAGGGAAGGCCGAGATCACACTGCTGGTGCAGGGCCAGGAGCTCCCAGAGTTCTGGGAGGCACTGGGTGGGGAGCCCTCTGAGATCAAGAAGCACGTGCCTGATGACTTCTGGCCACCCCAGCCCAAGCTGTACAAGGTGAGCCCTGCTGCTGAGGCCCACCGTGGCCTCCCAAGTTGACCCGCTGACTGGGGGAATAGGCTACACACCAATGTAGTTGGCTGTGGGCTCCATCTCGGCTTTGGTGGGGAGAGGGTGCCACCTTCTGGACAAGGAACAGTATGAGCAAAGGTCCGGAGGCTGCTTTTGAGAAGTAGCCTGACGTGAGTCTCTCCAGGATGGTGGGGCGGGAGGGGAGACAGAAGCGCCTAGTGCCAGGGCTGGGAACCTTGGCTCAATTATCCAGATTCTTGTGAACAGGAAAGGGACAAGTTAGAGAATTAGAAATGACATGAAGGGCCTGGAGAGGGCAGGCATTTAAAAGCCCTTCTGAAAGGATATGCCTAAAAAGACCTTGACAGGGAGGGGGAAACGGGAGCAGTCAGTGAGCCACGCTGCAGGGCAGGGCTGGTTCCAGAGCAGAGGGCTGTGTGGGTGAGGTTCCTGTCTCCAGACCCCTTCCCTGCCATGCTCATCCTTCCTGCCAGGTGGGCCTGGGCTTGGGCTACCTGGAGCTGCCGCAGATCAACTACAAGCTCTCCGTGGAACATAAGCAGCGTCCCAAGGTGGAGCTGATGCCAAGAATGCGGCTGGTAAGAGATGCAGGAGGAGGGCGCGGGGCCGGATCCCTCCCTGTTGGCTGGGCTTTGACCTCCAGGCTCCCGGTCTGCAGCTGCAGAGTCTGCTGGACACACGCTGCGTGTACATTCTGGACTGTTGGTCTGACGTGTTCATCTGGCTCGGCCGCAAGTCCCCGCGCCTGGTGCGCGCTGCTGCCCTCAAGCTGGGTCAGGAGCTGTGCGGGATGCTGCACCGGCCACGCCATGCCACGGTCAGCCGCAGCCTGGAGGGCACCGAGGCGCAGGTGTGCTTGCTGCTTCGGAGGCCCCTCCCCAGCATCCTTTACACCCTTACACCCTGACATGCCCTGACTCCTGTGGTTCCACTGTCTCCCTACAGAGCTGGGCCCAAACCCACCTCCTCTTTGCTGACTCTGCCCAGACCCCGCCCCCTCTGCAAGCTACCACTCGTATTCCTACCTCCGTGTCCGAGGCCCCGCCTCCCAAGCCCCGCCCTAGATCTCTATTATAGAGTCCCGCCTCAAGCCTCAGGCTACTTCCTCCAACCCTAACCTTAACCATGCCGCACCCCTCATGGTTAGTTGATGGCCTCCCTGGCAGGTGTTCAAGGCCAAGTTCAAGAATTGGGACGATGTGTTGACGGTGGACTACACGCGCAACGCGGAGGCCGTGCTGCAGAGCCCGGGTCTCTCTGGGAAGGTGAAACGCGACGCCGAGAAGAAAGACCAGATGAAGGCTGACCTCACTGCGCTCTTCCTGCCGCGGCAGCCGCCCATGTCGCTGGCGGAGGTGGGGGCGGGGC
>NW_012101510.1:2511426-2522051 GCF_000951045.1 Mandrillus leucophaeus | reverse complement strand
AGGGCGGGGCCTATGCGCAAAGCGCACTCAGACCTGCCGCGGGGCGGGTCCCTGCCGCCTGCAGGCGGAGCAGCTGATGGAGGAGTGGAACGAAGACCTAGACGGCATGGAGGGTTTCGTGCTGGAGGGCAAGAAGTTTGCACGGCTGCCGGAAGAGGAGTTTGGCCACTTCTATACGCAGGACTGCTACGTCTTCCTCTGCAGGTGCCACCTCAGCACTCCCTTCCCTAGGTCCCTCCCCTGGTGCTGAGGGCTCGAGCCCCTGCTCACAACCCTCCAACCCGGCAGGTACTGGGTGCCCGTGGAGTACGAGGAGGAGGAAAAAAAGGAAGACAAGGAGGAGGAGAAGGCCGAGGGCAAAGGCGGCGAGGAGGCAACAGCTGAGGCAGAGGAGAAGCAGCCAGAGGAGGACTTCCAGTGCATTGTGTACTTCTGGCAGGGCCGCGAAGCCTCCAACATGGGCTGGCTCACCTTCACCTTCAGCCTGCAGAAGAAGTTCGAGAGCCTCTTCCCTGGGAAGCTGGAGGTGTGCCTGGCAGCCCCGCGAGCCCGAGGCCAGGCGGAGGGGTGTGGTGGGGCCCAGACCCAGGGAAGGTTAGGCTCCTGAGGGGAAGGTGGGGGTCCAGGGAGCTGCCCCTAACACTTCCACATCCCCAGGTGGTACGCATGACGCAGCAGCAGGAGAACCCCAAGTTTCTGTCCCATTTCAAGAGGAAGTTCATCATCCACCGGGGCAAGAGGAAGGCGGCCCAGGGCGCCCAGCAGCCCAGCCTCTACCAGATCCGCACCAACGGCAGCGCCCTCTGCACCCGGTGCCTGGCTGGGGGAGGACACAGTGGCGAGCAGGGGTCAGGGAACCAGGCCTGACTCCTTGCTGATGCCCCATCCCTTCCACAGGTGCATCCAGATCAACACTGACTCCAGTCTTCTCAACTCCGAGTTCTGCTTCATCCTCAAGGTGGGGTTGTGGGTGTGAGCCAGGGCTCCGTGGACCAAGGGGTGGGGTGTTTGGGGGCTGAGTCAGCTGCAAACACCCCCACCCCCACCCCTGCACACTCCCCAGGTTCCCTTTGAGAGTGACGACAACCAGGGCATCGTGTATGCCTGGGTGGGCCGGGCATCAGACCCTGACGAAGCCAAGTTGGCAGAAGACATCCTGAACACCATGTTTGACACCTCCTACAGCAAGCAGGTCAGGAGGCAGGCGGGCGGGCACACACAGGGGAGCCAGGGCAGGCAGGGGCCCTGGGCTGGACTGGCCTTTCCCGCAGGTTATCAACGAAGGCGAGGAGCCTGAGAACTTCTTCTGGGTCGGCATTGGGGCACAGAAGCCCTATGATGACGACGCCGAGTACATGAAGCACACACGGCTCTTCCGGTGAGGCCAGGGCCCCGACCCTCCCCTCGGTCCTGGCGCTGCTGCTTATGACCTCTGGGCTCACCTTGACCCTTGATTCCCAGGTGCTCCAACGAGAAGGGCTACTTCGCAGTGACTGAGAAATGCTCCGATTTTTGTCAAGATGACCTGGCAGATGACGACATCATGTTGCTAGACAACGGCCAAGAGGTGCGATGTTGCCACTGGCCCTGCCCATCTGAGGCGGCGCCCATAGACTTATAAATGGGAAATTTGGGGCCAGGAGCAAGGGGGTGTTCCCAGGCGCCCATGCGACCGTATCTCCTCTGCTGCACCCACAGGTCTACATGTGGGTGGGGACCCAGACTAGCCAGGTGGAGATCAAGCTGAGCCTGAAGGCCTGCCAGGTAAGCTGGGTGGAGGGAGGGCCGAGGTGGGCCTGTGGGCAGGGCAGGGTCATCACCCAAGGCTCGCTGTCCCCTTGCCAGGTGTATATCCAGCACATGCGGTCCAAGGAACATGAGCGGCCACGCCGGCTGCGCCTGGTCCGCAAGGGCAACGAGCAGCACGCCTTTACCCGCTGCTTCCATGCCTGGAGTGCCTTCCGCAAGACCCTGGCCTAAGACAGGCTGGCACAGCCCCAGGCTTGGTGAGGAAGAGGAAGGGGCCCTCATCCACTGTCTGCTAGCAAAGAATATACTGAGGTGACAATGCCTGCTCCAGCCACGTCCAGTGCCACAGTCCCCAGTAGCCTCAAGCAGCACCAATGGGGATGACCCTGACAGGTGCCCTCAGGGGTCTGGGAAATCCGATTCCCTCCACAGTGTGAGCACGTGTGAAACCCCCTCACTTCTCTGCCAGGGATAAAGCAGATGTGGCTGCCCTTTAAGAGATATTAAATGCTTTTATTTTCAATATTAAAAATCAGTATTTTTAATATTAAAATGGCGCTAATTTTAACAAAATAACAGAAAAAAACCCCAAGGTACAATCTACAGGGAAACTCATCTTGGGCCCCCCCCACCCCCCCCAAACACACACACCTGACTAGGCCCCAGCTGTGGATGCCCAGCAGAGCTCCCAGTCGCATCCACACTCAGACACACACACTCATGACAGGCTGGGGACTGGCCCAGGAGCAGGTACCAAAATAGTTTTAGAAACAACCGTCCAGCCCAGGCGCTAGAAAAATACTCTTTGCAAAGTGAGGGGGAAGGACGGTGTGTGGAGCGGGAGGTGGCACAAGGTGCTGGGCCCCACCTGTCCTCTTCCCTAGGCAGTGGGCCCCCAGGGCAGCCAAATGCCTGCAGGAGGGCTCAGTTCTGGCCCAAGTCCCAGGCCCACACCCTGGGGCTGGTGCTGCTCCAGGGCCCAGGGTCAGGCAGGACAGGACAGCAGGTCCCAGTGGAGCCTACAGGTTAGCAGGCGTGGGTCTATGTTAAGGGGCCAGGCAGGTGCCAGGGATCCAGCACTCCAGCTCCGAGCAGGGCAGGTGGAGGTCGGGATAGTTCTGGCCTTCCTGGGAGAGGGAGAGAAGAGGTATCAGCAGAAGGTGAGGGAGGGCCAAAGAGGGCAGATGGATTGCCACAGTGGCCGGACCACACAGGTGCTGCCACTGTCTCCTCTGCAGGGCAGGCAGGGCCCTTCAGTAACCGCCTGAGATGGGGTTGGTGAGTCTCCAGGTGGGTATCCAAGTGCCAGGCCACATACGCCCCACTGAGGCCAGGGAGGGGCACCAGACAAAGAGCTGGGAGGTGTCCATGTCCTGTGCAGGGTGAGGCTATGGCCCACAGTTAGGTGGCTGGGAGCACGAGGCAGCAAATGCGCTGGGCAGATCTATGGGCCCCAGATCTAGGTGAGGATCCACACAGACTCAGGCAGGGTAAGTCAGCCACTTGCTGGGCCCAACCGATGAGACCTGACCTCATGCACCTCAGTGATCTCATCTATGAAACAGACTGGCCAAACCAGCTCCCAAGCCCCAAACTACTGCCACCTCTAAGTGGTTTAATCTGGTCTTGTCCTAACCACCACCTGCCACATGCAAAGGCTGAGGGGCTGGCCCTGCTTTTCTAATACCCAGCCATGACATTGGTGTCTGGGTGAGCCCCAATTGCGGCACTCCATGGAAGGCAGCCAGGTTTCAGAGTGCCACCAACACAGGGGCCTGCCAGGGTCCCAGGTGGAAGAGCAGGGCCAAGTGGTACCCAGGCAAGGGCTGAAGGGGGTGGACGTTGCCAGTGGTGAGGACCAGGGCCCCACCCCTGCAGCACCTCATTTGATCAGGATGGCACAGGCATGGGCCTCATCTTCTGCCAGGTTCCTCAGGTTCCTCTCCGACTCCTCAGAGGAGCTGCAAGATGGGGATGGTGCTCAGGGGTTGGGGCAGGGGAGCCCCTGGCAGCCCTGGGGAGGAGGCCTAGGGGACAGGGCAGCCCCTCCTGTGGACCTGCCCACCAGCCTCACCCCAGAAAATCCTTCACATCTTCCACTGTGACGTCCCCTGTCGTGTCCAGCGTGGTGTCAGCACTGGTGGCTGAGTCGATGGACATGGGTGAGAGTGCAGCCTCGGGTGGCTCTGGGGTGTCTGCAGGGAGCAAGTGATCAGCCCTTACCAGGACCGTTAGCACCCTCTGCACCTGGGGGCCTGGGGACACAGACCCAAAGGCAGCCCATGGTGAGGAGTGGCACCAATGAGCACACAACCACCCATCTCCTACAGAAGCCTGCCCAATCCCTGAGCTATGTGAGTCCTGACTCCCTCCCCCAGGGCACTGTGGGGCCAGGGTCTGGACCCCTTTCATGCCCCCCTCACCAGGTCCCTTGCTGTGGGCTGGATCAGGGCTTCCATCAAGGCTCTGTGGGGCCAGAAGGATGCTTGGGGTCCCGTTAGCCTGGCTCAGCTTGGGTGACTCTCGGAGCCTGTAACTGCAGAGATGGGGCCATGATGGGGACCATAGGTGGATGACTCGAGGCTGGCACCCTAGATCCTTGCCCTCCCACTCCCGCGCCCAGGGAAGGCAATCTCAGGGGTGGGATGAGACCTGGCCCTGGTCACAGGTCCCCCAGGCTAGGGGCTGCCCCTCCACCCACCTGGCCTGGGTGGCATCACGGGGCCAGTTAATGTCCAGAGAGCAGAGTGGCTCTGTGATGTTCCGGGCACTTAGGGAGAAGCGTTCAAATTCTGATGGGGATATCAGGTAAAAGCCTGGGTGGACAGAAGAATGAGGAGTGCAGTTAGGAGGTGCCACCAACCACAGCTCCTCCGTGGCCTGGGCCAGTGCCCACCCGGAGTGCCCTTCCTGCTCCCAGGCAGTACTGGTCCCGCTCAGCTCGCTCGCCTGAGGAAGGCCTCCTCGGCCTCTGCCCCGTCTCACCCTGGCCATGGCGCGTGAAGACACATGAAGCGATGCCGCTGATGTCCTCCTTCCGGATGCAGGAGTAGTGCACCTGGGGCCGCAGGCCAGGCACCGAGAAGACGTGGACGTCACCCAGGTTGGTGAGGCAGGCCAGGCAGGTCTCAGCATAGTCCTCGCAGGCCACACTGGCAAACGTGGCCAGCGCCACCTTGCGCACACGACAGCCCTCATGGGCCGTCAGCTTGAACTTGGTCTTCGCGCTCACCTTGGGCAGTGTGAACACCTGACAGCAGGTGGCCGGTAAGCACATAGCCTGGCCCTGTCCTCATCCCCAGGGCCCCTCACCCTCATAGCTGCTGACCCACCAGCTCCCACCACAAAGCCCCGCTGCACTGCCACGTGGCCTCCCCTGCCTGTACACCTGACTGCCCCACTAAACTCCAGACTTCACACTACTCCAGAAACCTCCCAGGCCCTCTCTCGATCTGTGACAAAACCAATCACAGAGCGCCAAGATGATGAGACTGGCATCCCCACCAAACCTAGAGTTCTTTCGAGGCAGAGCCCCTGGGGACTGGAATCAGGGGTCTGGGCAGGGTACAGGAGCCTCGTAGGGCACAGTGAGATAGGACTAGATTCCTGCCCTCCCAGGGGAACTGAGCAGGATCACGGGGTATCAGGGTTCTTCCGTAGGAGTTCTCTGCTGACTGGGGGTGTTTTCTGGGGTGCAAGGGAATTAGGGTCCCAACGGTGGGGGATACAGGCAGGAAGGGGTTCCAGAGGGTCCAGTGGTGTCCATGAGGTTGGGGCCTGGAGGGGAGTACCCCCCAGACTATAATGGCTCACCTTGAACTGCTCCTCAGACGCGATGAGCACAGCGTGACCACCCTGCATGTCAGGTGCCTGCGCCAGGTCCCGTGAGGCCTCGTAGGGCTCGGGCAGTGGGCGGCCACGCCCGTCCAACACGGCAATGGCCACCACAGGCGCCCGGTGCATCAGCTGCACCTCCTTGCCCAGCACGGCCTCCACCGCTTGCTCAGGCCGCTTCTCACCACCCACTGCTGCTGCCGGCACCTCCAGCGCATAGGCGAACACGGAGCCTGAGTTGGTGCCAGCCCACATGGTGGGCCCATGGTGGGCCCCTGCAGAAAACAAATGCAAGAAGAGGGAGCTCCCTGTGGGCCAGGCATCTCCCCTGTGGTCTCCCCACAGACTGCAGGTCCCGCCCTGCCTCTCTTGTACCCCTGCTTCCTAACTATGACACCCTGGGACTCAGGGCTGGTTCGTTCCTGTCCCATGCCTCCCTGGTGACCTCCAGTCTCAAGGCCTGAGACCCCAGCTCTATGCTGCTGACTGCAGTCAGAGCCCAGGATGCAGCCCTCCTGCAGAGGCCCGAACAGTTGTAGCGCATCTGCACAGGATGCCGATGGGCACCCAAACCAGACCGAGCCCTCCAGACCCATCCCACTGCACCCTCAGCCCCCATCTCAGTAAACGCAGCTCCATCCTAGCATCACTCAGGCCCCAAGCCCCAGAAGACCCCGACTCCTTTCTCCACCCCCGCGTCCCCTTGCTAGTCCTGTCGACAGGTGCGCCTTGTCTCAGCCCTGCTTCACCCCCTTCATCTTCAGTGTGTTCCCTATGTGGCAGCCAGAGGAAGCTGCCAAGCCTGGGGACACCTAGGACGCCCATCCATCGACCCTGCTCTGCCTGTGTGAACTGAACCTCTGGGGGCAAGCTTTAGTGGAGAATTGGAGCTCAGCCCAGCAGAAGCAAGAGCAGACTCACTACCTGCTCTCTGATGACCCGATGGATCCTGAGGCAGTAAGTGTCTGCGCAACTCAAAACATGCCCAACAGGAGCCCCAGCCGGCCATGAACATGAACCTATCGGCTTTCTCAGGCCAGTGGAACAAGTAAAAACCCCAGGCTGTCCTCCTCTGGGTCTTTGTAGTCAGAAAAAAACAAAAAGTCAAAGAACCCCCCACCTCCAGCTGCACCCGCCACATCCAGACAGTGGGAAAATCCACTGCACAAAGACTCTCGACAAATAAATGGCATCAGAAAGCTGAGCTCATAGACCAAGCAGATGACACTCAGGAATTTACATCGGTTCTACAGGGCATGATGTGAGCAGTGACTGTCAGTGACATCTGTCAGGAACACGCTGAAGCGCTTGTGTCTGGGTTTTCGCTTAAAATACCCCCGCAAAAAACCAGCAAAGAGTGTGGGGGAGGTGGGCAGACTCCGCAAGGGGCACACGGCTGGCAGCAGGCATGTGAGATATGTGGGACAACTTTCCACCTCTCTATTTTTGTGTATGTTTGAAATTCTCCCATTGTACAAGTTCAAAATCAATCAGTGACTCAATCAACAAACCCAGGACCTTCCCAGGGCTCCCAGGCCACCGAGAATCAAAGCCAGGTCCTCGGCCTCTGGCCAGCAGCAGTACCTCCCTGAGCCACACTCCTCGACCCTCACCTGCTCCACTCCAGCCAAGTGGCTGGGCAGCTGCCCACATGCATGCCCACCCCGGGGCCTGGGCACTGGCTGGTGACCCTCACTGTCATCCACCAGGCCTCAACCTCCCTTCTCCTGGCTCAGATCTGAGAGGCCCATCCAGCTCACTCAAAAATCCCTTACCATCCAGCTCCCCAAGGGACACTGGGGGTGACCCAGCAGTCCCCCTGGGGGAGCTGGATGGTAAGGGTTTTTTTCTGAGAGGGTCTCACTCTGTTGCCCAGGCTGGAGTGCAGTGACACGATCTCGGCTCACTGCAACCTCCGCCTCCCACATTCAAGCAATTCTCCTGCCTCAGCCTCCCAAGTAGCTGGGATTACAGGTGCCCGCCACCACGCCTGGCTAATTTTTGTATTTTTAGTAGAGATGAGGTTTCACCATGTTGGCCAGGCTAGTCTCAAACTCCTGACCTCAGGTGATCCACCCGCCTCGACCTCCCAAAATGCTGGGATTACAGTCGTGAGCCACTGTGCCCAGTCACATTCAGTAAAACTTTCAAACCTCCTGGAAGGTGCAGTCCCACCACCCATCTCCCATGTGGCCAACTGAGGCCAGCCTCCCCAACCCTTGCCCCTTCTCTGCCCCTGCCTTACCATCTCGAAGGAATGTGTCGGCAAAGTATAGGCAACGCACGACGCCTGATAGGGAGTCATCGGCAGAGCGGGGCTCAATGCGGCGCTGCACGGGCGTCATCTCCACGTCATGGGGGCAGGCCTGCTCGGCCAGCTGTGCATTGGCTTCCTGCAACTGCCGGGCAGGCGCTCCTGAACACCATCTCCCTAGCACCCCAGCGGCTTGCATCCTGCTTTGCGCCCTATGTTCTGTTACCATTCCTCCACCACCCAGCTCAGCTCACTCATCCCTCTGGAGGGCCCAGGGGCTGCCAAGGGAGGAGCACTGAGCTAAGCAGGCCCCAGGGGTCCCAGACCAGGGCCAGGCCAAGGCACGGGACACAGGCACAGCTCCCGTGCAGCCCACCCCAGCTCACCTTGCTGCTGGCATTAGCAGCCCGCTTCTTGCCCGAGACACGGCTCTTGCGAATGCGCCGGAAAGACTGGCGCAGCGACTTCTTCAGAGACTTCACCCGGGAGAGCGGCCCCTCCATGGCCAGGGAGTCATTGGGGTGAAGAGTGCACCTGGGGGCAGACAGGGTCCAGCTGTGCTACAGAGCAGCCTCCTGGAGCAGCCACCACACTCCTGCTGGCCTGTGGAGGCACCCAGGTCAGGGAGTCACAGCCCCTCTGGCGCAGTCCTGTGGACCCAGCTGCTGCTGGTGCTGAGAATGTCCTTCTTGGAGCTGCCAGGTTATTTCTTATGGGGCAATGGAGGTTAGTGGGGCCTTTGCCACACCAAACACAAGAGGCGGAAACAGAAGCCCAGACCCCATCTCGCTGGTGGCTCCAGCTGCCCAGCCGCCCCCACCCCACACACCTGGCCAGCACAGGGCTCTTGCGCTGGTAGTCGAAGAGGCCAAAGCCATGACTGGTGCCAAAGGCCACGAGGCTCCACTCGGTGTGGAGTGTGACAGCGGTGACAGCAGCTGGCGGCAGGCACTGCACCAGGACACGGGGCTGGAAGCCAGCAGGCCAGGGCAGCGGCCCCGTGCGTGGGCTCAGCCGCTCGTGGCCCTTCCACGTGAAGCCCTCGCGGTCCTGGAGGAGGTCTATGATGGCCACGCTGACCGCCTGCTCCACCGGCACATCACTGAGCTCCAGTACCAGCACCTGAGCCCACAGCCAGGCAGGGTGAGCATCAGCACAGGGGAGGGGCCGCCCTGGGCCCCACTCAGCCTGTAGCCTCTGAAGCAGCCCCAGCCACCACCAAGGTGGTTCTAGGACTGTCTTCAGTTCATCAGCTACATAAGCACTCACTGAATGCCTACTGTATACCAAGGCCCTCGCTGAGCACAAGGAACACAGTGATGACCAAGACACACTAGTCCCTGCCCTCTGAGGGCAAATGTTCACCCTTACCCTGAGTCTTTATCTCCCATTTAGCAATAAGTATGAGCGCCGGAGCACAGCACTGACATGAGTTCCCGCCCCTCCTCAACACTGTGGTTCCCCCAGCAACAGGCGCACTTCCCATCTGTCCTCACCCCAGCCAGCCCCACCCAGAGCCCTATTCCCACCTTGGCTTTTGCCTGTGCCAGTCCATCTCCCTCTCCACCAGACCTTCCAGTTCAGACCCATCTCTTCCAGAAAGCCCTCCCTGACATCTCCAACCCAGGGGACACCCAGCCCTACCTGGCCTGCAGTGCCAGCCACCACCATCTGGGCTGTATACTTGCAAAGAGCAACCTTCTGCACGCCAAGCCGGGGATCGTCACTGTAGGGATCGAAGCAGCCCACCTAGAGGGATGGGAAGGAGTAATGAGTCCAGGCAGAGTTGGGACCAGCTCATCAGGGCCAGGGGAGGGGCCCACCTTGCGGAAGGGTGGCCAGTCGTCCTCGGCAGCCTGGGCCAGGCTGTCAGCGTGCTCACAGTCCGTCTGGAAGAGGCCAGCTGTGCTCAGCTTATAGAGCGGCCGCAGCGCCACACCCGAGGCATCCCAGAACCTCACAGTGCCATCCTCATGGCTGCAGGGAAGGCAGATGTCAGGGCTACCCCTGGGTTCCTGTGAGGCCTGCACACCCCTCCATTCACTCATCTGATGACCACTCACTAAGCACCTACTGCACGTGCCAAACACTGACCAGAATCTTATTGTTACAAAAAACAACAGGCACCTACTGTATACAGCACAGGCGCACCGTGCACCTGCTATATGCCAGGCCACATGCACCACATGCACCTGGGCCCTTTAAACCACAGGGTGGAAATGACCACCCTGATTAACAGGAGACGGCCAAGGGGGACATGTAGAGAACAGAGGACTACGGGGGTTCTGCCTGCACTGCAGCAGCCATCAAAGGTGATCAAGAGCAAGGCAGTCACAGAACAGAGCGTGGGGCATCCCGGGGGAGGAGCTGCCTGGGGCCCGAGGCAATCACGTAGGTGGAGGAGCAGGAAGACTGCAGAGGCCAGGAGGAAGCAGGGAGGGGGCAGGGGAAGTAGACAAATCTATGGCGCAGCCTTGGGACACAGCTGCAGAGCCCAAGCAGGGCCCCGGGCAGTGGTGAAAGCCCAGAGGTAGGGTGTGAGAGGTGTGTGACTGTGGGGCGGGTGTGAGAGGTGTGTGACTGGGGCAGGTGTGAGAGGTATGTGACTGTGGGGTGGGTGAAAGGTGTGTGTGGGGCGGGCGTGAGAGGCGTGTCACTGTGGGGCGGGCGTGAGAGGTGTGTGACTGTGGGGTGGGCGTGAGAGGTGTGTGATGTGGGGCGGGTGTGAGAGGTGTGTGACTGTGGGGCGGGTGTGAGAGGTATGTGTGGGGTGGGTGAAAGGTGTGTG
>NW_012101510.1:2509280-2510965 GCF_000951045.1 Mandrillus leucophaeus | reverse complement strand
GTGAGAGGTGTGTGACTGTGGGGCGGGTGTGAGAGGTGTGTGACTGTGGGGCGGGTGTGAGAGGTGTGTGACTGTGGGGCGGGTGTGAGAGGTGTGTGACTGGGGCGGGTGTAAGAGGTGTGTGACTGTGGGACGGGTGTGAGAGGTATGTGACTGTGGGGTGGGTGAAAGGTGTGTGTGGGGCGGGCGTGAGAGGTGTGTGACTGTGGGGCAGGTGTGTGAGGTGTGTGACTGGGGCAGGTGTGTGAGGTGTGTGACTGTGGGGTGGGTGTGAGAGGTGACTGTGGGGCGGGCGTGAGGTGTGTGTGTGGGGCAGGTGTGAGAGGTGTGTGACTGTGGGGCGGGTGTGAGAGGTGTGTGACTGTGGGGCGGGTGTGAGAGGTATGTGACTGTGGGGTGGGTGAAAGGTGTGTGTGGGGCGGGTGTGAGAGGTGTGTGACTGGGGTGGGCGTGAGAGGTGTGTGACTGTGGGGCAGGTGTGAGAGGTGTGTGACTGTGGGGCGGGTGTGAGAGGTGTGTGACTGTGGGGCGGGTGTGAGGTATGTGACTGTGGGGTGGGTGAAAGGTGTGTGCGGGGCGGGCATGAGAGGTGTGTGACGGGCGGGTGTGAGAGGTGTGTGACTGTGGGGCGGGTGTGTGAGGTGTGTGACTGTGGGGCGGGTGTGAGAGGTGTGTGACTGTGGGGCAGGTGAGAGGTGTGTGGGGTGGGTGTGAGAGGTGTGTGACTCTGGGGTGGTTGTGAGAGGTGTGTGACTGGGGTGGGTGTGAGAGGTGTGTGACGGGCGGGTGTGAGAGGTGTGTGACTGGGGCGGGTGTGAGAGGTGTGTGACTGTGGGGCGGGTGTGAGAGGTGTGTGACTGGGGTAGGTGTGTGAGGTGTGTGACTCTGGGGTGGTTGTGAGAGGTGTGTGACTGGGGTGGGTGTGAGAGGTGTGTGACTGGGGTGGGTGTGAGAGGTGTGTGACGGGCGGGTGTGAGAGGTGTGTGACTGTAGGGCGGGTGTGAGAGGTGTGTGACTGTGGGGCGGGTGTGAGGTGTGTGACTGGGGTAGGTGTGTGAGGTGTGTGACTCTGGGGTGGTTGTGAGAGGTGTGTGACTGGGGTGGGTGTGAGAGGTGTGTGGCTGTGGGACGGGTGTGAGAGGTGTGTGACTGTGGGGCGGGTGTGAGGTGTGTGACTGTGGGGTGGGTGTGAGGTGTGTGAATGGGGTGGGCGTGAGAGGTGTGTGACTGTGGGGTGGGCGCGAGGTGTGTGACGGGTAGGCGTGAGAGGTGTGTGACTGTGGGGTGGGTGTGAGGTGTGTGACTGTGGGGTGGGTGTGAGAGGTGTGTGACTGTGGGGTGGGTGTGAGGTGTGTGACTGGGGTGGGTGTGAGAGGTGTGTGACTGTGGTGCGGGTGTGAGAGGTGTGTGATGTGGGGTGGGCGTGAGGTGTGTGAGACTGTGGGGTGGGTGTGAGGTGTGTGACTGGGGTAGGTGTGAGAGGTGTGTGACTGTGGGGTGGTTGTGAGAGGGGTGTGACTGTGGGGTGGGTGTGAGGTGTGTGACTGTGGGGTGGGTGTGAGGTGTGTGACTGGGGTGGTTGTGTGTGACTGTGGTGCAGGTGTGAGAGGTGTGTGATGTGGGGCGGGTGTGAGGTGTGTGATGTGGGGTGGGTGTGAGGTGTGTGACTGTGGGGTGGGTGTGAG
>NW_012101510.1:2498215-2508440 GCF_000951045.1 Mandrillus leucophaeus | reverse complement strand
GTGTGTGATGTGGGGTGGTTGTGAGAGGTGTGTGATGTGGGGTGGGTGTGAGGTGTGTGACTGTGGGGTGGTTGTGTGTGACTGTGGGGTGGTTGTGAGAGGTGTGTGACTGTGGGGTGGTTAAGACTCACTCCGGCAGCCCTGAAAGCCACAGCAAGCTCTTCAGCAGGGAAGGGCACACTGGAGTCAGAGGCCTGAGGGTCCCAGCACAGGCGGGAGTGGGGGCAGGGCAGGAAGTTAAGGCCTGAGTCACCGGGCACGTCAGCGCCCGCCAGGCCCAGGCTGGGCTCTCTGGCACCTTCCCTGGGCAGTTCAGCGTGGGCCAGCCCAGATTTTCCAGTCCCAGGGCAGGCAGGCTGGGCGGGTGGAGCCCTGGGGTTTGGTAGAGCTCAGTTCCAGGCCAAAAGGCAGATCAGGGCAGCACCTTGAACCAAGGTCCAGAGAGGTTTCATTCCAATCCACCTTGGGCGAGGAGGAACTACCTGGTCCCACCAGGGGCCAGGCCTGAGTCTCCTGGCACCTCTGCACCCACCAGGCCCAGGATGGGTTCTCCCCCAACAGCAAGGAGCCCACTCACCCACATAAGCACGCACACCTACCCGGTCAGCAGCAACCCTCGCTGCGATGGCTCCTGGGCCAGGTTTCGGCCCCCAGTGATGGGCCAGCTCTGGGAGGGGGTGGCAGAGATGTGTGCACAAGGTTAGGACAAACATCTTCTCCCTTTCATCCCGAGCATGGCACATTCTGACCTCCAGGCTTAGAAGTGAAACACTCTCCCCCTCCTCAAGACCCCACCCTGTAAGACCCCCCCCGATCCCCGCACACACCAAGGCACTGGAGACAGGCTGGGGGCTCTGCTGCTCGCCAGCGCTCACAATGCGGGCCCACAGCTTGGCGGGCACATTGGCCACGTGGGCCGAGCAAGTGATTGCAGATGAGTGCAGCGGGGCCAGGTATGGGGCAGGCACAGCTGGCCAGCCAGGAGTCTGCAGGTCCAGCACCACCAGCTCCTCTTCCAGCAGCACAGCCAGGGCCTGGGGGTCATCAAATTCTGTTGGATGGAGCGGGTATGGGGTGAGCACAGTCATAGGTGGCAGAGGGCGCCAGGTGGGGCTGGGAAAGGGTAGGGTACGGCAGGGCACACACCATCCCCAGGCCGCGTGCTGTGCACTGTGAAGAAGTCGATGATGCGGGAGGTGAAGTCCAGCGTCACCAATGTCTCGGCTCGAAGCACACTTACACAGTGGCGGTCACCATAGCTGGCACGGGGCATGCCACCACTGAAGATGATAAAGTGGCCCCTGTGTGCAGAGAGTTGTGTGAGCCATGGACCACTTGGGTCCCGAGCACATACTGCACAACCCAGGAAGAGCCCACCCTTCCAGCCCCCTAGCCAGACCCGGCTCACGTCAGACACCCGCTCCCCGGACCTACCCAGACTCACAGGTCCGCCACAGAATCTTGTTAATGGCCTTGCAGGGAAAGGGGCCTGAGGGGTGGGACAGCGTCAGACCAGACTCGCTGGTGGTTCTTAGCAATTCTGCCATTCCTGCTCTGCCCTCCACTGCTCTCTACCTTGCAGCTGCCTCCTGCCTCCCCAGGAAGTCGGCGGGAGGCACACTGCCACCAGACCACCCCCTCGGGGGAGTCACTCCTCAGCCAGTTTGGCTTGGCTCAGTGGTGCCCCCTCCCATCACCACCCTCTGGCTAAGGCCTCCCCAGCACTCACCGTAAGGTGTGGTGGCTACCGTGGGCTGCAGCGTTGGGGAGCTGCCGGCATCCACAGACCAGACAGCGTAGCTGCCATCACTGTGTGAGCTGACCACAGTGCTGCTATCACGCCCCCAGCATAGGCTCTCCAGCTGCTGTGGGCAGGCAGGGGCAGGCAGGCAGGCATGAGCCATGGTGGGCACGCACTAGGGGCCCAGGCTGAGGGGACACAGGCCTCATCCACATACCTGGTTCCCCAGGAAGACGTGGTCCACACACTGCGAGGCCTGGTTCCAGATGACCAGCAGGCCCCGGCTGTAGCCAATGAGAATCTTCGTGGGGTCCTGCAGGTGTCCCTGGAGTGACTCCACGGGGCCCAGCGCCTTCCCACAGCGGTAGTCATCTGGCACGCTGTGGAGGAAGGCAGGTGAGCCAGTAGAACCTCCTGGGCACACAGTGTGTGCTGGGAAGCCCACCGGCCTCTCACCTGCGCAGAACCTCGCCTGGGGCAAGCGTCTGCCCCTCGAGCAGGGTCAGGGTGGTAACATCCAGGAAGAAGACACTGCTGCCCTCAGTGCCCAGGGCTGCTATGTTGCCGGCAGCCACCAGCAGGACCACTGTGACTCGGATAAGGCTGAGCGGAGCGCTGCAGGGAACAAGGGAAAGGGAGTGAGGGTGCAAGCCCATCCACCTGGGGAGGTGGGGTGTGAGGAGCTGGGCCACTGCTGATAACTCATCACTGGCCCCACAGCGCTCACTAGGGCCTACTTACAGAGCCACCCCAGGAAGACATGCGTCATAATCAGCCCGCTCAATTATTCATAAGGATGTCAGCAGGGAGACAGATAAAAATAGGTTCCCCAGGTCTTGCAGACTGGGCTCCCAGCTCCTCCCACCCACCAGGAGAGGACAGCAGGAACCACGGCATTGCCCAAGCCAGGACCAGGGCTCTCCCCGCTGAGCCCCTCCTAGGAATCCTGCTGCCAGCCCTCAGACATCTCCTGACTTCACAGGAGGGCCCCAGATACCCTCATCTGCAGAAGCTGGGAGGCATCAGGAATCCATCCCTGGGTTAGGACTCCCCTTTTCCAGCTATTTCAGGCAGGGCTGGGGGGAGAGACTCCCCATACTCTCACCCAGCTGGCGCATGCTGCCAGCACCTTACCAAGCACAGCCCGTGGGACCCTCCTTGCCCTCAACCCTGCCCTTTCACCTGTGCACAGAAAGGCCTGTCTCCCACCCACAACTGAAGGGGCCAGGGAACCCTCGCTATTACTAACTGGCTTAGGCCCTGCCCCAAACCCCTAGACACCCCCATCATTGCAGTAAGTGTAGTGCCAGGCCTCAGGTCCTAGGATTTTGGCATATAATGCATGTACCTCCTGTTGCTCACAATGCTAATTACCTGCTCATGTTGGACTCAACCCAAACCTCCCATTTAACCTGAAAAGTTCACAGAGTATACCTCAGTAAAGCAGGGTCCAAGAGTCGCAGCCTGGGACCTAGGCCCAGCTCAAGGCATCCTGCTCTGAACCACAGCCCCCACTGGCAGCTGCCTGTCTCCATGCTGCCTTTGCACAGCAGGTTCCCACACTCCCCCAGATCCTCCCTGCCCAGTGGCTGGCCCCAGCCAAGTTCTCTAGTACCTGGCACCATCAAAGCCGGGCCGGCTGGGCAGCTGGAAGCTGAGTGCCTCTTCCAGGTGGGCACAGCCATTATGGTGGACAATCTCCCAGAGATGCAGGCTGCTGTCATCAAGCAGGGTCAGGAGGCGGCCCTGGTGTGTGAGCAGAGATGAAAACTAGGCTGGCCTAGGGGGGTGAGTAGATATGGGGGCCACAGGGAGCTGGCCAGTGGGAAGCAGAGGCTCACCTGGCCGGGCAAGAAGTGCATCTGTGTGACGGTGGCTGCATCCCGGTGCAGGCCTGTGAACTCCACGCCAGGTGCACCATAGCTGAGGATGGCAGGTCAAGGTGGAAACAGGCATGGACCAGCAAACCACGGCGAGTGAGATACCCAAGGCTCTTCCTTAACCCGGAGTATTCCAGTGGACCCCGGCATGGGCCTGCCCATCCAGGAGGCCTCCCTGAAGAACGGAGGCCCCCTCCCTAAAGCTCCCACCCTGCACCCCTACAGTATCCCCAAGATCAGCGTGCAGGCTCCACTCACTCCTGCAAGTTGGGTGCTGCTATAGGACCTTCAGTTCCTGTAAACTGGGCCAGTGACGCCCACCTTACAGGGCTGTTGCAGATCCAGTGAGAATAAACACACCCAGCAGGCTCGGCCTCAGCCTGGTGAGAGGCTGGGGCTCCGCTCCACTTCAGCCCCACGTTTCTATGGGCTCTGGGAGCTGCGCCTTGCCAGATGGGATCAGGCAGGCCAGAGGTGCAAGGCCCGGACAAGAAAGCCAGGGAGCAAGAGAGTCCAGACTGCCTTTTCCCATAGCTTCAGGCCAAACTTCAGCCATGGGTAAGAAAACCCACCTCCGCTGGGCGCAGTGGCTCACTCCTGTAATCCCAGCACTCTGGGAGGCCGAGGCGGGTGGATCACAAGGTCAGGAGTTGAGGACCAGCCTGGCCAAGATGGTGAAACCTCATCTCTATTAAAAATGCAAAAATTAGCCGGGCATGCTGGCAGGCGCCTGTAATCCCAGCTATTTGGGAGGCTGCGGCAGAGAATTGCTTGACTCCAGGAGGCAAAGGCTGCAGTGAGCCGAAATTGTGCCACTGCACTCCAGCCTGGGCGACAAAGAGTGAGACTCTGTCTCAAAAACACAACAACAAAAAAGAAAACCCACCTCCCTCCAAGGCAGGCAGCCAACAACTGCCACCTTGAGGGAGGAGAGACCCCAGCCTGCCCATTTAACAGATGAGCACACAGAGACTCGGAGGGCGTGGGTGACCTGCTTGAAGTGCCCAGTGTCAGTGCCTCAGTCCCGGCAACTCCAGGGCTGATGGTGGACAGCAGGACCTGAAAGGGCCCCAGGACAGAGGGTGCAGGGAGGAGTCAGCAACGTTGCCCTGGTGACAACACAGGAGCCGTTGCCTGGAGCTTGAGCTGGGATTCCCTACAGGAGCCTGGCGAGAAACTCTGAAGAAGGGACAAAAGAGGGGACAGGAGCAGCTGGGCGGGAACCAGGGTCGTCAAGGAGATGGGGCCGGTCTGGCAGGGGGAGGGGCAGCTTCTAGTGACCAGGGCTGGCCCTCTCCAGCCTCAGTTTCCCAACCCGAGGGGCTCCAGGCAGTGGTGGTCAGGGGAAGAAGGGAAGAGGACCCCGGGCTCCAGCCTCCTTTCTGAGGCTCAGTCTCCTCATCTGTACTTCAGGTTCTTTTTGAGCCTGAGGACAAGAGCACAGGAGACCCCAACACAGGAGGGACACCTGAAGGCCGCAGGGATACATGTGCAGATGGCAGCGCAGCACCCACAGGAGTGGGAGCAGCAGGCCAGGCAGTGGGGCATGTCGGGCCCAGTGTACTGCCCTACTCACCCACAGGTGCTGCTAGGGCCATGAGAGAGAAGGGGACATCTCAGACCATCCACACTCCCCAGAGTAGGCAAAGAGCTCACAAACCACAGGCTCAGACTCCCACCCCTGGGGTGAGAAGACCCCCATCCCACACCCTCCCCTTTCCCGGCATTGACACATTTTCTGGGAACTGATGTCCGAAACCAGGATACTGAAACTCAGAGGGCCACACAGGAGGGGTAGGGGTCAGCACCCCTCACCAAGTCGCCATCGGCCAGACCCTGGCACCTCGGCTTCCCCAAGAGCAGTTGGGGTGGGGTTCTCCAGGGCCGGCACAGAGACACTGAGCTGCCGGCCTGCCCCCCACCCCCACCCCGGGCCTGCAGGGAAAATGCCCGCTTTGTGTGGCTCACACAGCCCATTGTGCAGCAGCCAGGATCCAGGTGGGGGCCGTGCTGCACTCACCATGCCGAGCCTGGCACTGCCCCCAGCCCCCTTGGCTGAACACATGTGTCTTCACATTCACACGTGTGTGCATTGGCTCACCAGGGCCCCAGCCCACCTGCCATCCTCCACGGGTATCACAGCCCAGCCCCCCTGCCTGGCCTCCCCAGAGTTGCTGGGACGATGGCAGGGTCACCTAGGTAACTGGCTGGCTGACACGTAGCAAGGGACAGCTGTGCTACTGCAAACTGACCACTCGTCTCTCAGCAAAAGGACCCCATCATCTCTGCACAGTCGTCTCAGGTACAGAAACCACACCAACCTCCACCAAGATCCCAGCACTTACTGTAGCGCCCACAGAAGACCCCACTACTGCCCAGCAGAGCACCTCTGTTCTACTCTCGAGCTGGACGCTGCCAAGACCGGGACCCCAGAACACAGGAACTACAAGCAGGTGGTCCGGAACAGACCTGAACACCCAGCCTGCAAAGGATACATCTTGACAGCCCCAGACCTGGTGCCAATGGCCATGATGCGAAGTTCAGGGTCGAAGGCCAGGGCGCTGGGCTGATTGGGAAAGCCATGCTCCACCGTCTGTGAGGAGGGGAACGCTGCTGGGGGTAAGCACTCCCAGGCACCTCTGCCGTGGCCCACCCTGAGGCCCACCCCAAGGCAGCCTCCAGGGTCTGCAGCTGACACACTGCGGGTAGGAGGCAGGTCTACTTGCTCTGCGCCTCAGCACCCTCAACTGTGAAATGGGTTATCATGCCTCCAGTTGGTGGGGAGGTGGCTAAACCCCTGGGCTCCATCATGACGCTACTGCGCGCATGGCCCACAGAGGCCCGCCCCTCGCCACGCCCCCGTGCCCCTCAATGCACACGGGCTCATGTGGACCCCACTGCATGGAGGCTCCAGCAACAAACAGGTGAAGCAAGGCTCACAGAGATGCAGGCACTGACGAGGCCCCACTTGCTCCGTGAAGGGCTCCGCACCCCATTCTTAGAGGCACAGACTAAAGCTTGAGGAGTCCCACATGATGTCCATGACACTCCCCAAACACAGGCCTGAGTGGAGGTCAGAGGTCAAGGGACAACACCCAGGATCAGCTAGGCAGAGGCTTTTGACTCCTCCCAGACAGAGGGAGATGGAGGCCCAGAGAGGGGCAGCTTTCTGCCTGGACCCTGAAGGCATCTTCCCGCCTCCCCACCTGCCAACAGCTAGGCAGCATGACTCCCACGCCCATCAGCGGCAGAGGTGGTGTTAAGAGGGTTTGTGTGCCCGGAGTGTCGATGGACAGCTTCCCACCTGCTCCCCTGCCCCTTTCACAGTGCAGGCCCTTCTGTACCGGTTTCCTGTCTTTGGCCTGGCTGTGCCCTCCCTGGGAAGCCTGCACAGCTGAGCTCCAGCCCCATCCTGAACACCAGTACAGGACACCCATGTGGGCCAATGGCAACTCCTTTTATTTTGTTGTTGTTATTTATTTATTTTTTACTTTTACCACTGGTAATTCCTGACCCACTGCCTCAGGAAGATGCACATTTGTAAGAAACCCCAGTTCCCAGCCTGTAACCCCAACCTCCCTCCCTGCCTGTCTCCGCCCATCCAGGTGGGGACTGAGCCCTCTGGGCAGCTGGTTCGGTCATGGCCTAGCTGTCTGGCCTTGGGCAAGTCACAGTACTCTCCAAGCCTCAGTCTTTCATAAGGGCCCTGGTGACAGTAAGGCCAACTAAGGACAGAGTTGGCCATTTGGCTGGGGCTTCTCTCTCCCACCAACAATGCCACACCCTTGCTGCACCTGACCTTGTCTAGCCAGTCCCTTGCTACAACCAGGATCCACAGACGCGACATCGCATCACAAATCCCCACAGCCTTCCCTCTTTACAGAAGAGGAAAGGAGGTTGCATGCACTGTCCACCATCTGCTTCCCTCATACCCCACGCCCAGCCCATTTCTGAGCCCCATCAACTCAGTTTCAAAACACACAGAAGTCACCCCCCTCCCTGCTCCAGGCCCCACTGTCACTCACCTGGATTGGTGCTCACTACAGTCTGTTCCCACACAGAAGCCAGAGGGATCCTATGAAAGCCACAGCCAGATCCTCGTCCCTCCCCTGCTCAGGATCCTCCTGGGGTTCCCAGCTAAGGGAGGCTTGTGCCTCAGGGCCTTTGTACCTACTGCCCCTCTGCCTGGCATGCACTTCCTCCAGCACTTCCTGTCGCTCAGGAGTCATCTCCTCAGAGAAGCCTCCCTAAGCCACCCTGGCTGCAGCAGCCGCCCTGGCCACACCTCCCTCCCCCTCGCCCTGCTTTATTTGATCCACAGCACTGGCTAACATCCCAACCACCGTCTATTCTATTTTTTTGTTTTGGCTTTTCACTGTCTCCTGCATTAGCATATCAGCCGCCTGAGTTAAGACATATTTGTCCTTTTTGATAACTACTGTTGTCCCCAGAACCTTGGAGACCTCACACACAGTGGGGCTCAGTATTAACAGAGAAGGCACACTCCACAGGCGACATGTGGGCTGGACTGGGATTTGAACCCAAGACTCGGAGTCCGAAGTCCCTGCTCACTCCTGACCTGTCTCCCACTCCCTAAATTCAGGAATCAGGGGCCTATTCCCTAGCGATCCCCTATGACCCACTTAGGTGACTAAGTCCCTTCCCCAAGACCACCCCACTTTCCACCACTGCTGCCACACTTCATCCTCAGTGGAGGGCCCTTACTTCCCACCACCCCAAGGCTAGACAGAGTGGGCTGAGCTTCATTCCCACCTGTCTCCAGTCCCCACTGCACATCCCAATTTACTGGCTGAAGAAATGACATTTAGGCCAGGCATGGTAGCTCATGCCTGTAATCCCAGCACTTTGGGAAGCCAACATGGATAGATAGCTTGAGCCCAGGAGTTCCAGACCAGCCTCGGCAACATGGTAAAACCGCACCTCTACAAAAAATACAAAAACTAGCCGGGCATGGTGACATGAGCCTGTAGTCCCAGCTACTCAGGAGGCTGAGGTGGGAGGATCACCTGAGCCAGGGAGGTTGAGGCTGCAGTGGGCTATGACTGTGCCACTGCACTTCAGCCTGGGTGAGAGTGAGACCCCGTTTCAAAAAAAAAGTGACATTTAGCCCTGAGCCTGTTGCTGCCTTTCCCTGAAGGGCCATTCTCCTCTCACCTAACTCTCATAGCCTCCCCAGCACAGAAAACAGGCACCATCTGGGGACCACGGAGCACCAGCATCCCCTCTGGGCCCCCTCTCAGGTTCCTGGCAGGTTCTCAGCCACCCTGTGAAGGTCCTGGCAGCTCTCACCGGCAACCGCTGCAGACCTAGGCAGGGAAACCCTGAGACATCCCAGTGCCTCTGCTACTCCAGGTCCAACCGTCCCAGAGCCTCCTCCAAGACAAGGGTCTCCTCAAGGCAGCCCAGGGCACCTGGCACAACACTGGCCCAGGACCACAGCAGCCCCTTGGAAAAATCCCTGCCCCTCAAGGCTAAAATCCAACCCCACTGACACAGGAACTCGAGAAAGATATTGGTGCAGCTCACTCTGACTCTGGGCAAGCCGTCACCTCTCTCAGAACCTCAATTTTCTCACCTGTATTTTGAAGATAACTCTAATTTCGAAGAGCACTGAGAGGCTCTGCGATCCGTGGGCTCTGGGGTAAGAATGAGGACAAAACCAACGCCCCCAGAGGAGTGAGCCAGGAGCAGGCTGAGGCCCTGCTCTAACATCAGTGCATAGGGAGGCGGGGGCTGAGGCGGCCCCTTTCCCCGGCCCCTAGTGTCCCACTTGGGGAAAGGAAGGAAAAGCCTCCACTTCACTCCACCTTGGTGCGGGGCAGCAGGACAGCTGGCCCATGTGGCAGAGCGAGCCAGGGCCCACAGTAAGGAGAAAAGTAGCCTCATTTCACAGTTAGGGAAACTGAGGCCCCACGATGTGAAGGGCAGTGTAGTACACAGCCAGGCATGTCCCCTGGACTCGGGGCCCCGGGCAGGGCAGGGGAGAGCAGGGCAAGGCAGAGCCTGGAGCAGTGGGGGAAGGAAGGAGAGGCTCCTTGAAGGGATTTCCCAGCCGCACCCCCTACAGCTGCCTCGTCCCCACTAACTCTCTCGCCCTCCTGCGTGCCAAAGCACAAAACAAACCGGGGCCCACGGCTGTCCCAAGGGCCGAGCAGGGACGCAAAGGAGCCCCAAAGAAAAAGGATAAAGAGACAGAGAGTAAGCGACAGAGAAGAGGTCGAGAGACTCCACAGAGAGAGAGAGAGAGACACGCAGGGAGAGACAGGCAAAGACTCAGAGACGCAGAGGCAGAAAGAGAAATGAGAGGCAAAGATAGGAAGGGGCAGAGGCAGAGACACCCCCACCACACACACAGTCACAACTGGGGCGAGGGAGCCGGTCAGCGACGGAGAAAGTGGGGCAGAGACCCAAAGACAGGCAAAGAGTCTCAGAGACAGAGAGACCCAGACACACAGAGACTGGCAGACCCAGGGCCAGAGCGGCCCGCAGAGACTCGGGAGCAGACACGGAAAGTCGGCCGGAGACCCAGACCCACCCAGAGTCCGAGCCAGAGCTGGGCCCGAGGAGGGGGTGCGCGGCCCGG
>NW_012101510.1:2491901-2496345 GCF_000951045.1 Mandrillus leucophaeus | reverse complement strand
GAGGTCTGGGTTCTGGTCCCTGCCCTGCCTCACAAAGGAAGTGTTAAGAAGTTGCTGGCTGGGTGCCATGGCTCACGTCTGTAGTCCTAGCACTTTGGGAGGCCTTGGAGGGAGGATCACTTGACCCCAGGAGTTTGAGACCTGACTGGGCAGTAGAGTGAGATCTCATCTCTATGAAAAAAATAAATGAATAAATATTTTTTTAATTAGCTGGGCATGGTGGCCCAGCTGTAATTCCAGCTACTCAGGAGGCTGAGGCAGGAGGATGGCTTGAGCCCAGGAGGTTGAGGCTGCTGTGAGCTGTGATCGTGCCACTGCACTCCAGCCTGGGCAATAAAGCAAGACCATCCCAAAAAAAAGAAAAAAAGGCCGGGAGCAGTGGCTCACACCTGTAATCCCAGCGCTTTGGGAGGGTGAGGTGGGCAGATCACTTGAGGTCAGGAGTTCAGGAAAAACCCGGTCTCTACTAAAAATACAAAAAATAGCCGGGCATGGTGGCAGGTGCCTGTAGTCCCAGCTACTTAGGAGGCTGAGGCAGGAGAATGACTTGAACCCGGGATGTGGAGCTTGCAGTGAGCCGAGATCGTTTGCACTCCAGCCTGGGCAACAATCGTGAGAAACTCTGTCTGGAAAAAAAGCAAAAACAAACAAACAACAACAACAACAAAAGAGTTGATTCATGTTCCCACTTTACCATTTGGAAGCTATGTGACCTGGAACAAGTTACCTCAAATTCTCTGTGCCTCAGTTTCCTCATCAGTAAAAATAGTGATAATATTAGTATTTACCTCAAAGGGTTGTTGTGGAAATTAAATGTGTCAGGGTCACGTGAACCAGAGCAACTCCATCTTGAATAGGAGGTGGGTAAAATGAGGCTGAGACCTACTGGGCTGCGTTCCCAGATGGTTAAGGCATTCTAAGTCACAGGATGAGCTAGGAGGAGGTCGGCACAAAATACAGTTCACAAAGACATTGCTGATAAAACAGATTGCAGTGTAAAGAAGCTGGCCAAAACCCACCAAAACCAAAATGACCATGAGAATGACTTCTGGTCATCCTCACTGCTACACTCCCATTAGCACCATGACAGTTTACAAATGCCATGACAACGTCAGGAAGTTACTCTATATGGTCTAAAAAGGGGAGGTATGAATAATCCACGTTTCGCATATCATCAGGAAATGACCATAAAAATAGGCAACTTGGCAGGGCACAGTGGCTCACGCCTGTAATGCCAGTACTTTGGGAAGCTGAGGAAGGTGCATCACCTGAGGTCAGGAGTTTGAGACCAGCCTGACCAACATGGAGGAACCCGTCTCTACTAAAAATACAAAATTAGCTGGGCATGGTGGCACATGCCTGTAATCCCAGCTACTCGGGAGGCTGAGGCAGGAAAATTGCTTGAACCTGGCAGGCAGAGGTTTCAGTGAGCTGAGAGTGCACCATTGCACTCCAGCCTAGGCAACAAGAGTGAAACTCCATCTCAAAACAAAAGAAAAGAAAAAAGAAAAGAAAAGAAAAGAAAAAGGACAACTCTGCCTATGGAGTAGCTTTTTTTTTTTTTTTGAAATGGAGTCTTGCCGTGTTACCCAGACTGGAGTACAGTAGCACGATCTTGGCTCACTGCAACCTCTGCCTCCCAGGTTCAAGTGATTCTCCTGCCTCAGCCTCCCAAGTAACTGGGACTACAGGTGTGCGCCACCACACTCAGCTAATTTTTGTATTTTTAGTAGAGACCAGGTTTCACTATGTTGACCAGGCTGGTCTTGAACTCCTGACCTCAGATGATCTGCCTGCCTTGGTCTCCCAAAATGCTGGGAATATAGGCATAAGCCATTGCGCCCGATCCCCAGTCTCCATTTTTCTTCTTCTTTTTTTTTTTTTTAATTTTTTTGAGATGGAGAGACGGAGTCTCACTCAGTCGCCCAGGCTGGAGAGCAGTGGCACGATCTTGGCTCACTGCAACCTTCACCTCCCAGGTTCAAGCGATTCTCCTGCCTCAGCCTCCCAAATAGCTGGAACTATAGGTACGTGCCACCATGCCTAGCTAATTTTTTGTATTTTTAGTAGAGAGGGGTTTTCACTGTGTTAACCAGGATGGTCTCGATCTCCTGACCTTGTGATCTGCCCGCCTCGGCCTCCCAAAGTGCTAGGATTTCAGGTGTGAGCCACTGCACCCAGCCAGCAGTCTCCATTTTTCAATGGGACTTGGTTATTAGGCAGTAAGCAGCCATGCCTTTCCCAACCCCTATCTCACAGTTTTTTGGGGAGCAGGGCAACAGAACTGAGTCGAGACCACAGCTACCCATAGCTCACCGTCCTATGATGGGGGATGCACTGGGGCTGTGGGAGCCCAGAAGAGGCATCTGGACCAGGGTCAATGTCCTGCTGGGAGAGGACAGTGCACATGGGCTGTAATGGGTAAGAAGTGTACCTAGTGGAAGGAGCCAGGGGATAGGCAGGGAAAAGTCTCACGGCAAACAGGGATTCGCAAAGTGTCAGTACCCCCACCCCACAACACACACACACTTGTTAATTCAGATTCTAGGTCCTCCAAATGTGAATGACAGGGGAGTGGGGCCCCAGAATCTGGATTTTAAACCAGCCCCTTTCCCAAATGACCCTGAGGCCTAGCTTGGCCCCATCTGATCAGGTTAAGAGGGGTCAAATGGTATACAGCTACAAATGGGTAAACTGAGGCCTGGGCATGTAGGCCCAGCCGACCCACACTGTCAGGCAGGGTTCAGAAATGGCACTGGAGAGGGCACCATCTCCCAGGCGGGGAGGGTCTGGGACACTAATGACTGTTTGTCTGTCCCTTCCCCCGCAAGTCAGGGCAGCCGAGGCCTGTGATTACCACAGCAGCCCCGGGGGCAGAGACTGGCACAGGCGGCCATGCCAAGTCAGCTCATTGCTAGAAGAAACTGAGGGTCAGGGGAGCCCAGACAAACAACTGAACACAGGGTCCTGGTCATCTCAGGTGCCTACACGTCCTTGGAGCTGGGGGATGCAGGAGGGTTCCTGAGTCAGCAGCACTGGCAGGGGAAGCTGGTCCTTCCTTCAGCCTCCCAGCCTCAATCTCAGGTCAATCTCAGGCCAGGGAGGGGCTGCCGCCTTCTCAGCATTTCCTGGGCGGGGTGTCCCCCTCCTCTAACCTCCTCCTAGGCTCCCATAGGGCTCTCATCCAGCTCTGGAGTCTGCCTTCAAATCCCAAGACATCCCCTGGCTCATTGGGACCTCAGCTAAGCCATGAGTCCACCCTGGGCCTCAGTTTCCTCATCTGTAAAATGTAGTAAGGACTAAATGAGATGACTCAAAACAAGAGTTGAGGCTGGGCGTGGTGGCTCAGGCCTGTAATTCCAGCACTTTGGGAGGCGGAGATGGGCAGATCACGAGGTCAGGAGATCAAGACCATCCTGGTTAACATGGTGAAAACACGTCTCTATTAAAAATACAAAAAATTAGCCGCGCGTGATGGCACACGCCTGTAGTCCCAGCTACTCGGGAGGCTGAGGCAGGAGAATCACTTGAACCCAGGAGGCAGAGGTTGCAGTGAACCGAGATCGGCGCCACTGCACTCCAGCCTGGGCGACAGAGTAAGACTCTGTCTCAAAAAAAGAGTTGAGCACAGGGCCCGGCAGGGTATTCCTAGTGAGCCAGCTGTTTTTTTGTTTTTTTTGTTTTTCTTTTGACACGGAGTCTCGCTTTGTCGCCCAGGCTGGAGTGCAGTGGCACAATCTCGGTTCACTGCAAGCTCTGCCTCCTGGGTTCACGCCATTCTCCTGCCTCAGCCTCCGGAGTAGCTGGGACTACAGGCGCCTGCCGCCACGCCCGGCTAATTTTTTGTATTTTTAGTAGAGATGGGGTTTCACTGTGTTAGCTAGAATGGTCTTGATCTCCTGACCTCGTGATCTGCCCACCTTGGACTCCCAAAGTCCTGGAATTACAGGCGTGAGCCACCGTGCTTGGTGAGCCAGCTGTTTTTATGACTGTCAGTCCAGGACATGCTGGCCTCCTGTTTCTCAAACATACCAGGTAAGTTCCTACTCAGGGCCTTGGCACTTGCTGTTTCTTTCCTAGGACATTCTACTCCCAGGTCTCCATCTAATCAAACCCCTCATCCCCTTAATTTAAATGACACTTGCTTGAGGAAACCTCCTTGATCGCTCTGTTTAAAATTGCAGCCCTCACTTTGGGAGGCCCAGACGGGCGGATCACGAGGTCAGGAGATCAAGACCATCCTGGGGAACACGGTGAAACCCCGTCTCTACTAAAAAAATACAAAAAACTAGCTGGGCGAGGTGGTGGGCGCCTGTAGTCCCAACTACTCAGGAGGCTGAGGCAGGAGAGTAGCGTGAACCTGGGAGGCAGAGCTTGCAGTGAGCTGAGATCCGGCCACTGCACTCCAGCCTGGGCGACAGAGCGAGACTCTGTCTCAAAAAAA
>NW_012101510.1:2481834-2491521 GCF_000951045.1 Mandrillus leucophaeus | reverse complement strand
TCTCTATTAAAAAAAAAAACTCCTGGCCTCAAGTGATCTGCCTACCTTGGCCTCCCAAAGTGCTGGGATTACAGGCGTGAACCAAGGTGCCCGACCTCTGATCTGAGGGCCTGTCTCTACTAAAAATACACAATTAGCCAGGCATGGTGCTGCGTGCTTATAATCCTAGCCATTTATTTGGCTTCCTTTTTTTTTTTTTTTTTTTTTGAGATGGAGTTGGCTGGTCTTGAACTCCTGACCTCAGGTGATCCACCTGCCTCGGCCTTCCAAAGTGCTGAGATTACAGGCGTGAGCCACCGTATCTGGCCCTTATTTGGCTTCTTTATGTGTATCTTGCTTGTCTCCCAAGCATGAGAATGAGCTCCTTGAGGGCTGCTGGTTTTTTTTTTTGTTTTTGTTTTTGTTTTTGTGATGGAGTTTCGCTCTTGTTGCCCAGGCTGGAGTGCAATGGCATGATCTCAGCTCACTGCAACCTCTGCCTCTCTGGTTTAAGCAATTCTCCTGCCTCAGCCTCCCGAGTAGCTAGGATTACAGGCACGCACCACCACGCCTGGCTAATTTTGTATTTTTAGTAGAGACAGGGTTTCTACCCCGTCAGGGTGGTCTCAAACTTCCAACCTCCTTGGCTTCCCAAAGCCTCCTTGGCCTCCCAAAGTGCTGGGATTATAGACACGAGCCACCGTGCCCGGCCAAGGGCTGGGTTTTTAATGCTGCTGTTCATTGCTGCTGTTCGTTCACTGTGTCCCCAGTGCCTAGAATAGTGCCTGGCACATAATCGACGCTCAGCACATTTAAAAAAATAGATTAAAGCTGGGCACAGTGGCTCACGCCTGTAATCCCAGCACTTTGGGAGGCTAAGGCAGGTGGAATATGAGTTCAGGAGTTCAAGACTAGCCTGACCAACATGGTGAAACCCCATTTCTACTAAAAATACAAAAAAAAAAAAAAAAAATTAGGTGGTGGCGCATGCCTGTAATGCTCAGGAGGCTGAGGCAGGAGAATCACTTGAACCCAGGAGGCAAAGGTTGCAGTAAGCCGAGATCATGCCACTGCACTCCAGCCTGGGTGACAGAGCGAGACTCTGTCTCAAAGAAAAAATTTTTTAAAAATAGATGAAAGATCTGAGGCTGGGCACGGTGGTTCATGCCTGTAATCCCAGCGCTTTGGGAGGCCAAGGCGGGCAGATCACTTGAGGCCAGGAGTTTGAGTCCAGCCTGGACAACATGGTGAAACCCTATCTCTACTAAAAATACAAAAATTGCAGGGCCCAGTTGCTCATACCTGTAATCCCAGCACTTCAGGAGGCCAAGGCAGGTGGATCCACCTGAGGTTGGGATACTGAGACCATCCTGGCTAACACGGCGAAACCCCGTCTCTACTAAAAATACAAAAAATTAGCCAGGCACAGTGGCACATGCCTGTAATCCCAGCTACTCTGGAGGCCGAGGCAGGAGAATCGCATGATCCTGGGAGGCAGAGGTTACGGTGAGCCAAGATATTGCACTCCAGCCTGGGCAACATGAGCGAAACTCCATCTCAAAAATAAAAATAAAAAATAAAAAATAAAATAAATACAAACAAAAATACAAAAATTAGCCAGGTGGGGTGGCACATGCATGTAATCCCAGCTACTTGAGAGGCTGAGGCAGGAGAATCGCTTGAACCTAGGAGGCGGAGGTTGTAGTGAGCCAAGATCGCACCACTGCACTCCAGATTGGGCAACAGAGTGAGACTCTGTCTCAAAAAAAAATAAGAAAACAAACAAACAAAAACAATAACAAATAATCCATACTGTTCAGGAGTTGAGTCCACAGAAGTGGCATTTTGGTGGTTGATGGGATGTAAGTAGGCAGGTAGGTGAACAGGATGGCATGCATTGAAGGTGTCTTCAGACATAGGTGTCCCAGTAAAGGCTATATCTGTGCATATCTCCCTGAATCCTCAGAGGTACAAGGACAACCCTGTTTTATAGACAGTAAATGGAAGGTAAGTGTAGAAAAGTGACTTGGTCACTCCTCTGCAGAGGGAAAGAGAAAGGGTGATCTCAGGGAGCGACAATTGGGGAAGCTCCAAGGGAGGTAGATTAGCGTCAGTAAGGAAGTGGGAGGAAAACCAAGTTTAACTGAAGAAAGCAGGCCCTGACTTTCAGAAGCTGGCCTAGATCCCAGCTGAGGCCATGACTCTCTCGAGCTGCGCAAACCACACACTTAGCTTCTTCCTGGTGGCTCCTGGGGGGCCAGATCTGGCAGGCTGGAAAATTCCTGGAGTGGTGTCTAGGTTGGGACAGAGCTAGGCAGGGCCTAGGATGGGAGGAGAGAGAGGAGGGAGTGGGAGAAAAGGTGGGTTTACTGAGATTCCAAGACGGGTCAGCAGGCCAGCCCAAGCCAGGGAGAAGGAGTGAATACCTCATCCCATGTGGTATGCACAATGAAGCTGAAGATAAGGGCTTGTGTCCTTTAGGCCCAGACAGAAGGATGCAATGGATTTAGGGCCTCCTCAATCTACAGAGTGAATAGTGTTGTGTGCCTCCATGAAAGAAAGGCCAAACAGGTAGGGGGAGTGTTGGGGCTGACCCAGTCTGTCCTGGTTTTATACAAGGGAGGAAGCTGAGGTTCAGAGAAGTGACCTGCCCAAGGTGACAGGTGAATAATATATGGGTCCCTGGACCTCTAACCGAGAGTGCTTCTTCTCTGGAGGCAGGACTCTCAGCCCTGACACTCGCTGAGCCTGGATCCTGAGTGTGCTTTTCTTGGCTCATGCTGGGCTACAGGAATGGGGACCTGGGCACACCTGCTCCCTGCAAGGACTGTCAGGATTGAGGCGCAAGGGGCTGGGTATGTGGACATTACCACAGACCTGTTGGAAGGTGGGGCTTTGTGTTTCATTTCCCTCTGGTGCCCCAAGTACTAATCCTGCTTCTCACTTTCCCTCTCTGGGCCTGTTTTCTCATCTGCGAAATGCGGGCTAATATTAATTGCTACCATTTATTAACACTGAGCACTTAGTCTGTGCCAGGCACCAGTTATTCCTTTAATTGTATGCCCATTTTACAAAGGAAGAAACTGAGGCCAGAGAGGTTAACTTGCCCAAAGTCACACAGCTAGTACATTGCAGAATCAGGATGTAAACCTAGTGCCCTCATGAGGTCTCAGAGGTTGCGGTGACAATTAAATTAATGGCCTCACTCAATGAGAGTGCAGGAGGTGGTGGGAGTTAGGGCCCTGTTTCCCAGCCTGGAGTGGAAGCACTGGGACCACAGAGTACACTCTAGGCAGTGCCAATGGAGGCCATGGTCTGGGTGGGGGAGCCCAAAGGCACCCCTGAAAAGCCTGGGAGGGGGCCAGAGAAGGTAGCATGGAGGAGAGCTGCCTGAGGCAGAGTACTGGCATTTGCAAAGATGTCTAGAGCTCTCCGAGGAGATGGGGTCAAGAGAGGTAGCGTGGGGCCCAGGATGGGACTGCCATTCTGTGTGGCCTGGGGGTGGACCTGATGGCATCTGCTTGACCCACAGGTCCCAGTGCCCCTCCACACCTGCTAGTCCTGAGATCCCTGGCTGAGAAGGGCAGAAGCAGTGGGCAACCTAAGTTATTGGCTCTGAGTAACCTCTGGCAGGTTCGGGGGCCTCTGGGGACCTCAGTTCCCCATCCAAACCAAGGGACAGCTTCTGGCCCTTGCCCCCCCGCCCCCCACTCTGAAGCACCATCACTCAGGCTCTGCTGCCACACTGTGGACACAGGGGGAACTGCAGCAGCAAGCGCCTTACACCTAACTGGAGCCCTGACACCACCCCAGCCCTTAGCTTTCAGCCTTTCACAAAGACAGTGGATTTTCTTTTCTCCTTTTTTTTTTTTTTTTTTTTTTTTGAGACGGAGTCTCGCTCTGTCGCCCAGGCTGGAGTGGAATGGAATGGCACGATCTTGGCTCACTGCAACCTCCACCTCCCAGGTTCAAGTGATCCTCCTGCCTCAGCCTCCCAAGTAGCTGGGATTACAGGCACCCACCACCACGCCCAGCTAATTTTTTTCTGTATTTTTAGTAGAAACAGGGTTTCACCAGGTTGGCCAGGATGGTCTCGATCACTTGACCTCGTGATCCACCCACCTCGGCCTCCCAAAGTGCTGGGATTACAGGCTTGAGCCACCGCGCCCGGCCTGTTTTTTTTTTTTTTTTTTTTTGAGACGGAGTCTCGCTCTGTCGCCCAGGCTGGAGTGGAATGGAATGGCACGATCTTGGCTCACTGCAACCTCCACCTCCCAGGTTCAAGTGATCCTCCTGCCTCAGCCTCCCAAGTAGCTGGGATTACAGGCACCCACCACCACGCCCAGCTAATTTTTTTCTGTATTTTTAGTAGAAACAGGGTTTCACCAGGTTGGCCAGGATGGTCTCGATCACTTGACCTCGTGATCCACCCACCTCGGCCTCCCAAAGTGCTGGGATTACAGATGTGAGCCAACGCGCCTGGCTTTTTTCTTTTCTTTTTTCTTCTTTCTTTTTCTCTCTCTCTCTCTCCCCTCTTTTTTTCTTTTTGACAGAGTTTCATTTGTTGTCCAGGCTGGTGTGCAATGGCACAATCTCAGCTCACTGCAACCTCTGCCTACTGGGTTCAAGCAATTCTCCCTGTCTCAGCCTTACGAGCAGCTGGGATTACAAGTGCCCACCCACCACGCCTGGCTAATTTTTGTATTTTCAGTAGACACAGGGTTTCACTATGTTGGCTAGGCTAGTTTCGAACTCCTGACCTCAGGTGATCCATCCGCCTAGGCCTCCCAAAGTGCTGGAATTACAGGCGTGAGCCACCGTGCTTGGCTAAAACAGTGGTTTTCTTATTGATTTTGACTGTCGTCTGCACAACAGCCTCAGTGATCCTACATCTGATCACATCCCTCCTCTGCTCAAACTCTCTATGGGAATGTAGTGGTGTGCTGAAGCCCTTTGCAAGAGCCAAATGGCAAATTTTCAAGAACTTTTGTGAGTCAGTTGTTAAAGTAATTAAAAATTATATAAAATTAAAATTACACTAAAAACTAAGGTTAATATTAAAAACTAAGCATTTCCTACTTATTTTGCTACATTTTCCTATTATCTGTACTCTTTGATTATATCTGTTGTATCTGTATGGTGGAAACACTATATATTGGGGTGTTACTGCACATTTCTTCACAGTTCCATGTTCAGTGACCTTACCTTGATCAGCTGCAATCAGCCATGATAATCCCTGGACTTAGGCAATCCTCCCACTTAGCCTCCCGAGTAGCTGGGAATACAGGGTGTGCTGCTGTGCTCAGCAATATCGTTTTCTAGACCAGTAACATCCAATAGAAATATAATGCAAGCTACATATGTAATTTTCATTCTTGAGTACCCAGATATAACAGTAACAGAAAACAGGTGAAATTAATTTAAATAGTTTTTTTTTTTTTTTTTTTTTTTTTTTTTTTTTTTTTTTGAGACAGAGTCTGGCTCTGTCGCCCAGGCTGGAGTGCAATGGAACAATCTTGGCTCACTGCAACCACAACCTTCTAGGTTCAAGCGATTCTCCTGCCTCAGCCTATTTTATTTAATGCAGTATGTCCAACTTTAACATATGTCCAGAATAGTTTTTTTTTTCTTTTCTTGGCGGGGGGGTGGTTTGAGACAAAGTCTCGCTCTCTCACCCAGGCTGGAGTGCAGTGGCATGATCTTGGCTCACTGCAACCTCTGCCTCCCAGGTGCAAGCCTGCCTCAGCCTCCCGAGTAGCTGGGATTACAGGCGAGCGCCACCACACCTGGCTAATTTTTGTATTTTTAGTAGAGACGGGGTTTCGCCATTTGGTCAGACTGGTCTCAGACTCCTGACTTCAAGTAATCTATCCGCCATAGCCTCCCAAAGTGCTGGCATTATGTGTAAGCCAAGATACCTAGCCCAAAATAGTATCTTCAACAAGTAATCAATATAAAGTTCTTAATGATTTACATTGTTTTTTCATACTAACTCTTCAAATTCTGGTATTTTACACTAAAAGCACATTTCATTTCAAACTAGCCACATTTCAAGTGCTCAACAGCCAAGTATCAGTGGCTGCTGTATTGAAGAGCACAGGTCTAGATTTAAGAAAGTGATGAAGAGGGCTGGGTGTGGTGGCTCATGCTTGTAATCCTAGCACTTCGGGAGGCCGAGGCGGGCAGATCACGAGGTCAGGAGATCAAGACCATCCTGGCTAATACATGGTGAAACCCTGTCTCTACTAAAAAATACAAAAAATTAGCCAGGCGTGGTGGCAGGTGCCTGTAGTCCCAGCTACTTGGGAGGCTGAGGCAGGAGAATGGCGAGAACCTGGGAGGCGGAGCTTGCAGAGAGCCAAGATCATGCCACTGCACTCCAGCCTGGGCAACACAGCGAGACTCCACCTCAAAAAGAAAAAAGAAAAAAGAAAAAGAAAGTGAAGAAAAATATTGATTCAAAGTACTACTGAAGCAGAGAAATTTTAATCCAACTAACACTTGTTTGAGGATGAGAAAGCAGTAGGTGATATATCAGATTTAATGGCAATAACTTTACTGGGAGAAGGGCATGTAGGGGCTGATCCATGGCCTCCACAAATATCAGGTCATTATCCCTGGGACCTGTGAATGTCACCTCATAAGGAAAAAGAGTCTTTCAAATATGATTAAACATCATTACATAGGGGACCAGATGCAGTGGCTCAGTGCTTTGGGAGGCCAAGGCAGGAGGATCACTTGAGGCTGGGAGTTTGAGACTAGCCTGGGCAACACAGTGTGAAGTCTTCTACAAAAATATTTTTTTTTTGGATGGAGTTTCGCTCTTGTCGCCCAGGCTGGAGTGCAGTGGCACGATCTTGGCCCACTGCAACCTCCACCTCCCGGGTTCAAGTGATTCGCCTGCCTCAGCCTCCCGAGTAGCTGGGATTACAGGCGCCCACCATGCCTGGCTAATTTTTTATATTTTTTAGTAGACAGGGTTTTGCCACGTTGGGCAGGCTGCTCTCGAACTCCTGACCTCAGGTGATCTGTCCACCTTAGTCTTCCAAAGTGCTGGGATTATAGGTATGAGCCATCATGCCTGGCCTACAGATTTTTTTTTTGAGTCAGAGTCTCGCTCTGTTGCCCAGCCTGGAGTGCAGTGGCGCATCTCGACTCACTGCAAGCTCCACCTCCTGGGTCCATGCCATTCTCCTGCCTCAGCCTCCCAAGTAGCTAGGACTACAGGCACCTGCCACCATGCTCGGCTAGCTTCTTTTTGTATTTTTGGTAGAGACGGTGTTTCATCGTGTTAGCCAGGATGGTCTTGATCTCCTGACCTTGTGATCCGCCCGCCTCGGCCTCCCAAAGTGCCGAGATTACAGGCGTGAGCCACTGCGCCCAGCCCAAAATTTTTAAAAAAAAATTAGCAGGGCGTAGTGGTGCGTGCACACCTGAGGTTGGGAGGCTGAGGCGGAAGGGTAACTTGAACCTAGGAGTTTGAGGCTGCAGTGAGTTGAGATCATGGCACTGCACTCCAGCCTGGGTGACAGAGGGGCCCTAAATCCAATCGTGAATGTCCTATTAGGAGAGAGGCAGAAGCCAGGCACAGTGGCTCACACTTGTAATCCCAGCAGTTTGAAAGGCCAAGGCAGGAGGATTGCTTGAACCTGGCAGGTCAAGGCTGCAGTGAGCTGTGATCTGGCCACTGCACTCCAGCCTGGGTGACAATGAGACTGTGTCTTTTAAAAAAAAAAAAAAAAAAAAAAAAAAAAGGAGATGTGGTACACAGAGGAGAAGGCCATGTGACCACGGAGGCAGAGACTGGAATCTGCCTATTCCCAAGTCAAAGAATGTTAACAGCCACCAAAAACTGTCAGAAGCAAAGAACAGGTTTTCCACTAGACAGTCAAGCCCGATGATGTCGTGATTTTGAATTTCCCAGAATTTGAGATAATAAATTTGTTGTTTTAAGCCACCAGGGTTGTGGTGACTTGTTATGGCAGCCACAGGAAAATATTACAAGCAGGTATGATGCAAGTCCCTTTGTCATATCATGGTTGAATTATAAGCACAGGCAGACTACAAATACAGTAATTCAGCAAAAAACCTAAAACAGCTTTCTGTGAGAAAAGATTGGTTATATGGAATTTATAAGGGAGTTTGAGACCAGCCTGACCAACATGGAGAAACCCCATCTCTACTAAAAATACAAAATTAGCTGGGTGTGGTGGCACATGCCTATAATCCCAGCTACTAGGGAGGCTGAGGCAGAATTGCTTGAACCTGGGAGGGGGAGGTTGCGGTGAGCCGAGATTGTGCCATTGACTCCAGCCTGGGCAACAAGAGTGAAACTCCATCTCCAAAAAAAAAAAAAAAAAAGAATATGTATGTTTTAATAATTAATATGCTGGCCAGGCACAGTGGCTCACGCCTGTAATCCCAGCACTTTGGGAGGTCGAGGCGGGAGGATCAGGAGGTCAAGACTAGCCTGGCCAACATAGTGAAACCCCATTTCTACTAAAACTACAACAAATTAGCTGGGCGTGGTGGCAGATGCCTGTAATCCCAGCTATTCGGGAGGCTGAGACAGGAGAATCGCTTGAACCTGGGAGGCAGAGGTTGCAGTGAGTGGAGATCACTCCACTGCACTCCAGCCTGGGTGACAATGCAAGACTCTGTCTCAAAAATAATAATTTATATGCTATACTTCACATCAGTAAAATTTACAACTTTATGCATATATGACATCATATACTAGGTCTGTCTTGCAATCTCAGCTCACTGCTACCTCCACCTCATAGGTTGAAGTGATTCTCCCACCTCAGCCTCCCGAGTTATCTGGGACTATAGGTACACATTGTCATGCCCGGCTAATTTTTGTATTTTTAGTAGAGATGTTCACCATGTTAGCCAGGCTGGTCTCAAACTCCTGACCTGAAGTGATCCACCTGCCTTGGCCTCCCAAAAAGCTGGGATTACAGGCATGAGCCACCACACCTAGCCAGACACTATTTTTTGAATGCATGAACATGACCTTGGGCCAGTCAACTTCTCTGGGCCTCAGTTTCCCCTTCTACACAAAAGGGTTGGAGGAATGGAATGGGGTCCTAGTGGGGCAAGGGATGGCACAAGCTGTTAGAGCATCTACTGTGTACAAGACTGGGGCTGGGGACAGGGGTTGATGGGACTCTGAACCTGGCCTGAGGCCCTAGGAGATGGCTGGGAACAGGCAGATCCAGAGACAGATGTGGAGTTTATGGACTACTCAGAGGATTATGTTACAGAGATAGGGTGCTACTGTACAGGTACAGAGACAACAGGAACTGCTAGGGCCAAAGCCCCCTCCTCTAGCCCTCCTAGCTCTCCATACTACAGGGTGAAGGGCCTTTCTTCACCCAGGGGTTAGGAAAAGGCTGAATCTTTTTTCTTTTTTTGAGTCAGGGTCCCCCAGGCTGGAGTGCAGTGGCGCGATCTCGGCTCACCACAGCCTTGACCTCCTGGGCTCAAGTGATCCTCCCATCTCAGCTTCCCAAGTAGCTGAGACTACAGGTGCATACAACCACACCTGGCTAATTTTTGTAGAGACAGGGTTTTGCCATGTTACCCAGGCTGGTCTCAAACTCCTGGGCTCAAGCAATCTGTTCACATCTTGGCCTCCCAAAATGCTGGGACTACAGGTGTGAGCCACTGTTCCTGGCTGAGTCTGACTTTTTTTTTTTTTTTTTT
>NW_012101510.1:2474222-2481719 GCF_000951045.1 Mandrillus leucophaeus | reverse complement strand
CCTCCCAGGCTCAAGCGATTCTCCTGCCTCAGCCTCCTAAGTAGCTGGGATTACCGGAGCCTGGCACCACGCCCAGCTGATTTTTGTATTTTTAGTAGAGATGGAGTTTCACCATGTTGGTCAGGCTGGGAGTCTTTTTTTATTTTTCTTTTTTTTTTGAGATGGAGTCTTGCACTGTCAGCTGGGCTGGAGTGCAGTGGTGTGATCTCGGCTCACTGCAACCTTCACCTCCCAACTTCAAGTGATTCTCCTGCCTCAGTCTCCCAAGTAGCTGTGATTACAGGGGCCCGCCACTATGCCCAGCTAGTTTTTTGTATTTTTAGTAGAAACGGGGTTCCACTATGTTGGCCAGGCTGGTCTCAAACTCCCGACCTCGTGATCCGCCCACCTCGGCCTCCCAGTGCTGGGATTACAGGCATGAGCCACTGCACCCAGCCAGGAGTCTGACTTTCTAACGGCAATGAAAAATAGGGTCCGCCACAAAAAAAAGAGGGTTCCTCGCACTCCCCCAAACCTTCACTGAGCCCGTATCCCATGCCCCAAGAGTCAGAAGCTCAGGCATGGAGTAGGGGATGTCCACCTCTGCCGCTTACACTCTGGATGACATTCTGCAAGTCACTTTCCCTCAGATCCAGTGTTTCCTTCTCCAGGGGATACAAGGTCCACTCTGCCTAGCTCAGCGTCTAACCTCTCCAGGCCCAACTAGCCACAGACCACACTGAGACTCTGACCCCTCTCTCTTCATACCCTCACACTAGTTTTCAGACTAAGCCGAGGCCAGTTACTTGCCCCACTCTGGAGTTTCTCTTCTCTGGTAAATGAGGAGGTAAGTAGCTTATCCAGTTTCCACAGCAACAATTTGGCCAAGAAGACTGGTTCTGAGCACTATGAACAGAGTAAGAGACTCTAGATAGAAGCCCTTTACCAGGCATAGGGAGCCAGGTCTGAGGTCTGGAGGGACTAAAGCCCTCTGGGGCCCAGCCTTACCCACTGAAAAACATCTGCTTCATGCCAGCACCTGCACTCCACACTATCACAAGCATCTTGAAAGGAGGGACCAGAGTTCTGCTCACTATTGGGGTCCCAGTGTGGCTTGGTATACAATAGGAACTGAAGTTTTTTTTTGTTTCTTTGAGACAAGGTCTCGCTTTGTTGCCCAGGCAGGAGTGCAATGGCACAATCTCAGCTCACTGCAACCTCTGCCTCCTAGGCTCAATCAATTCTTGTCTCAGTCTCACTAGTAGCTGAGACCACAGGCGGATGCTAATGTGCCTGGCTAAATTTTTGTATTTTTAGTAGAGATGGGGTTTCGCCAAGTTGCCTGTGCTGGTCTTGGACTCCTGAACTCAGGTGATTCACCTGTCTTGGCCTCCCAAAGTGCTGGGATTACAGGTGTGAGCCACCGTGCCTGGCCAAGTATTTGTTTAATAAGCAAAATCACTCGCATATTTTCCACAAAAGCCAGGTTCTCCCTTGCTTTTGTGCCTGCCATTTCCCTTCACCAGCACACCAGCCTCTCAGTGATCACATCTGAAAGAGGGGCTTCCAGAACTCCAGAAGGTGTGGTCCCTGGGCACCTGGACACCGTGGTTTATGAAGTTCACCCTCCTTGGAGTGGAAGAAAGAACAGTGGGGAGAGGGCAAGTCCACCTTCAGCCATAAACCCGAGGCTGGGCACACAGGAGGCCCAGTGTCCATGACCAATCAACTCCTCTGGGATGCTGGTGGGCAATGAGCTCTGCCTCCCCAACCCCTGTTCCAAGTTTAAGAAAGTAAAGGGATTAAGGAAGCACCAAAGGCAAGCCCTCTCTTACAACAACATCAGACAACTGTTTCAAAATATATTAGATTTGGTTTTTATTGTAGAGCACACATATCAGGGCAAAGTGCTGCACACACAACTACAAATCATTTTTGGGAAAAAAGCTGTAAAAAAAATAAAACTGCAACTGCTTTAATTATGCAGTCCCGACTTGAGAAATCCACGCTGGCAAAGGAGTTCTGGCCCCTGAGAGGGGCTTCTTGATGGTGGCTGCCCCAGATTTCTGCAGCCTATGAGGTCTCAGGCCCAGACCTCTGTACACAAAGCCCCCAAAGTGGTGGTATCCTGGTTGCTGGGAGGGCCTCGGCTCTTGGCAAGCCCAGGTCCTGGCCTGGCTGACAAGAAGACATTCCTAATGAATCTAGATCCACAAAACCTTTCTGCCTTCCAGGATCTGAGTGGGTAGAAGCTACCAAAGACTTTACCTTTTTTTTCTGAAAGCCCCTTCACCAACTCCCATACCCTGAAGCGGAGGAAGCACCAGCCCAGTCTGCAGGCCTGAGTTCTGGCCTTGGATGCATGCTGCCGGCAGACAAGAGGGGGCAGGCGCCTTCCTAGAAGGATGACATGAGGATGAGGCCCAAGCTGGCCAATGGAGAAGGGAGGGGAAAGGAAAAAGCCAGGAGACTAAAGGGGGGAAAAAACTCAAAACAAAAGAAAACAAAAACCCTACCACACACCACAACAATTTTCCATACCCCAAATGCTAGACTTGGAAGGACACCAGTCCCTCTAGCTAGAAACAATTTCTAAAACTGACCCAACGTGGCAAGTCTAACTGTTCCAAATAATCACACGCATATGCTCAAAAGGAGCAACCAGCAAAAAAGTGTGCTCTTGATAAGAGAGGTCAGGACCACTGCACTAGCCCCTCAGCAGCCCAAGGAACTGTGGACAGAGTAGGCTAGTGGGCGTGGGTGGAGGAAGCCTGGGGGGCTTAACAATAGCTTTGGGATGGCAGGGGCTGGCACTGTTTAAGCCCCTGCCCAGGCAACCTGAACAACTCTGCCGCAGGAGGAAGAAAGGGTGTTTGCATGAGCTTGCAGGGCGTGGATGGCAGGTGAGAAGTGGAGAACAGCAGCCCCCATGTAGAGCCTGTGAGGCTCCAGGAGACCTCAACCAAGTACAGACATCCAGTGGAGAAAAGGGGTGGGCAGAAGACTGAACTTTGTTTAGAACACTGCGGAGATTTACATTGAAAGCAAAATAATTTTCTTAACCAAAACATTTTGTTGCTTTTAAATAAACCCAGCCTGATACAGCCCCACTTAAAAGATGGCTGCTCTGCTCCACCACCTCTACTGGCCACTCCAGCATCAGTCTCTGTCCCCTATAGATGCCAACAACCTTTTCATCCAGGAGGAATACCAAGAATATGAGAACCCAGGTCCTGGCCAATTCTATTCTTCAGCCTTCACAGGCAACAAAACCAAGGAAAAATATATAGAATTAAAAAAAAAAAAAAAAAAAAACCCCAATAAACAAAAACAAAACCCTCAAAACAAAAGGAGGGGCAACTACGTAAGGATGAGCCAGAGTTCCCAGGAGGGCGGCGGGTAGACCTCAGTGCCGCCGCATCTTCACCTTTCGGGCAGGGCTGCCTGCTGCCTCGGAGCAGTCCTCTGAGGACTCGTAGGACTTGCGCCAGTAGTTCTCAGAGCTGAAGCTACCCCTCCGCCGGTGTGTGGGCAGCAGCACCGAGCGCCGGTTCTCTTCCTTGTCCATCTCCAGGATCCGTGGCCTGCAAGGAAAGGGAAGTAGGGCGTTATCTGAGAGGCTGTCAGGAGGGGCCTGGCTTTACCACTATACCTGGTCTCATCCTTGGGATGGGTCACTCCAGCTCAGCGGTCCTCAATGAAGGGTAGTCCTGGCAGAGGCCCTGGTATCAGAGGTTCTTGTCCACTAACTGCCAGTGACCACCCCAGTCTTTGGGACATTTCCCAATTGCCCTGTGGGGTCTGCCTGGCTCAGAGTCTGGTGCCCTGGGACACTGCCAGGGCTGCTGGACAGAGATCTTCCCTACCACAGCCTCAAGACTCTGCATCGTTCTGCCATCTACCTTTACTTCCCAGCTCTACCCACTTTCTCTCTCTTGGGCCTCCCAACACTCCCTTCTCCACTTACCAACCCCATTACCCCCTGAAACCACAAAGCTCTTTTGTATCTCAGGGTTTAGCTCATACAGTATTTCCTGCCTAGAATGCTCTTCCATATCTTCCTTATCCTTCTGGAATCAACTTAAACATTACCTCCTTGGAAACCTTCCCCAACACTTAAAACTTTTTTTTTGAGACGGAGTCTCACTGTGTTGCCCAGGCTGGAGTGCAGTGGCGCCATCTCGGCTTACTGCAAGCTCCGCCTCCCAGGTTCATGCCATTCTCCTGCCTCAGCCTCCAGAGGAGCTGGGACTACAGGTGCCCATCACCAAGCCCGGCTAATTTTTTTGTATTTTTAGTAGAGACGGGGTTTCACCGTGTTAGCCAGGATGATCTTGATCTGACCTTGTAATCTGCCCGCCTTGGCCTCCCAAAGTGCTGGGATTACAGGAGTGAGCCACCACACCCGGCCAAAACATTTTTTTTTCCTTTAAAAAAATGATCTCCTCAAATTCCTTTTATCCAACCCTTTTTGAAGTAAGTCCCTGGTTCACTATTATCCAAGTCCCAAGATTCCCTCCTGACACCTAAAATAATTCCACAAGGACGTCTGTCTGGGTGGAACCGAACAAGGAAAGTCATGGGAAAGCCATGATATTCCCATTTGTTACAGTCTCTGCCTGACCCCTTCTCTCTGGGGGTACAGGCAGTTGGCCAGGGTTAGGTGGGAATGTCACCAATGCCACCAACCCAGAGGAACCAGACATAAGATTTTGAAAGAGTGAGCAAACCAAGGCTCATAAACAGCCTACCCCAGGCTTCTCCATCCATCTCACCCTGCAGCCAAGCCTTTGCTGGCCTTTGCTGCGGATCCTAAGCTTAGTACCTGTGGGCAGCATCAGGGTCTGCCTTGCGGTGGGACCGCTTGGGTTTCAGAGCAGGGTCCCTGTTGTTTCCTGACAGACGATCTGAAGCATAGCTGGGTGGTAACACGGAGCTGCTCAGGGACTTTGTTTCCAACCGGGGTGCATCTAATCTTGTCCTGCAAAGGAAACATGCATGGGGTCACCAAAGGGCCTCTGGTGAAGGTGTGGGCACCATCAGACCAATTCTCTGGCCAGGCAAAGTGGGAGCCAGCAGTCTCTGCTCCGAACCTCAGTCCTTGAGGTTCAACTAGAGATCGGTCTAGCTGACTTTCAAAGACCCTCCTCAAGTCCACATTTAGGAGTAAGGAATGGAAACACTTTTGTTTGGAAACTCCCAAGGATAGGCTATACTACCCTAGGGGAAAGATCCCAGGGCTCACTCTCAGCTGAACGAAGCAGCCTCACCTCACTCCACTTGGACCCACAGGTTCTCTGGGGCCATCTACTTCATTTGCCAGAGGACCAACGGCCCCACTGGTGGGTCCCAACACAGGAAGGATCCCTGGTCCAGGCCTGTAGAGGGGCTGGAGAGAAAGAGAGCCAGAGCTACCCTATTTTCTTACTGTACAGACAGGGATGCTGAAACTGAGTGGCAGAGCCAGGGTGGGGAACCCAGGCCCACTCCACAACCATGAGCAGTCACCTGGCGATTTCTGCTCATTTCAGGATGCAGACAACGTAGAGGCCAGAGGGCTTTTGAAGGCACAGTCCCCACCAAGCAGCAGGTATACGTACAGGTTTCAAGGAATACACTGCCGAGTAAAGGGAAGGCACACAAATACAGATGAGGAAGAGGGGGATGGAGAAGCTGGGTAGAGATAACTTAGGGCAGTGATCCAAGTCCTTTATGAAGCCAGACCAGAAGGGAGCTGGCCTGGAAAACCTCAAAGAAGCCCTTAGGCTCTTTGTATGGTACAGAGAAGGCTGGCAAGTCAGGCAGGTGGGAGCAAAGGGCAGAAGGACCCATGTAATAGACTGGGTGGGGAGCCGCTGCCGTCGCCATGACCCGCGGTAACCAGCGTGAGCTCGCCCGCCAGAAGAATATGAAAAAGCAGAGCGACTCGGTTAAGGGAAAGCGCCAAGATGACGGGCTTTCTGCTGCCGCCCGCAAGCAGAGGGACTCGGAGATCATGCAGCAGAAGCAGAAAAAGGCAAACGAGAAGGAGGAGGAACCCAAGTAGCTTTGTGGCTTCGTGTCCAACCCTCTTGCCCTTCGCCTGTGTGCCTGGAGCCAGTCCCACCACGCTCGCGTTTCCTCCTGTAGTGCTCACAGGTCCCAGCACCGATGGCATTCCCTTTGCCCTGAGTCTGCAGCGGGTCCCTTTTGTGCTTCATTCCCCTCAGGTAGCCTCTCTCCCCCTGGGCCACTGCCTGGGGTGAGGGGGTTACCTCTTCCCAGTGTTTTTTATTCCTGTGGGGCTCACCCCAAAGTATTAAAAGTAGCTTTGTAATTCAAAAAAAAAAAAAAAATAGACTGGGTGGGAAGTGACAGGACACAGCTAGCAGAGACCCTGAAGGCATCTTTTCCAGGGTCTGCTAGACACAAAGTAGTAACTTAGTTCCAAAGAATTATGGGCTGCAGTCAGAGCAGGACTCTAAGGATACCAGAGGATGCTGACGAAAAGCAAGCAGGAGGGAAATCCAAGAACTGCCTTGGGCTAGGCTGCTTGGCATCCTTGGTAACAACTGCATCTTGTCCTCACAGTTCCCCCCATTCCCCACGGCTGCCTCCCCACATTCTATTGGCTGGCCTGATGGGAAGGATCAGAAAGGCAGTAAGTCATGCATTCTGCAAGTCACGGGGGAAAGTTTAAAGCCAAAGTGAGACTTCAAGCCTGACAGACAAGAGTTAGTCTGAACCTGGGCAGGAAATCTCTTCTAAAGGCAGCAGGGGCATCTCCTTCCTTCCCGCTGGGAACCAAAGTTCTGATGCCTCAGGCCCAAACTGGTGTGTAGGCAGGTAAGACAGGCATCCCCATCCCTTTGCTTTGGCCTTGTAGAGGGGGAAGCCAGAAGGGCCCAGCAGCAGTGAGTGGCTCTCCAGTCTCAGGCTCCTCTGGACTGCTCCAGACTCATGGATGCAGAACCTAGCATCAACAGGAGAAAATCTAGTCTTGGCACTGCCACTCAGAATCCAGGCTAGTCACCATCCTTCCTGGGGCCTCAGTTTCCCCATCTGAGGAAAGGACAGAAATGTGACTGGCTCTAAGGCTTTTTTGTGCTGAGGGTCTAAGGAATGGAAGGCAAGTTGGCAAGTTGCCTCCTTCAAGGCTGGAATTCTCTGGGTAGAGGTGGTACTGAGCAACTACCAGAGATGATGTGAAATAGAATAAAATCATTCTTTAAAAAAAAAAAAAAAAAAGTCATGTTTTGCTCTGTGGCCCAGTCTGGAGGGCAGTGGTATGAACACAACTCACTGCACCCTTGAACTCCTAGGCTCAAGAGATCCTCCTGCCCAAGCCTCCCAAGGAGCTAGTACTACAGGCCTGGGCCACCATGCCCGGCTAATGCTTTTTTTTTTTTTTGGAGAGACAAGGTACCACCATTTTGCCTAGGCTGGTCTCTAACTCTTTTTTTTTTTTTTTTTTTTCCTCAGCCTCTTGCTCTGTCCCCTCAGGCTGGAGTGCAGTGGGGCAATCTCGGCTCACTGCAA
>NW_012101510.1:2455061-2473728 GCF_000951045.1 Mandrillus leucophaeus | reverse complement strand
TTTTTTTAATTAAAAAATAAAGTGCTGGTGGGCCCTCCTCAGTGCAAGAGAGCACTGTGCAGGTGGCAGGGCCACCATTTCTGGGAAGATGGTAAACCAGCCTGCACTCAGGCCACAATGACCCTGGAGCAAGGGCAGTCCCCAGCCAGCTACCAACTACTCTCTAACTTCTGGCTCCACCTTTACCAGGCATCCTTGTGCTAAAAGCCTGGCTTTCCAACAAAGCGAGGCAGAGGCCTGTCCAAGCACCCTCTTGGGTATTTAGTGACCTGGTTCCCTAGAGCTAAGGTCTAAGCTCCAGCACCTTTGAGAATCAAACTCCCACAAAGCTTAGGCCTGTACCTCGCTGGCTTTCCTGCAATAGTACCCACTCCCCTCACAGGACTCTCCCTACCATCTTCCAGCCTCCTGCCAACAACAGGTTTTTTTTTGTTTTGTTTTGTTTTTTTTTTTGAGACGGAGTCTCACTCTGTCACCCAGGTTGGAGTGCTGTGGCACGATCTTGGCTCACTGCAACCTCTCTGCCTCCTGGGTTCATGTCATTCTCCTGCCTCAGCCTCCCAAGTAGCTGGGACTACAGGCACTTGCCACCACGCCCAGCTGATTTTTTCTGTATTTTTAGTAGAGACAGGGTTTCATCGTGTTAGTCAGGATGGTCTCGATCTCCTGACCTCGTGATCTGCCTGCTTTGGCCTTCCCAAAGTGCTGGGATTACAGGCTTGAGCCACCGCGTTCAGCCAATTACTTTCTTTGAAACAAGGTCTTACCCTGTCATCCAGCCTGGAGTGCAGGGGTGGGATTACAGCTCACTGCAGCCTTGACTTCCTGGGCTGAAGCAATCCTCCTGCCTCAGGCTCACGAGTAGCTCGGACTACAGGTATACGCTACCACACCTGGTTATCTATCTATCTACCACACCTGGTTATCTTATCTATCTACCTATCTACCTATCTATCTATCTATCTATCCATCCATCTATCTACCTACCTACCTACCTACCTGAGATGGAATCTCACTCTGTGGCCCAAGCTGGAGAGCAGTGGTGCAATCTATCTATCTATCTGAGATGGAATCAGTCTATCTAATCTAATCTAATCTAATCTAATCTAATCTATCTAATTAATCTATCCATCTATCTATCTAAGATGGAGTCTCACTCTGTAGCCCAAGCTGGAGTGCAGTGGCACAATCTTGGCTCACTGCAACCTCTGCCTCCCGGGGTCAAGTGATTCTCGTGCCTCGGCCTCCCAAGTAGCTGGGACTACAGGCGCGTGCTACCACGTCTGGCTAATTTTTTTGTATTTTAGTAGAGATGGGGTTTCACCATGTTTCCCAGGGTGGTCTCAAATTCCCGAGCTCAGGCGATCCGTCCACCTTGGCCTCCCAAAGTGCTGGGATTACAAGTGCAAGTCACCGCACCCAGTCAGGAGGAGTTTAGAAGACCACCTAGCATTCACAAGTTTAACCACAACTGCCCAATTTACAGGTGCTCAGGTAAGATTGCATGTGGAGAGGAGTGGCAGAGCCAGGGCAGAAGCCCAAGTCTGTCACTTCCCTGGTGATCCCATTGTACCCATATTCCTTGGGCAGGCCACAGACACATCAGAACAATCAGGCTGCCAAAAGGGCAGGGTGTATACATGTGGACACAGACTTACTGAACTAGGGAACAAATGTGAGCTAAGTCTAACCACAGGAGACACAAATCATGGAGAAAGGAGCAACATCAAGCCCTGGTCAGAGAAACCAAGAGCTAGGCACCCCTCATCCCACTGCTAAGGAATGAAGTCCAGAGTGAGACCTCCATTTCCTTCCACTGTTCATCCATCCACTCAGCCTCACCTTCAGATTGTTCTGTTCTCAGGGAGGGTCTCCTCCTGACTCCTCGAACTCTGTAGATCTAATGATCAAGTAAGCTACTGAGCTCAGTTTCCTACAATCTCTCACATGCCTCCATGGCTCCCCAGCACCCTCAACATCTCTCTACACAGCGTGAAGTTTTTTCTGTCTTAGGCCAGTGTATCAAGTCCTCCACTCCTTATCTATTCTATGCTCCAGAACAGAGTTCCTGGACTCCACGCCTCTGTAAAGAGCATCTCTTCTGACTGAACTATCTTTGCCCCTGAGCCTCCTTCTATGCTGGCTAAGGCCCAAGCATCCTTGACTACCTTCAGGTGGCAATTCTCTGGAAAGTCTTCTTTGACCAGTTCCTGGTGAGATGCTAAATGTCTGCCTTTTCCCAAAGGACAAAAGAGAACAGGAACCCATACAAACCCCATTCCAGGCACTAGCACAGAGCCTAGCGCACATCAGCTTAGGTTACCACTTGGCAAAGGGATCTCCAGCTGCTTTTCCCAGCTTCAGATCACTCTGAGCTGAGTTCCACTTGACCAAAAGCAAATAAATGGGCTATATATACTGCTTTGTGCCACTTTATCTGGTTACCTGGAGAGTACCAATCTCAAGAATACAAGTCTCACAGTGCAATCCTAAGGGCCTCCTAGAAACTAAGGGATTGGGTGCCCTAGTCACCAACTAAAGGCCCCGAAGACCCATAAGCCATCTCTTGAGAATCAAATGTTGACCTAAGGAAGGCCTCCTTCCCTCTTTCATTCCTCATCTACGTAAGTCCCCTATATTTCCCTGCCTCCTAGCCTTTGAGCTTACCATTTCTGCCTGGCTAGCAATTTCTAGCTCAGGGGCCAGATCTACCAAGCTCGCCTTTACCTTCCCTCCCACTAAGCTGGATGTAATTTTTTTTTTTTTTTTTTTTTTTTGAGACAGAGTCTTGCTCTGTCTCCCAGGCTGGAGTGCAATGGTGCGATCTCGGCTCACTGCAACCTCCGCCTCCCGGGTTCAAGTGGTTGTCCTGCCTCAGCTTCCTGAGTATCTGGGGTCACAGACACCTACAACTATGCCCAACTAATTCTTGTATTTTTAGTATTTTCATCATGTTAGTCAGGCTGGTCTTGAACTCTTGACCTCAGGTGATCCACCTGCCTCGCCCTCCCAAAGTGCTGGGATTACCGGTGTGAGTCACCACGCCCGACCTGGGTTTTTGGGTTTTTGCAGGGCCTGCAGAGAATACCCTGTGCTTTTACACCTTTTACACCTCTGCTTTGTGTTGGAATGGCATGCAAAGTGCAAACTTATTACATGTGAAGCACCAAGGGGGCACTAAATTTCCTGCGGTGCCCACCTCAAGTGCCTTGTACATAGTAGATACTTGATGTTTCCCTCAAGTCAGAAATCCTTGCTCAAAGGTCATTCCAACTAGCAAGATGACCTGAGACAGCTCACTTCCTATCTGAGCCTCTTTCCAAACAGAGTTCACACCTTCTAGTTTCAGGGTTAGTATGTGGATGCTTGGCACAGGGTAGCTAGCAAGGCCTACCAGGAGCAGAAGCACAGAGTGCACTAGTGTAGGAGTACTAGGGAATCACGGAAAAACGGGAAGACTCCCCTCACAAATGAATTATTATATCCAAGAAGTTTGTCAGCCTCTTGGTTATCTAACCAGTAATTTAGAACTTTAACTACACCTCCAGTGAGGTTAGGTCCAGCTTCCCCTTCCAGGGTTACCAACAATTACAGAGAAAAGACTTGCAAGTTGGGGCAGCTTGCCCTCGGTCGGCTGGGAGACAGCAACATTCAGGAAGTTTGGGGGTGCTGAGGCACCTCAAAGAGCCGACTAGCCTGTAGCTGCTGCCTCACCCCACTCTCTGTAGAGTGCCCCCTACATACTCGTAACACTCTCCCCAATCAACACAATTCTCTACTTGCACAGTAGAGGCAAGAAAGCCCTTCTGTATCTGAGCTCCAGTTTCCTAACTCAAAACATCCATCCCAATGACACACTGGGGAAAAGGGCGGGACTTGGGGTACTCCACTGTGCAAACCACCAAGGAACCACAAGACCCAGGTTCCAGGTCTCATTCAGCCATTTACTGGCTAAGTTGTGAGATCAAACATTATAACACCAAGGGACAGTCTGAGGATTCCACTCTGGGGAGGCTCTTAAAGGGTCACTTCCAGCCTTCCCGTGAGAAACAAGGGCACATGTGCACGAAGACTTGGCACCACCCATGTTCACAGAAGCTGCATTCTGTCCAACCAGAAAGCACTTGGCAGCCGCCCACCCGTTTCCTTCCATGAGGCCCTTAAAAAGACCTTTCCAGCTCTGACTGACCTGAGCTGGTGACAGAGTTCCCAGGGTCTCCCCCAGCAGCCTGTGCAATCTTTATCTGAACTTATGAGAAGGCAGGACAGGCTCTAACTCCTCTACCATAATCAGGGCCAGGTTCAGTGCCCAGATTCTACCCACTGTAACATAACCTCACCAGAAGACATCAAACCAGCCAGGTATCTTCCAAGACCACATCCTACTTATCTCTGGGCAATGCCTGGGCCAAGATGCTCCCCCTTTCTAACCTGTCACAACCCGTCCTTTCCCAAGACAAGCCCATGTAGCTACTCTAGACCTGCTCCTCACTGGCCTGAATTGTTCTCCACACCAGTTGATGCCTCTTCTGGGCTGCACTTCATGCTAGGCCCCATATGAACAGGGATCTCCTTAGTCCTACAGAATACAGACTTGAAAATTCACAATGGCAAGCGTATGAGCTATGACAGTCCAAACAGGGGTGTGTGTATGTGTCTGCATGTGTGCCGAAAGGGCTTTAGGTGATGCTAAAATGCTAAAGGGCTTTTTATATGATGCTTTCTGCACGTCAAAATGGTCAATCTGAGCGATGAAGAATGACTAGGTTATTTGAAGAGCTGGTTATCATGTAGGTTATCTGGGGAGTTGGGATATGAATTAGAAGATGAATATGTTAGATGAGAAGGCATTCCCAATGGAGGCCACACTACTACAAGAGTCCACGACACAAGTCCATGAACCATAACAGGAGCTGCAGATACTTTAGAGTTCCCCACAGTTGTGCACTTCCCCAGCTCAGCTGCCCGGGGAAGCTGGGACATCCTCCCACTCTTCTCCAGTCCCCTTACACCAAAGCTCTGTGCTTCTGCCCTCCAGCCCAGTCTGTGAATGGTTCCTGGGCCCACTCAAGTCAGAAGGTAGAAGAGTCTCAGTCACGCAACAACAGCCACTCCCAAGGTCAAGCCACTGCCAGGGGCCCAGCTGGCTAAAAAGCTTCCCAGGGAGCTGATTAACGATGCAGACTCTTAGCTGTGCTGAGGAGCATCTGACTCAGCTGGACTGGGCGGCCAGGTATGGGAGTCACCCTTCAAGAAAAAAGTAGCAGTTAGAAGACTGACACTCCAGCTACGGCCACTACCACCTGCGTATCTAGTTAAGATTTCCCCAAAATAAGCTACTATGAGAAGATGAGAGGAACACTTGGGAAGTTACTGCTCTGGTTCTATATAACATTAGAAGTTCCTCTCTAGGTTCCTGGCCTGGGCAGGCCACCCATCCCTGGCTGCAGCTGGAGGTACCAGGTACAGCCTGAGAAGAAATGACTGTGGAGGAGAGGCTGAAAGAGTGCTACACTCTGGACTCCATTATTTCTGAGTTCTGGCCTGTGCCGGAAATCACAGAAAAATAAAGTAGAAGGCAGATAAAAACCCTTCCCTTCCTCTGGCAAATTCTGGGAATAGTCTTAGGCTAGAAAAGAAAGGCTGCCAACTACCAAGTCGACCCAAGTTTCTGGAGCTCCCATATGTGTTCAGTGCTCTGCCTGTACCATAGGACTGTTGAACAGGTATGGATCATACCCATCTACTATAGTTAAAACAGACTAAAAGTTTTGACTTGACAAAGTGGCAAAGCCACACCAAAGAAACTTCACCACTACATTATTCTGGAGTTAAGGGCCCAAAGGACCAGGAGGCCAAAGTTATTGTTTACTGACTAAAGTTGATGAGCCAGAAAAAATTACCAATGACCAAAGCTGGAACAATCTGGGCATAAAATAAATTCCCAGAAGTCCGTACTTATATAAAATTACACTTACATAAATAAATCATTGAATAAATGAGGAAGAGCAGACCAATCCCCCTGCAGAAGAATTCTAAATAACTCACCTGGATGCTTCCCCTCAAGGAGATGGTGCTAACTCCCACACTCTAACTGTGGGCATGCATGGTGACCTCCTTCCTAAGGGTACAGTATGGATAAGGAAAAACAGTAATTTTACAGTGGAAAACCTGACAAACAGTGCATCAGCCAGGTGATCAATATCAATAGTGATAAGTTACACTGATAGTATGTATTCTTGGTATGTAGTAAAAATGGCATGCATATTACCATAAAAACATTAGACAAATCCCAATTGAGAGACGTTCTATACAATATCTAACCAGTCGATATCTTCAAGAATAAGGCAGGCCGGGCGCGGTGGCTCACATCTGTAATCCCAGCACTTTGGGAGGCCAAGGCAGGCGAACCACTTGAAGTTAGAAGTTAGAGACCAGCCTGGCCAACGTCTGCACGAAAAAATTTAAAAAGTAAGCTGGGTGTTGTGGCACACGCCTATAGTTCCAGCTACTCAGAAGGCTGAGGCACAAAATCACTTGAACCTGGGACGCAGAGGTTGCAGTGAGCCGAGATGGCGCCATGCATTCCAATCTAGGCGATAGAGTGAGACCCTGTCTCAAACAAACAAACAAACAAAAAAAGGAATAAGGCAAAGTCTGAGAAACTGTTATAGCCAAGAGGAGTCTAAGAGGATATGTCGACTAAATGTAATGTAGGATGATCTTGGGACAGAAAAAGGACATTAGGAAAAATGTAAGGAAATCGAAATAAAGTAGGGACTTTAGTTAATATACCAATAAAAAATTAAATAGGGGAAATGGGATGCAGAGTACATGGGAACTCTGTACTATCACAATTGTCTATAAATCTAAAACTATTCTAAAAAATAAAGTTTAATAAAAAGAAGGAAGAAAGAAGAAAGACAGCAAGTGATATGTGTCAAGCCTTGTTTTGCTCTGCTCACTGACTTCTATGACTCTGGGCAATCACCTATCCTCTCTGGAACTCTTTTCAAAAGGCAGGCTTGAACCAGGTATGGTGGCACATGCCTGTTGTCCCAGCTATTCGGGAGGCTGAAGCAGGAAGGTAACTTGAGTCCAGGACTTTGAGGATGCAGTGAGCTACAAAGGCCAATGGCACCACTGCATTCCAGCCTGAGCAAGAGTAAGACTTTTTCTTTTTAAAAAAAAAAAAAAGCAGGGTGGGCGGTGGGACAGGCTTGTCTTGATCCAATGTCTGTAGGGCTATGGCTTCTTCCACTCACTCCGTCTAAGAAATAAATGCTGGTGAAGCCAGGTTTGCTGATGTTAATTAGCGCATCCAATTCCCTCCCCAGAGAAGAGCCATAAGCCATGATTCTGCTGAATACTATATCCTAACCTCCCACCCTTGTCTCCTCTCTTCACTCCCTGTTCTTCCCAGCAGTGAAAACCCAGGCATTTTTAAAGCAGGCTGCTAAAGGCACAGTCTAAAAATAATCACCAAGAATACGTGTGACAAATAAGGACCAAGGAGGTGAGGAATAGAGGCTAAGGGGTGGAGTGAAGTTTGGAAGAATGTTGCCCAAATCTTGTCTCAAGATTATACCCACAAATATTGGGAGTATATGCTTTTGTTCAGTCCTAAACTCCCTAAATAGTCAGAGAACTTAATTTTCTGATAAAAAGACAAAACAACTTTATCCTCACAGGATTCAAATAAAAAGTAAGACAACTTAATAGTTCTGCTCTCTAGTCTGCCACGCCACTGATACGTAGGAGCTGAGTTCTAAGTGGACCCAGAGCTACATCTCCAGAGAGGCCTGCAGGTAAGGCAGAAGGTCAGACATCAAGGCACTTACTTCCTGAGGATGATGACTGCTCGGCGCTCCTTGATGTCCTGAGGCCGTATGCAGTGAGTGATTTCATCAGCAGCATATCCACTGAAAAGAAACAGAGGACATGTGACCATGAAGAGTAGACAGACAACTGAAGTTTCTGGGGGATATAACAGGACAGGAATATGGCCTAGGTCTTACGGCTGCTCTCTACTCATTACTTGAGTTTCAAGGATCTACATGTAGGGGAGTATCATATTAAGCTCCAGGATGCTTTTGCCAAGAGACTGTAATACTCAAGGAAAAACCTGGTATGAGGCAAAGGAGACCCCTTGGCCACTTAAGGCAGAGGCCCGAAGCAAGTCTCTCCCTGAACATGCCAGGAGCCCTTTTTAAAAAGCATACTCCAGAGTACACTGCATCTTCTCCTCATTCTCCCTCCCTTTAGCAGGTAGAGAAAGCCAAAGCAGCCACTGATAGCACTGACTCACCAGGGAGAGCTAGCACTGCCTCATTCCAAAACAGAGTGTCTACTTTAAGTCTCCTTTTGGGGGGATCCAAAATTTTGAAGACAGCTGTGTCTGAGTATTTTAAGAATTTCCGGCTGGGCATGGTGGCTCACGCCTGTAACCCTAGCACTCTGGGAGGCCGAGGTGGGCAGATCACCTGAAGTCAGGAGTTCAAGACTAGCCTGGCCAACATGATGAAACCCCGTCTCTATTAAAAATACAAAAATTAGCCAGGAGTGGTGGCAGGCGCCTGTAATCCCAGCTACTCAGGAGGCTGAGGCAGGAGAAACGCTTGAACCCAGGAGGCAGAGGTTGCAGTGAGCCGAGATCACACCACTGCACCTGAGCAACAGAGCGAGACTCCGTCTGGTATCTGTTTATTTTCAACAAGTTATATGACTTTTAAAACTGCTCAGAGACCAACTAATGTGGGTATGACTGTCCTCTTCTCAGCTAGCTCATTCCAATTTGAAACTCTGGAAGCAAGCTCCGAGCCTCCAAAGCCCCTTACATGCTATCACTGGAAGCATGGCAGCCACAAGACACTCCCACTCCAAGTTACTCTACTGAGCTTCAGCAGTTCTACACACCCAGAAACTCACTCAGCCACAGGCCTAGTAGGACAAGTATGGCTTAGTTTCCCTACCTGCCCCTGTACCACAAACCCTTCTCTCATGGATACTGATCAGCTCCCTTCTCAAAGGCTAGTTACATAGACACAAACTTAACTATTAAAAACACTGCAGGCCTGGAAAGGACCCCTCAAGATGGCGAGGCTGGCCAAATCTCAGATCTAATAACTGAATGCAAGAGCCAGTAAGAGATACAAAGTCAGACTGCTTCAGGCTCAGCCTTAAGGAGGCACCTCTAATTTGGAAATCTGATTTGAGCTCATGCTGGGGATAGAACAAACCTTTATTTTACTTAATTTTTTTTTTTTTTTTTGAGACAGAGTCTCGCTCTGTCACCCAGGCTGGAGTGCAGCGGCACAATCTCGGCTCACTGCAACCTCTGCCTACCGGGTTCAAGCGATTCTCCTGCCTCAGCCTCCTGAGTAGCTGGGACTACAGATGCGCGCCACCACGTGTGTCTAATGTTTGTTATTTTCAGTAGAGATGGGGTTGCACTATGTTAGTCAGGCTGGTCTTGAACTCCTGACCTCGTGATCCGTCTGCCTTGGCCTCCCAAAGTACTGGGATTACAGGTGTGAGCCACCATGCCTGGCCCAAACCTTTATTTTATAGATTCCACACCTTCTCCCTCAAGATGCTCCTAGACAAGAATTTTCAAAATTTTCTCCATGAACACCAGTCCCATAAGAGACAGTGGACAGGCTGGGCACTGTGGCTCACGCCTGTAATCCCAGCACCTTGGGAAGCCAAGGTGGGTGTGTTGTCTGAGGTTAGGAGTTCGTAACCTGACCAGTCTGGCCAACATGGTGAAATCCCGTCTCTACAAAAATTAGCCAGGCATGATGGCAGGTGCCTGTAATACCAGCTACTGCGGAGGCTGAGGCAGGAGAATGGCTGAACCCAGGAGGTAGAGGTTGCAGTGAGCCGAGATAGTGCCACTGCACTCCAGCCTGGGTGACAGAGTGAGACTCTGTCTCACACACACACACAAAAAAGACAGTGGACAAATGTCTATAGTGAAATCAATTGCAAAATACTGATGAGAGTTTCAAAAAGCATTACTTAAAGCACATGAGAATCACTACAGCAAAAGAACCCACTGAATTTGTTCAAGCACTGACCAAAGAAACTTCTCTCAAATAATACCTATTAATACCCATCAGCCCACAATGAGAAGAATCACACAGGACTTAGGGAGTTGAAGAGACCTGGGTTCAAATGTGAGCTTGTCTCCTACTAGCTTTGTGACCTTGTGTTAAATCACATGCTGAACCTAAAAACCTGTACAGTTTCTTCATCTGTAATAAGGAGAACAGTAGGTTCTTGGGTATTCATCTTGTTATGCTTTATAATTTAGCTGTTCTTTTGCTGCTACTAAGATTACAAGATTTTAAAAACGGGGACAGGGCCTTCTCCCTTCGAGGCAGAACAGCAGCATTATATGACTACATGATTGACACTCCTGGAAAGGGGTGGTGAGAGGCCTACCTGCAGGGCTGTTGCGAGAATTAAGTCAGATAATGCAGGGTGCCTGACACCCTACAATCTTTACTGAGCACTCTGACAAGTCAGAGGGCCCTGGACTATCCTGGGGCAAGCCAGAGCCCTGGATTGAGGGTCTGCCAAAGAGACACGGTCCGGGCTCCCCCTGCAGGGATCTGCCAGTAGTGGGGGCCTCCTGGGCCCCATTTCCAGAGCTAGGAACTCTAGTTCTCATCCCATGCTTTTATCATTCCACACTGGAGGAATGGGGGTCTAGACTGCAAGACCGACCCATATATACACACAGGACTTTGTCCCAAAGAGCTGTCAAAGGTCCCAAAGGCACTTTTTTTTTTTTTTTAAAGACAGAGTCTCACTCTGTTGCCCAGGCTGGAGTGCAGTGGCACAATCTCGGCTCACTGTAACCTCCACCTCCCAGGTTCAAGCGATTCTCCTGCCTCAGCCCCCCAAGTAATTGGGACTACAGGTGTGTACACCACACCCAGCTAATTTTTGTATGTTTAGTGAAGATGGTTTCCCCATGTTGGCCAGGCTGGTCTCGAACTCCTGACCGCACGTGATCCACCCACCTCAGCCTCCCAAAGTGCTGGGATTACAGGCGTGAACCCCTGTGCTCGGCCCCAAAGGCACATTTCTAAGTCCTGAATCTGTGGCGCTGGCTATAGGCAACCTTCCCTGCCACTGACAAGTGTTATCAATCTGTTTGACTTGGCTATACACATAACCAAGGGCTCTGACTTCCCATCTCCAACAAGGAACCACTTTTCTTAATGCAGTTCTGAAGCAAATCCAGATGTTTGTCAAAGCTTGATTGCCCACATGCTCCCTGACCCCATCCCCCAAGGGGCTCTAGAACAAACAATAAGCCATGTCAGGTTCCTGCCATGGAGCCCAGGCCTCGGAAGAACTAGTGTGGAGGTAGGGCTGCACAGGCCCACAAAAATGACTTTGGCACTGACACAACCTGGAAGGCTCATTAGTACTGGTCTTCTAGAACTTTCTAGCAGCTATGACACAGCCCACTGATCCTTCTTCAGAGTATCTGGCTGCTCTGGCAACATGAGCTTCAAGTCCTGATTAAGGGAAGCTCTCCTGGCCAATCTCACAAAGTGTCGAGCAGAGACCACAGGGCATTATTTACTATTAAGGAACCTACTTGCTACAGGAGAAATTCAAAGTCTCAGTCTGCCAGCTTGCAACTTAATACGCCCTGGGTCCAGCCCTACTGCTGGCATGAAAAGTTCCAGGACCTCTTGCTCTTTTGTTTTCACAGGGAAAGGAGAGGAGGAAATACCTTATGCTGTCTGACTTGCCTGCTCCCTGCCTGGGCTGAGCCCCCCAGCCCTAGCAGCATTGACTAGTATGTTGCAAATGTCACCCACTAGTCCTATACCTCAGAGTGACTCTCAAAGGAGCTGACATGTCTATGTCCTCTTCTGGGAGCCTTTCCCTGACTCCCCAGACTGGGTTCCCCCTACACTGCTCAACCACACCCTCTCATGCTTCTCTGCTACTTCATCTGCCTTGTGGAAATTGTGTCTTCCCTTCAAGACAAAGCTCTTCAAAGGCCTTACTCATCCCTGCACAATGACACTAAATGAAATGTGTGTTAAGCTGCACTATTCTACCACTTAGAACTGTTTCTACCTCTGCAAAACAAAGATCACAGCAAGCCCCTCCTCAGAAGATTAGGCGCAACTTAAATGAGGTGTCTGAAAAAATTTATTTATTTATTTTTTTTGAGACGGAGTCTCGCTCCATCACCCAGGCTGGAGTGCAGCTGCGCGATCTCGGCTCACTGCAAGCTCCGCCTCCCAGATTCACGCCATTCTCCTGCCTCAGCCTCCCGAGTAGCTGGGACTACAGGCGCCCGCCAACAGGCCTGGTTAATTTTTTCTGTTTTTAGTAGACGGGGTTTCACTGTGTTAGCCAGGATGGTCTCAAGCTCCTGACCTTGTGATCCACCCACCTCGGCCTCCCAAAGTGCTGGGATTACAGGCATGAGCCACCGCACCCGGCTGCCTTGGCTGCCTTTTTTTTTTTTTGAGACGGAGTCTCACTCTGTTGCCTAGGCTGGAATGCAGTGGTGCGATCTCGGCTCACTGCAACCTCCACCTCCTGGGTTCAAGCAATTCTCTGCCTCAGCCTCCTGAGTAGCTGGGATTACAGGTGCCTGCCACCACACCCAGCTAATTTTTGTATTTTTAATAGAGACAGAGTCTCACCATCTTGGGCTATTCTTGTCTTGAATTCCTGACCTCAGCTTATCCACCCGCCTTGGCCTCCCAAAGTGCTGGGATTACAGGCGTGAGGCACAGCGTCCAGCCCTGAAAAACTCTTTGAAGGGACTATGTACATCTCTCCTCTAGGGGACAGTCTTGGAAACTGAGTTGTTATGACACATTTCCAAGATGGCCACCATTTCCCATCTACTCCATGGCCTGCCTAGGCCAGGATGAACCAGAGATGGAGGGACTGGCCAAGATCCCAGCCTGGTGACTGTCTCTCTCCGGCTATGGCTGCCTGCCTTACTGACAGGCCCGCAGGCCAAGAAGGTCAGGCTTTGGGAGGGGGGGGCAGCAGACTAGCCACCTGGAACCAGGGGCAGGATTGTGAGATCAGGCTCAATTATTTACCAGACCTATGCCTCCAAGACGACACATAGTCTAACTTTATGAGAAATCCTGGGGCTTTCTGAATCCAGAGGGAAGGTCAACCTGCCGAGTCCCAATTCTGTATACACCAAGATACAGACAGTGTACTAAACACAGAAGGTAGCCCATCTCCTGAGACACTTTTAGCTAAATTTCAAGCATTCAGTAGATGACAAAGATTCAATCTTCTGTAACAACTCTATGGCATCATTAGACCGGTTTTGCTGATGAGGAAAACTGAGGCCCCAAAAAGATTAATTTGCCCGAAGTCAAACAGTTAAAATGGTGGTGCTGTAACTCTAACCAAGTTTGCCATCAAACTTTCTGGATTCTGTTGTAGAAGCGGTAGGGAAAAAAAGCCCATCTGCGTTTCCTGATAACAAGCCTGTCCTGGGGGCCTTGCTGGCCTCACTGAAAGGCACATGCACACCCACTAGCCCTATGGAAACCCTCACCAAAGGGCACATGCACACCCACTAGCCCCATTTGCAAAGATGAGCTTATATCCCCCAGAGAACTAGCAGTGTATTAGTGAAGGCTATCCACCTACTACTGACCAGCCAGCTGTGAAGTTTTTTTTTTTGAGACGGAGTCTTGCTCTGTCACCCAGGATGCCAGGCTGGGAGTTCAGTGGCATGATCTCAGCTCACTGCAAGCTCCGCCTCTCGGGTTCATGCCATTCTGCCACCTCAACCTCCCGAGTAGCTGGGACTACAGGCATCTGCCACCACAGCCGGCTCATTTTGTTTTTGTATTTTTAGTAGAGACACGGTGAAACCGTGTTAGCCAGGATGGTCTCGTTCTGACCTCGTGATCCACCCGCCTTGGCCTCCCAAAGTGCTGGGATTACAGGTGTGAGCCACCGTGCCTGGCCTTGAAATTTTTTTTTTTTTTTTTTTTTTGAGACGGAGTCTCACTCTACCAGAGTGGATTGCTCAATCTCGGCTCACTACAACCTCCGCCTCCCAGGTTCAATTGATTCTCCTGCCTCAGCCTCCTGAGTAGCTGGGATTACAGGCACACAGCACACTACCACGCCCGGCTAACTTTTGTATTATTAGTAGAGATGGGGTTTCACCATGTTGGTGAGGTTGGTCTCAAACTCCTGACCTCGTAATCCATCTACCTTGGCCTCCCAAAGCGCTGGGACTACAGGCACAAGCCACCGAGCCCAGCCAGCTCTAAAATTTTTATGGCCTATTTATTCTCTGCTTGCTCTGAACTTCATGATTAACACCATGGTTCACTGCTAGCTTCCTTTCTTTTACCGTTCTCTGACTTCTTGTCAGGCCTTGGCAGCAGCAAGGGCAGCCAACCCCCCTGGCCCAGAGCTCCTCCTGACGGTGCACAGCTCTGACTTCATCCTGTGGTTCCTCCCCCTCCAGTGGAATCAGAAGAGTCCACACAAGAGATGTGGCCCAGGACCTATCTGCCCTACTTTCCCAACTATTTTAAGCCAGAAAGCTAAATTTTGCTTTCACCAGCTGAACAAAATCAGACTTATTCCAGAACTGACAGGGGTGCCCACTCTACCCAATACCAACTGTTAACTGGAAGAGTCATAGGCTGAGCTCACCAGTGCATGCCCTGTGCCTGGGTGATACACAATCATTTTCAGACGGCTGGCCTAGGCCTGGGTCTCTGGCATGTGGCCACCCCACCACAGACCATGTAGCAGTGATTAAAGATAGCAGCAAGTAAGCAATTAGCCTTGAGGTAATTATTCTAATTAGTCCAATCGGAGTCTGTTTTAATCTGCCCCATGCAGCCAATAGGGAATAGGAGAATGAATGACAGATGAAGTGATATGAAGATAAAAAATATTTCCCTAAAGAACAGCATTAAGAGGGGATCCACCCAGGCCTAACATGGGAAGGTTACAAACGACAACCAATAACTAGGTTTGGAAAGGAGTCTGAAGCACTTCCAGAAGATTCTGTGACGCCTTGCTCTAAATGCCCAGGTTTAGACACTGCTGAGTCAATGTGACGCACCAACATCCATGCTGATCACTATTAAACATAAAATTGTATTCCTGCCATGCGGTCTTGGACGGGTACAGACACCATTGCCACCACCACCAACTGAAGTCTAAGATGTCTACTACTAGAATCCCTCCCCATCTGCACCGCACCACTGTTTTCACCAGCCCCTCCCCTCCAATCTGCAGCTTTACTGCTCATCACCTCTGCGCTAGGATCTGTAGCAGGAAACGAGAGAAAGCACCACTTCTTACCAGCTTATATGCAGGATTTGATGAGGGGCAGGTGTTCACTCACCTGCATACTAGGTAAGCTAAGGAAGCAGGTGCAGGAAGATTTAATTAGTGGAAGGGTCCAGACTCTAGAGCAGTGATTTTCAACTATGGATTCTGCACTTCCCCTGCCTTGGCATTTGGCAGTGTCTGGATACTTTCTGGTTGTCATAAAAAACACTATTGGCACCTAGGAGATAGAAGCCAGGAATGCTGCTAAACAGTCTACAATGCACGAACAGCCCCACACAATGAAGCATTATTGAGCCCTGAATAACAATAGCACTGTTGAGAAGCCCTGATCTAGAGTTCACCAGAGCATCTTCAACCACAGTCTCTACTAATGAACTCCATCTGCCTCCCATCAACATCCACCCACCTCTTACCTATGGCTACTCCTATTACCGCAGTCAAAGATACCGCTGTTGTGTACTTTCTCCATCTTTCTCTGCTTGGCTCATTCCTAGTCACTTTTCACATTCCAGTTCTCTTCCTCCCCTAAACTTCCAACACTCTAAAGTGGGAAAGATGTCCCCCTTTAGTGTGCTTCTGCAGTTACCTTCCTGGGCTATAACTTATCCTCCTGTCTGAGGCCTCCATGGGGCTTGAACTCCATGATGGGAAACTGCCATGTTTTGGGTTCCACCAGATCCCTAGTTCCTTCCCCAATGAGAGAGCAGGGGATCACTGAGTGGTTGTATATGAAAGCAAGCACCGAGTTAAGTACCTACCCTGTGCCAGGCCCTATCTTAGACAACAAATCACATTTAATTCTAATAGGCTTCGGAAGTTGGCATCATCCCCACTTACAGATGGGAAAGCCAGCTCAGAGAACGCCTACAAGATCCCAAAGCAAATAAGAGAAAAGCTGGATTCAAAGCCTGGGGCAGCACTTTTCAGGACATCGCTGAGCCTCCCACACTAACTCCACAGCCAAGTCTGAATCCAGAAGGGGTTGACAGGGACTGGGAAAGCTTTAGGACTTTACTATTCTGAGGAAAAGATGAAGAGAATTTTCCTGATGATGCAATCCTGTTGCTGATCACTAACAGACCTGCATACTAAGAACTCGAAACTTCTGTTCTTAAATGCAGGGTGTGTGTATGTTAAGGAGAGGAGTAGTCCCAAAACCAAAAAAATGCCTTGTGATCCCCTCATTAGGCACCAGACAACTACTAGACCTCCTGACAACCACCCTGAGGTCCAATGACTACGCAGAAAATTAGTATCCCACTAAGAGACCAAATGGTCCTTGTGTGAGGTAATTTCAGCACTGAGAACCCTTCAACAGGGTCAGACCCCAACCTGCCTTACACAGTGAGCACGCTGGAAGGGTGTGTCCTGGAAATCCCATGTTAAAGCATTCTGCCAAGACATCCATCTAGGAGCACCATGAAGATCTGAGAAGCCCAGAAGGCCATGATAAGAAGGTATCTGACAGGTAAGCTGTCCTCTAGGTTTCAGATGCCTAAGGAGTCACAGTATCGCTTCTGCTACTACTGACTTCCCAGATTCCCATCAGGAGGTCTTGGACATCACAAGGCTCTGCTGCCATCCCCAACATGGAAGGAGCCTCAGCTGTTCGACTCAAATGAGACAGATGACCTCCCCTCATGATATGAAGAGGGCACCAGGGACACTGCTTCTCCTTATGACTTTGGCCCTACTGACTCACTTCAGAACCTGGGCTGCTCACGACAAAAGCTCACTGTGTCCTCATCTTGTATTTGGTGGTGGTCAACCAAGCTGCTCTGAGAACAGCTGCAATCTAGACCTAAGAGGTTTTGGGGATTACTGAATTACATTACTAGGTTTACCTTTTTCAGGACTCGAAGGAGGTAGCTTCCAAAAAAATTTTCACTTCACATTAACAGCAAAGGTGTTCCCACTGGCAATCTCCTCTGGAGGCCAGGGCACTGAGCTAATTCTCAGCAGGATCTGGGAACCGAATATAGGCCAAAAGCCTAAGTTCTACCGCTCACGCAACTATAAGGCCAAACAGTCAAAAGACCAGCTGTATTCTATTGTATTCAGTCCTGACTACGTTCTTACGAAGAACTGATGGGCTCTTCTGCAGCCAGGAGGGAAGAATTTTAAGAGTGTGCTGCTCTCTATTCCTGGCCCAATCACTAATCTGTTCAACTCCAGGGAAGTCACTCCCCCTCCTGGGAATGGAGAATGTGCTTCAATTAAATAATCTCTGGGGCCTTTGCCTGTGACTACTTTCTCGGTTAAGGAATCCAAAAATGGCAGAACAAGAACGACTTTTAGATAGTAAATTTAAAAAAAAAAATTTAAGTATAGATTTGTAAACGGAAGGCCAGAATGAAAAACTGAAAAATTACAAAGGGATTCATGCTAAGAAATGGGTGGTGGGGAAAAAAAATCAAAGCGAACAGCCTTCTGAAAAGATGGCTTTTGATGAATTCTCAGTCAAGTCAGTGATCCCGTCAAACCTGCCTTCGGGGACAGGATTTCCACATCGGTTCCCTGTTTTCTTGCTACAGGTATCTTAAACACAGAACCCTTCTCTCGCTCCCTGCAACCTACAAACAGAAGAATTGGTCAGAACTGTAAAAAAACGCGGACTCCTACGGGCTGCTGCTTTCTGGGCCAGGGTGGGTAGCTAAGGCAGCAGGCGCAGGGCCGCCCCCTCTACCCGGGTGGGTTACCTGAGCACAGTCACGCTTCCCCTGCGCACCGGCAGGGAAAGCACTGGTTCCGACACCCGAATAGGCTTGAACTGGAACTTGCAGCCGAAGCACAGCGCAGAGTCGCTAAAGAAGGACACGGACACGATGGGGCGCTCGAAGATGTGGATGGGGTCCACGTGAGACACGATGCAGCCGCCGGGCTGGTAGTCGTTGATGACGGCGCTGTTGACGAAGCCCTCGGGGATGACGCGGTGTTCCACCAGCTTTTGGATCACCAGCTGGTGCACCCACTCGGGGATCTCGTCCACGTCGCCCGGGGGGTAGAGGCGCTCCTGGCCGGGCCCGCGCTTCTGCAGCTGGGCGCCGTAAGTGTAGCCTTCGCCGAAGAAGTACTTGTTGCGCAGTGGGGCCCGGTCCACCGTGTGCTCGTTGTACAGGCCCTTCTCAGCGCGGGACACCACCTCGTCAATGCGGGCCTCGATCTTGGCGCACTCGTCCTGGCTGAACAGGCGCATCTGGCGGATGCCGCTCTTCACCTTGCGCGCCTCCTCCTCCTTCTGCAGCTGCTGCTCCTCATAGTCGCTGCGCTCGGGGTCCGAGTCCTCCTGATACTTGCGCTTGGCCCCGGACACCGGGTAAGGTTC
>NW_012101510.1:2441402-2452801 GCF_000951045.1 Mandrillus leucophaeus | reverse complement strand
CTACAGGCATGCACCACCACACCCCGCTAATTTTTCTGTTTTTAGTAGAGATGGGGTTTCACCATGTTGCCCAAATTGGTCTTGGAACTCCTGGGCACAAGATCCTCCCGCCTCGGCCTCCCAAAGTGCTGGGATTACAGGCGTGAGCCACCTCGCCCAGCCTGGAATGGACATTTTTTAAAAAAATTCCCAAGTTTTTACTATGTGCCAGGACCTGTACATATACTAGCGCAATTAATCGTCCAAACACTTCAATGAGGGGGACATCATTATTATTACCATTGTATATATAGGGAAACAGGCCCAGAGAGGTGAAATGACTTGCCCAAGGCCATACAGCGAGTATGTGGCCTAGTGATGACTCAAACCCAGGCTGCCTGGTTCCAGAATCTGTGCTGTCCCTCACGGGGGCTCAGAGAGGGGAGAGTCCTAGCTCAAGAACAGTCAGGGAGGAACACAGGGAAGCTTCCACTGCAGTGTCCAGGATGGGAGAGGCTGTCAACCTAGAGAAGAGGTGATTCACATTGTGGCTCAACCTGGACGATCTACTTCCAAGGAACCGCTTATAGTCTGTGTGGGAGGCCCCAGTCCTATTCTGAAAGCCAAAAGGGCCCCCTTGCTTTCATTCTGCCACATCATCCCTTCCTGAGCCTCTCAGTTTAGCTCGACTAGGGAAAAGGTTTTGGGGCAAAAGTAATTAGCCTGACACCCCCTCCCCCTCACACACACCATGTATGATCTCACAACACTGAGAAATGAGGGGCAGAGGGCAGGACTTAGGGCTGCCTCATGTTGGAGGCCACTGTGCTCTGTTTTGGGGAGTCCCTATACTGAGGGAGCATCAGCGCCGCAGGCAGAACCCCAGGGGTTAGGTGAGCTGCCGCCAGGCACAGCCCCTGTGCAGTGGTAACTTGATTGACACCACACTCTTTCTGGTGAGTTCCTTACTTTCCTCACCTTGGGGTCTGCTTCTGGGTAAAGCCAACCCAAGACAGTGGTGAAAAGCGGGACAGTCCTGTGGCAGTTGTATCAGGGGCTCTTTCTTGATCCTTTCCATCCTAGGATGGTCTGATTGACCCCCTAGTCCTGCCAGCTGGACCTTCTAATCTCTCCCAAGTTCTCCCCACCCATCACCACCACTAGAATCCATGACAAGTTTTCCAGCTAACACTGCAGCGGCCAACTCCTACATTCACTCTTTGTTCAGTGGTCAGAATGGCTTTTACAAAGTACAATCTGTGCAGGTTGCACCTCCCCTTCCCTCTCTGGAAAACCTTTGAAGGCTCCTCATGGCTGTTGGAATGAAATCCTAAAAAATTCTTTTTTTTTTTTTTTTCGGAGATGGAGTCTCACTCTGTCACCCAGGCTGGAGTGCAGTGGCATGATCTTGGCTCACTGCAACCTCTGCCTCCTGGGTTCAAGTGATTCACCTGCCTAAGCTTCCTGAGTAGCTGGGATTACAGGGGCACACTGCCCTATATATTATTCCTATTGCAGTAGAAACGGGGTTTCACCATATTGCCCAGGCCGGTCTCGAACTCCTGAGCTCAGGAAATCCGCCTGCCTCAGTCTCCCAAAGTGCCAGGATTACAGACGTGAGCCACTGCACCCAGCCCAGAAATCCTAAGTTCTTAATGTATCCCAGAAGCCCTATCCAAACTGTCTTGGCCCGCCTCTTCAGTCTCAGATCCTGCTACAAGTAATGCGCACCTCAGGGCCCCTGCATATGTTGTTCTCTCTCCTCATTCCCTAGCTAACTCTTACTCACAGGTCTTATCCTAGTTTGCGGTGATTTGACTGTGATTAACTGCCAGTGCCTGGTATTCGCCTCGTTCACAGTAGGTATTGCTGCTGCCGTGGATCTTGCAACTATGCCCCCATCTACCTGTCTAGTCTCCCATTCCCAAGTGTTCCCTGCCCAGCACAAGCTCCCCAAAGCACCAGCACTTTCTGTCAACATTCATTCGTTTATTTTTTCATTCATATGACAAATATTTTTTAAGTGCTTACTCTCTGTTAGGCATCCTCCTAGGTTATGGAAGATACAGCAGGGAACAAACATGATTTTCTTTGGAATGTTTATCCCGCTCTCTTCCATCTATTCTTAGCAAACTCCTACTTATCTTTCAAAACTCAATGCTAATGTCCCATTTTCCCAGAAGCCTTTTCCCAGATTTCTCCCTTATACCACTCAAACTTGTGTGGCCCATCAAGTGATGGGGGCTTGGGGTTGGGGATACCCAAGAAGTGGGGGATGGTCTGTTCGTAGGCAGTGAGTCAGGGGCCTAAGGTAACTCCAACTCCTGCCTCCTCCCTCAGGCTTGTTTTCCAGCCACTTAGCAACTCCATGGAGAAATGGCTGCCAGGCACACCTTTTGTTTGCACAGAAATAACCAAAGACCAGAAATCCAGGCTGACTGGCAGCACAGGGAGGGGCCCCTTAGAAGGACATGTAGGTGCTGGGATGTGGAGTTGGAGCAGATTCCAACATCAGACCCTGAGTAAACCAAAGGCAGAGTCCAGTTCATCTAGGCAACTGGTGTGGGGCTTCTGTGCCATAGGCAGGAGTTAGGGGCAGGGTCTGCAATGGGTACATGGCAGAAGGCCTCATGGTCCTGCCTTCTGCTCCACTGCACCATGGGCCAGACTTTTGAAAGTTCCTCCTGCTATCTGACCCAAGTCTGCATGCTGCCATTCCATCCCAATTCAGGATGGGTCTTCTTGGGTTCTTGGGGATTTTAGTTGCTCCTCCTGCCTCCTCTTAGTGTCCTCCAAGGCTCTGGCCCCTTACAGGGGTCATTGATCCTGAGAGGTCTAGTGATTTCTCTGAGGCCACACAGTGAGTCTTCTGGAGAAGGTACTGGAGGGCTGGGAGCCAGGTCACAGCAGGGTGATCTCGCTGGGGGGCAATGTGAGCCGCTTCTCACGGGCACTGAGCAGGTTCTCCATGTGCACGGCCACCACACGACACAGTTCCAGTCCCTGCAGGTGACAGTGACAGTCCATGCCCACCCAACACTTGCCCAGCTCTTACCTTGGGGTGGGATGTACAGAATGGAGAGGTGGTTGGGAGCTAGGTGGAGACCACCATTCATGCAGGAACCCTTGTCCCCACCTCCCCCAGGGCCTGAGAGGAGCATGAAGAACTGGAAGGCCAAATGGTGGGGTGTGGGATGCAAGGGGTAAGCAAGCAGGAGACTAAGTGCCTCTGCTGGCTTTGCTCCGTGTGAGCCGTGTGACCTAGGGTCTATCGCTTCACCTCTCTGAGCTTCAGTGGCCTCATCTGTAAAGTCACAATTGACCAGGGGACTGCCTCACAGACAGGGCTGTGGTGAGGATTCAGTGAGGCTTTACGGCATGTAAGTTCTTTTTTTTTTTTTTTTTTGAGACAGAGTTTCACTCTGTCACCAGGCTGGAGTGCAATGGTGCGATCTCGACTCACGGCAACCTCCGCCTCCCAGGTTTAAGCCATTCTCCTGCCTCAGCCTCCCGAGTAGCTGGGACTACAAGCACGCACCACCATGCCCAGCTGATTTTTGCATTTTTAGTAGAGATGGGGTTTCACCATGTTGGCTAGGATGGTCTCCATCTCTTGACCTCATGATCTGCTCGCCTCGGCCTCCCAAAGGGCTGGGATTACAGGCGTGAGCCACCATGCCCGGCCACGTGTAAATGCTTTAGATTTAAAAAGTATGAATCCAATCAATAAATGGTAACAGTTTCTAACTGTCTGTTGCCATGGTTACCGCCTGGCTCCCACAGTGCACAATGGGCAGTGACCCAGGCTCAGTGCTCCCAATTGGAGCGGAGTAGGGGAAGGCATCAGGGAATTGCGGAAATCAATCTCTGAATGTGGTTCTCAGATGGAAGCCATTGTTGGAATCCCCCCAGGGAAGCTGCTCTGAGAAAGGAAAAATCATGTTAGCAGCACTCTGAGTGGTAACTGTGTGCCAGGCCTTGTCCTAAAGGCCTGATGTGTCCTACCTGTTTTAATCCCCCCAGTGTCTCTAAGAGACAGGAGCTATTATATCCCATTCCACAGGTGGGGAAACTGAGGCACAGAGCCTTGAAGCTCCAGACTGCACAACTGGTAGGTGGTGGGATTTGAACCTGGATGGTAAGAGACCTGAGGATCACACTCTGAAGTGCTCTCTGCTGAGGTTAGCTATGCTGGCCCTGCCTTGGGGGCCACCTTGGCTAATTAAATCAGCATGTGCAAATGGAGTCTTCTCCTCCAGTCAATCCTTTACCTACCCACAGGCTGCCATGTTCTAGGCCTTTCTGGGATTGTTGCTGCATTTGACAGTGTGGAACCTGAGGCTCAGTGAGAAGCAGGGATGCCTCAAGATCCCCTCACACAGCCTGTCAGAGGTGGGCAGGATGGGGACCCAGGTCTGTTGGTGCAACACTGCTGCACTCAGACATCACCTCCTCCTGGAAGCTCTCCCTGATTACCTCCCAGATAGCTCAGGTCCCCTGTACACCCTGCCAGCACTGATCAAGGTATGTTTTATATCTGAGACTTGAGGCTCTGTGAGGGCCAGGGTTGAGGGACTCTCAGTCACTTCAGTATCTTTGCTACACAGAGATGCTCAATGGACCTATGCTGAATGAGTGAATGAATGTAGCCCCTGACACATACAGGCCAGAGGCAGAGATGGCAGCATAAGGAGGTCACGTGGTGCCGCAAGGAAGTGTGAAAACCAAAGAGGCCTTCATCCATCCATCCATCCATCCACCCACCCACCCATGCAACCAACAAATATGTATTGAGCATCTACTATGTTCCAGGCACTGAGTTATGGACACAGCACGAACAAGATGGACACAGTCCTGCTCTCTTGGAGCTGACATTCTGATGGGGGAATGATAGTTTGGATATTTGTCCCTCCCAAATCTCATGTTGAAATGTGATCCCTGGCCAGGCATGGTGGCTCATGCCTGTAATTCCAGCACTTTGGGAGGCCAAGGTGGGTGGATCACTTGAGGCCAGGAGTTCGAGACTGGCCTGGCCAACAGGGCAAAATTTGTCTCTACTAAAATACAAAAAAATAGCCAGGCGTGGTGGCACGTGCCTGTAATCCCGGTATTTGGCAGGCTGAGGCAGGAGAATCACTTGAACTGGGGAGGCAGAGGTTGTAGTGAGCCGAGATTACTCCAGCGTAGGCGACAGAGCAAGATACTGTCTCAAAAAAAAAAAAGAAAAGAAAAGAAATGTGATCCCCAATGTTGGAGACAGGGCCTGGTGGGAGGTGTTGGGTCTTGGAGGCAAATCCCTCATGAATGGCTTGGTTACCGGAGGTAATTAGTGAGTCCTCACTCTATAGTTCACACAAGAGCTGGTTGTTTGGACCCTCTCTCTCTCATTCCCTCTCTTGCCATGCGATGTGCCTGCTTCCCCTTTGCCTCCTGCCTTGAGTAAAAGCTTCCTGAGGCCTCCACAGAAGCCAAGCAGATGCTGGCACCACGCTTCTTGCACAGCCTGCAGAACCGTGAGCCAGATGAACCTCTTTTCTTTGTAAATTATGCAGCCTCAGGTATTCCTTTATAGCAACATAAAACGGACGAATATAAGGAGATAATACATAAACAAATAACTAAATGATTTCCAAGGCATAATAAGGGCTATGGAGGCATGGATCATGAGTTCTTAGGGACGAGGGTTAGGGAAGGCTTCTAGAAAAAGGTGATATTTGTGTTGAAACCCAAATAAAGGGAGACAATGGGCCCTGTGCTGAATCAGGGAAGAGCGTTCCAAGTGGAGAGGACAGTGAGGGCAGAGGACCCAGGGCAGGGAGAACAAACTCAGCACAAGGGAGCCAGGGTGGCTGGAGGAATGAGCAGAGGGGAGGGAGGTGGCAGAGGAGGCCACAGAGGTCATGAGAGGAAGGGACAGGGATGGGAAGGACTCCCAGATTTGGGGCCTGAGTGCCTGGAAGGATTGGGAGGAAAGCTGTAGAGGACTGTTGGTCTCCAAGGGGGATGCTGAGGGAGCCTGGAGCTCAAGTAGTCTGGGCAGGAGGTAGAAATATGGATGCTGTGATGGTAGACATGGTTTTGAAAGCCTCAGTATCAGATAGGGCGCCCTGGGGAAAGGCCCAGACTCAGCAACGTTTAGAGATTGTCTAGGGGGCCAGGAGTGGTGGCTTACGCCTGTATGCCCCTCCCTACACTTTGGGAAGCTAAGGTGGATGGATCACTTGAGGTCAGGAGTTCGAGACCAACCTGGCCAAAATGGTGAAACCCCATCTCTACTAAAAATACAACAATTAGCCAGGCATTGTGGCACACACCTGCAGTCCCAGCTACTCAGGAGGCTGGGGTGGGATTATCGCTTGAACCCAGGAGGTGGACGTTGTAGTGAGCTGAGATCACACCACTGCACTCCAGCCTGGGCAACAGAGCAAGACTCTGTCTCAAAAAAAAAAAAAAAAAAAAAAAAAGATTGTCTAGGGGAGGAAGGACCAGAAAAGAACCAAAGAAGAAATGACCAGGTTCATATAAGAAGGTTGGAGAAGGCTGGGTGCGGTGGCTCACACTTATAATCCCAGTACTTTGGGAAACTGAGGTGGGAGGATCATTTGAGGCCAGGAATTTAAAACTAGTCTGGGCAACATACCAAGACCCTGTCTCTACTGGAAAAAAAAAAAAAGAGGTAGGAGAACACCACAGAGCCATTGTACGGGCTCAGGGAGGTGGCCTCTGGGAAGGAGGCGGCAGGCCTGGGGCCCAAGGCTACCAGTGGGTAAGGCAAGGATCTATGTGACCCCAGGCAGGAGCAGATTGGGGTGTGGTGGGGAGTGCATTAGGACCCTAGACCCAAGTAACAGGCTCTCCAAGAGGCACAGGGGGCCAAGGAGACTTTGGTCCTGTCCCTCAGAGGCAGGGCTAGGGCAGTGGAAGTCTCTCTCCCTTGCCCTGGGAAATCCCCCGCTCCAAGACAGGCCCTGTCATGGGAGTGGTGCTGGGCCCAGACCTGGAGGGGGGATGTCACAGGCTGGACAGGACAGACGTGTGGGTGTCAACCTCAATTCTGCCCCTTCTCTGGGCCTGAATCCTATCTCTTCAGTGGAGTGAAAACGCTAGTCCTGCCCTGACCCCAGGAGGCTGTGAGACTTGGACAGGAGCCTAGAGGTCATCCATGCTTTTTTACATTTTATTTTAGAGATAGGGTCTCACTTTGTCACCCAGGCTGGAGTGCAGTGGCACCATCACAGCTCACTGCAGCCTCGAACTCCAACTCCTAGGCTCAAGAAGTCCTCCCGCCTCAGCCTCCTGAATAGCTAGGACTATAGGCACTTTTTTTTTTTTTTTAATTTTTGCAGAGTCTAGGTCTCACTATGTTGCCTGGTCTCAAACTCCTGGGTTCAAGTAATCCTCTTGCCTTGCCTCAGCCTCCCAAAGTGCTGGGATTACAGGCATGAGCCACAGTGCCTTTCTCACCCTTGCCTTTTAAGTAACAGCCATAATTGCTGCAAACATAGGAAGGCACAGGACAGGTGGGTCTCAGTTTTACCATCTGTCACACAGGAAGCCCAGTTTCTCCACCCTCAGTCCTGGGGCCTACAATCCAGCCTCCACATCTCAGCCCAGGTGAACTTTCTCAAACCTGTAGTGTCCTCGCCCTGTCACCAATCTTCTATGGCTCCATACTGCCCTTTGCCGTGTTCCCACTGCCAAGTTGCTTCCCTGGATGACCACCATAATGATCTGCAGTTCTGTGCTGCGCTGTGGTTGGTTCTGTCCCATGCACTGGCCTGGATACTCCCTGGGACATGGCAGGGACCTGACATATCTTGGAGCCAGGCCCAGAGAAGGGCCCAGTGAAGGCAATGTTGGGCTGAGGGCTGGGCCCACCTGCTCCAGCTGCAGCTGCAAGGTGTGCTGGGCCGCCACGTCCCCTAGCGCAATCTCCACGTAGGGGTAGCTGGAGTTGGCCGTGGGCCGCTGGGTCCGCGTCGACTGGATCTCCTTCAGGGGGAACTTCACCATCAATTCCTGGGAGTAGGGGAGAGGGGCCAGACAGGCCTGTGGGTGAGGACAGTCTCAACCACTCTTACCCCTCCCCTGCAAATCAGATCTATAGGAGGCACGAGACTCACTCCAGTTCAAGTACCAGTTCCCCAGTGACTTGTGTGACCTTGAGCAAATCACTTTACCTCTCTGGACCTCAGTTTCCTCACCTGTGAAATTGATTCAACAAATACTGATGATGCATCTACCATGTGCCAGGGACTGCTCTAAGTGTTCTTTTTTTTTTTTTTTTTTTTTTTTTTTGAGACGGAGTCTCTGCCGCCCGGGCTGGAGTGCAGTGGCCGGATCTCAGCTCACTGCAAGCTCCGCCTCCCGGGTTCACGCCATTCTCCGGCCTCAGCCTCCCGAGTAGCTGGGACTACAGGCGCCCGCCACCTCGCCCGGCTAGTTTTTTTTATTTTTTAGTAGAGACAGGGTTTCACTGTGTTAGCCAGGATGGTCTCGATCTCCTGACCTCGTGATCCACCCGTCTCGGCCTCCCAAAGTGCTGGGATTACAGGCTTGAGCCACCGCGCCCGGCCTGCTCTAAGTGTTCTAAGTGCTTGGGATACAGAGGTATTGGTGCCCTGAACTTCACATCAAAGTTGCTTCTTGTGAACACCGGCACCTCTTTTTTAAATTTCCTTTTTGTGGAAAACGGGGCCTCCTGTGTTGCCCAGGCCAGTCTCAAACTCCTGGGCTCAAGGAATCCTCCTGCCTCTGATTCCCTAAGTGCTAGGGTTACAGATGTGAGTCAAGTACCTAGCCTGTCTAGGGGCTTTTCTTCTGGCCCAGGAAGCAAACTTAGACCACATACAGGGAAAGTCAGAGTGATAGAGAGTTAATGCCTCAGAAAGAAGCCCTTGCTAATGACAGATGGGAAGTGTTGAATAGACACCCCAGCTCCCTTGTTCCCAGGAGAGAAGCAAAGCCCTAGGCTATCTCTCAGGGCTCCACAGCTGGACTGACCTCCAGGTGCCCACATCAGCAACTTGCTTGCTAACATCCCCTCTACTGGCTCCATCCCTTCCCTGTCTCACTTCCTCACTCCAGTGTTTCCTGGAATCAACTCTAAATCAACCACTTGCCCTGGAATCCCTGTCTCAGGGTCTAGTTCTGGGAGCAAAAACTAAGGGGGTAACAGGTCCTACTTATTATGGGCTGAATCATGTCCCCCACCAAATTCCCATGTTGAAACCCTAACTCCCAGTGCCTCAGAATGTATTTAGAAATAAGGGCTTTAAAGAGGTGACTAAGTTAAAATGAAGCTGTTAGGATGGGCCCTACTCCAATATGACAGGTGTCCTTATAAGAGGAAATTAGGATACACAAAGAGATACCAGGGCTGTGCGCACACAGAGGAAAGGCCATGTGAGGATGCGGCAAGAAGACAGCTGTCTGCAAACCACCAAAGAAACCAGACCTGCTGACACCTTGACCTTGGACCGCCAGCCTCCAGAATTGTGAGAAATCAACTTCTGTTGTTTAAGTTACTCAGTCTGTGGTCTTTTGTTACGGCAGCCCAAGCACACAGATGTACTATTTGAGTGCATAGGGTATGTTTTACCTCATCTCACCTTCACAACAGCCCTATGGGTGGGCTCAACTCTTATCCTCATTTTCCAGATGAGGAAAGCAAGGCTCAGAGAGGGCAAGAGACTTGCCTGAGATCATAAAGGTGGTAACCAGTGGAACTGGGCTTTGGTGGCTGGAGGTCTTGGCCCCTTGGAGGGGGTAGGGGACCAGGGAACAGAGGGTGGTGATGGCAGTGCCAGGCTGAGGCCACTCACATGAGTCTCTGTGCTGAGAAAGTTGAGGCCATTGTGGTTGACAGCAAGGATGCAAGGGGCTGGCACAGCAATGTTGCTGCAGCTCTGGATGAAGAAGAAGGAGGAGCCGAACATAGGTAAGGCGCTGAGGAGGCCTGGGCAGGGAGAGGGGGTGGCAGTTACGTGCTGGGCAGGGTTCACTGACAACAGCCATGGCCCTGAACTGCACAGCTTCTCTGGGCTGTATCCAACCAATGCAGGAGCCCTCAGTCTGGGTCTCCTCCCATCTATCTGGCCTCGCTTCTCATGGCCTCTTCCTCTATCCCTGCTTGCAGCTCTTCTTCCTCTGCCAGGGCCACTTTGAGCCTAGGTGACATCTCCATAAAAATTGTAAAGACATGTTTTCTCCAGGTAGGTGCTCAGCTTGACCGGCACTGAAAAATGCCTTTGTGCAAAGAAAGAGGTGCCTCCATATCCATGCTCCATGACCACCCTCCTCAGCAAAGCCCCCTATGATCACCTCCCCTCCCCTGCAGCTCTTACCCAGAAACTGGGCACGGGCCTGGTGGGGGCTGAGCGCCTGTGTCTGCTGCCGGTGCTGGCTGACCAGGTTGAGCCAGGTCGAGCCTACTGTTGTACGGTAGAGCTGGGCTGGGATGTACTCCTGGACTTCCCGCCTGTGTACGGAGGGAGGGGAAAAAGGTCCCGAGTGAGCTCCCAGGCTCAGGCAATCCTCACTGTGCCACAGGCCTGCAGAGCAGACCTGATCTATGCACCTCCCTGGAAGACTAAATGCTAGGGAGTGTAAATGGGCTGAAGGTGGGGTAGAGGCGCCCACAGTGCCTTGGTGCTGCTTAATCATGGCCAGGGTCAGTACCACTAGGATCCCTGTTTGCAGTTAAGGGAACTGAGGCTCTCGGAAGTTCACCGACTAGTTCAAGGTTACACAGTGACTGAGTGAGTTAGCAGCATGGGTTGGTGGGGGCAAGACTTGAACCCAAGGCAATTTCATCCTTTATACTTTCTGCCCCCAAGGAGAAGTAAAAGCCAGAGGGGTGAGAGGAAACATCAGGGTGGGCAATGCAGCCACAGGGCTGGGCAGAGCCTTGAGCAGAGGAGTGCTGGGCCTCCAGGCTGAGGCCCCTGGGCATCAGCTTGTCCCAGCCCTCTTCCCTCTGACACATGCTGGCTGCTACCTGAGGCAGACTCTTTACCTCTTTGGACATCTGGAAAATATCAATAGCAGTCCCAGCCCATCCTGACCAGCTGGAGCTGCAGGTGAAGGAAGGGTTGGGAGAAAGCCAGGAGAGAGACCCCCTGCTCCCAAGAGATCCCCTGGGTAACATCTGTCCTTCTTTCCACTGCTGGGGTAAGGGCCTGGCATCTGAACCCAGTCTCCCCAGTTTTGGATCCTGGTTCCCCCATTGTTAGCTGGCTAGACTTCAGTAAGCCATATAACCTTGCTGGGCCTTATCTGTAAATAGGGAAAATAAAATGAAGTTGGGAAGAATAGCTGAGATAATGCAGATGCAGGGTCCCTTGCAAAAAGTAAGAACTCGATTATTTTCATCCGGGATTGGGAATATATCTTTATGTGCTTCTTGCTCTTTTTTTTTT
>NW_012101510.1:2434622-2436412 GCF_000951045.1 Mandrillus leucophaeus | reverse complement strand
TTTTTTTGAGACGGAGTCTTACTCCATTGCCCAGGCTGGAGTGTAGTGGTGCAATCTCAGCTCACTGCAACCTCTGCCTCTTGGGTTCAAGCAATTCTTCTGCCTCAGCCTCCCAAGTACCTGGGGTTACAGGCGTGCACCACACGCCCAGCCACGAGGTCCTGTTATTATTATTATTAATTTTTTTTTTTTTTGAGACGGAGTTTTGTTCTTCTTACCCAGGCTGGAGTGCAATGGCGTGATTTTGGTTCACTGCAACCTCCCTCCGCCTCCCGGTTTCAAGTGATTCTCCTGCCTCACCCTCCCAAGCGGCTGGGATTATGGGCATGTGCCACCATGCCCGGCTAATTTTGTGTTTAAAATAGAGACGGGATTTCACCATGTTGGCCAGTATGGTTTTGAACCCCTGACCTCAGGTGATCCATGCACCTCAGCTCCCAAAGTGTTGGGATTACAGGCGTGAGCCACAGGGCCCAGCCTATTATTATTATTATTATTATTTTGAGATGGAGTTTTGCTCTTGTCACCCAGGCTGGAGTACAATGGCACAATCTTGGCTCACTGCAACCTCCACCTCTGGGGTTCAAGTGATTCTCCTGCTTCAGCCTCCTGAGTAGCTGGGATTACAGGGGCCCGCCACTACACCCGGCTAATTTTTTTTTTTTTTAATTTGTATTTTTAGTAGATAGGGGGTTTCACCATGTTGGCCGGGCTGGTCTCAAACTCCTGACCTCAGGTGATCCGCCCATCTCGACCTCCCAAAGTACTGGGATTACAAGTGTAAGCCACCGCGCCCGGCTGAGGTGCTCTTTTCAAGAGTGTAAAAAGGTCCTGAGACCAAAAATTTGAAATTGACTGATGTACACTGTGAGCATTAATTATAACTTAGAGAACATCAGTTTAAAGGCTGTTTAGGCCAGCCAGGGTGGCTCATGCCTGTAATCCCAGCACTTTGGGAGGCTGAGGCAGGCGGATCACTTGAGGTCAGGAGTTCAAGACCAGCCTGGCCAACATGGTGAAACCCCGTCTCTACTAAAAATACAAAAATTAGCTGGGCGTTGTGGCATGCACCTGTAATCACATATCACAGTTACTTGGGAGGCTGAGGCAGGAGAATGGCGTGAACCCGGGAGACGGAGCTTGTAGTGAGCCAAGATCGCACCACTGCACTCCAGCCTGGGTGACAGAGCGAGACTTCGTCTCAAAAAAAAAAAAAAAAAAAAAAAAAAAATTAGCTGGGCGTTGTGGCATGCACTTGTGATTCTAGCTACCTGGGAGGCTGAAGTGGGAGGATCACTTGAGTCCAAGAGGTCAAGGCTGCTGTGAGCCGTGATAGGGCCACTGCACTCCAGCCTGGGTGGCAGAAAGAGACCCTGTCTCAAAAATAAAATAAAAATAAAAATAAGGAGTTTTACATATTGAGCCCTTACTGTGTTACAGGTGCTGGAATATACATGGTATGGACATCATCTTACTATTCTTTTTTCCAGGGATTCTCAACGTGTGGCCGAGGGGGTTGAAAACCATTTTCATCACAACACTAGGAACTTGTCGTTTTCTCTCTTGTTCTCTCACAAGTGTACAGTGGAGTTTTCCAGAGGCTACATAACATGAGATGGCAACAGGCTGACTGCAGGAGCAGATCTGGGAACCCAGCTGCCTTAAGTCAGACAGTACAGAGCTTTGAAAATGTAAAAGTACAGAGCTTTCAAAATGTAAAATTCCTACTAATTTTTTTTTTTTTTTTTTTTTTTGGACTGTGCCACAGGCCTGCAGAGCAGACCTGATCT
>NW_012101510.1:2410462-2434081 GCF_000951045.1 Mandrillus leucophaeus | reverse complement strand
AGCCCAGGAGTTCAAGATCAGCCTGGGCAAAGTAGCAAGACGCTGTTTCTACAAAAATAAAAAAGTTCAGCCTGGGCAACAGAGCAAGACCCTGTCTCTATAAAAAGTGGTATATCGTTTTTAAAAAATAAAGAAAAAATCAATAATTAATTAAATATATAAGTAAATAAAGGCTAACACCCATAATTTACTTGACTCCTCCCTGTTGCTGGATATTGAAGTTACTTCTGATCTTTTGCTCTTGTAGCAGCATTGCAGTGAATGTTTTTGTGGCTAAATCTTTCTGCATAGCCACGTGTATTTCCTGGACCACAGGGAACATGTGTCCTGAAACCTTTTTTTAACATTACCTTTGTTCTGAGCTAATAATATCAACCAGAAGCAACTTGCAAAAGAGAGGCAGGGTCCCAGCTCCTATGGCTAGTTGGAAAACTTCAGCCCCCAGGCAAGGACAGCCCCTTCCCAGACAGCCCCACTGGTATAAGAGGGGAGTCTGGGGGCCTGGGGACAGCCAGCTCTGAGGGGGGTGGAGGTGGGCTGAGAGGGCAGGGTTGCTTGTCCACCCCAGCTGAGACAGGAGGGCAGGTGCTCACACGCTCGGCAGGTAGAAGTGGTCCTTGGCGCGATGCTGCAGTGAAGCCAGCTTGGACACCTGCTGCAGCAGCTGCTCGCTGGGCTGGCTGGCTGGCACACTGCTGAAGAGGCCCTTCAGATAGTCAGGCAGGACCTGCAGGGAGCACCTGGGTAAGGGGCTGCCAGGCAGGCACACGTATGGGCACTTGGCTGCAGGGGACTGGGGACGTGCATGTTTAATGATTGCAGCCCCATCCTCTTCTGGGGTAGGATGGCCTATTACTTTCCTGGGTTTTGGGGAATGATGGCAGAAGCACATAAGGGTGATGTGGGAGGGCTGTGGCCTTGATGCCCATGAGGGAGTCCCCACAGCAACCTTGCCAGGATGTGGGTTGGCTGGTGAGAGCAGAGCATCAACACTGCAGTGTGGTCATGTATCTATCAGGTCTGCTGTTTCTCAAAACTGAGTGTGCTTGAGCCACAGGAGGGCTTGCCAAAATAGACCGCCAGGTTGGGCTCCAGAGGCTCTGAGGCAGGAGGTCTGAGGTGGGACTTGAGGATTTGCCAGTCCACAAGCCTCACATTGAGTAGCATGGTGCCGGACTGCACAGGGCTATGCTTCAACAGTGACACCATGTGACCACAAAAGCTACGTGACCATATTGTGTACAATTCCTGAAGTTTTGGCACCAGTTCCACAAAAACACACACTTTCTGTTCAAGCACTTCCACACATACTGGCTCAGTAGGAGAGAACGCAGACTTTGTAAACTCCACGATCCTGACTTAGAGGACTTCCAAGTCTCACAGAATAACACACAGACAAAAGTGACAATACTAGCAAACCCTGGCTTAGCACTTGGAGCAAAGGACAGGCCCATGTTCAGAGGAGGAAGACATCTGAAGGAAAGGGGAACGCAAAGAGGGCCTAATGGAAGACGTGTTGTTTGGGGACAGCTTGCTGGGAAGGACTTAAATAAGCTGGGAAGTGCAGATGGAGGGATGGCATGCACAAAGGCCCTCAAAGGTAGTGAGGGCTGTTTCGACTTCTCCAAAGAGACCACATAGGGGAGCAGAGGCATCAGGGTTAGAGACATCCACAGGGCCTGAATCATGAACACTTCAAATGCCACAGCTGTGGAGTTTGACTCACAGGCCCAGGGGAGCCTAGAAGGTCCCAGAGTCCAGAGAAGCCCACGTGTGCTGACCTGGTTGTAGTGCATGGTCACATATAGCTCATTCTCGAACTTGAGTGGCTGATCCCAGAGCACACGCCGGAACCACAGCATGTAGCCGCCGTCCACCTGCTCCATCTCTGAGGCCACATCCAGGATGTAAGCATGGCGACTGAGTGGGCACACATGCTGGCCTGCAGAAAGCAGGGAGACAGGGCTGGGTGGGGGCATATGTGCACACACATATGTGCACCTGTACAGAGCATGTATACAGACCCCAACCTGCTACCCAGCTGAGGTATCACCTCAGACAAGCCACCTGCCTGTTCTGGGACACAGCTTCCTCATTAAAGGAGAGCATGTTTGTCGAATGGGGTGTCCTATGTTTTATTGAAATGTTGATGACCACAGATGGTAATAACTCCAATGCAAAGCTTTAAGTAATGCTCCATTTCTCCCGGGGAAAGAGGGGCTGCTGAAGAGTGCCCCGAGTGTGGCCTGCCTGGATCTGGGAAAATGCCCTGCATTATGCTCAGAGAAGGCCCAGCTCCTTTCCAGAGGAGGCTGGGGACAAGGACAAACACAAGAGGCCTCAGACTACAAGACCTAGTGGGTAGCTTTCTGCAGACCTCCTTCAGGAGAGACCCCTTGCCAGGCACCTGGCATAGGTGGGGGTGGGGAGGATTGGGGTCTGAGCCTGGGAGAGGCTCAAGTTTTCCTCTCTTGCACTGACATTTTTGCCACCCATCTCACACCTGCAGTAAAATCTTACTAAAGAGAGGGGGTTTGGTATGATTACATGATTACCACTATGTGACTGTGGATAAGTCACAACTTCTGTGGCAGGCTGAATAATGACCCCTGCAAAGATGTCCAGGTCCTAATCCCTAGAACTTATGAATATGTCACCTTCCTGGCAAAAGGCACTCTGCAGATGTGATTAAGGATCTGGAGATGGAGATGACCCTGGATTATCCAAGCAGGCCCAACATCATCAGCACAGGGGTCCTCATAAGAGGAAAGCAGAAGGGTCAGAGTCAGAGGAGGAGATGTGAGACCAGAAGCAGAGGCTGGCAGGGAGAGAGATTTGAGGATTCTACACTGCTGGCTTTGGAGATGGAGGAAGGGGTCATGGACCAAGGAATGCAGGCAGCCTCTAGATGCTGGAAGGGGAAAGGAAACAGATTCTTCCCTAGAGCCTCCAGAAGGAACCTGGCCCTGATGCCATTTTCATTTTAGAACTTCTGACTTTCAGAATTATAAGGTAATATATTTGTGTTTTTTTTAAGCCAATAAATTTGTGATAATTTGTTATAGCAACAATAGGAAACTAATACAGCCTCCCTGGGCCTCAGTTTCCCCACCTGTAAATGGAAAGACTAACAGTCTCCACTTCATAAGGTTGTTGTGGGGATTAAAATAGTTCACAGAATGAAAAGCCTTTTTTTTTTTTTTTGAGACGGAGTCTCACTCTGTCCCCCAGGCTGGAGTGCAGTGGCCGGATCTCAGCTCACTGCAAGCTCCGCCTCCCAGGCTCACACCATTCTCCTGACTCAGCCTCCCGAGTAGCTGGGACTACAGGAGCCAGGCTAGTTTTTTGTATTTTTTTAGTAGAGACGGGGTTTTACCGTGTTAGCCAGGATGGTCTCTATCTCCTGACCTCGTGATCTGCCCGTCTCGGCCTCCCAAAGTGCTGGGATTACAGGCTTGAGCCACCACACCCGGCCTTTTTTTTTTTTTTAAGATGGAGTTTCGCTCTTGTTGCCCAGGTTGGAGTGCAATGACATGATCTCGACTCACCACAACCTCCTGCCTCACCGTCCCGAGTAGCAGGCAAATGCCACCATGCCTGGCTAATTTTGTATATTTTTAGTAGAGACAGGGTTTCTCCATGTTGGTCAGGCTGGTCTCGAACTCCCAACCTCAGGTGATCCACCTGCCTCGGCCTCTCAAAGTGCTGGGATTAAAGGTGTGAGCCACCACACCAGGCCTTTTTTTTTAATTTTTTTTTTTTTTTTGAGACAGAGTCTCACTCCATCACCCAGGCTGGAGTACAGTGGCATGATCATGGCTCACTACAACCTCCACCTCCTGGCTTCAAGTGATTATCGTGCTTCAGCCTCCTGAGTAGCTGGAATTACAGGTGCGCACTACCATGGTTGGCTAATTTTTAGTAGAGATGGGGTTTCGCCATGTTGGCCAGGCTGCTCTGGAACTCCTGGCCTCAAGAGATCCACCCGCCTCAGCCTCCCAAAGTGCTGGAATTACAGGCATGAGCCACCATACCCAGCCTGAAATGCTTTGAATTGTGCCTGGGGCACAGCATCCGTTTGATAAATGTCGGTTATTAGGACCGTTTTGTTACCTGCCATTCTCCCCTGATGTCTTAACTGGACTTGGGCAGGCAGGACTGACGGCACACGGCTGAGGGCTGAGGCAGCGGTAGGGAGAGCTGGCTAGGGGTTGCTGGAGCTGACCAGCTAGTGACAGGAGGCAAGACCATGATCTAGAGTGCCAAGCAGCAGATGGAAGGGCCTTTGGGATGCGTGACAGTCACCTAGGGTCCCAGGAGCCCTCTAGAGGGGATAGTGACACCTCGGGAGGGGCTTCTCTGGCCATTAGTAAGGCATGAGAGACAGGAAAGAAGGCTTGCACCTTTAGGTTCCAGGAGTGCGGCGCTATTAATGGAAACCTTCCCAGGATGTAATCTCCTTGAGGGCACGGCCCGTGTCCTCTCATTGAGCATGCCCTGAGGGGCAAAGGGAGGGATGAGAGAGGGCCCTCACCATAAGGTGAGGCAAACTAAGCAAAGCGGAAAGGGACAGATAAAGGGCTGGGGGTGCTCGGTACACACAGAGATCCTTCTGCATGGTGGTCAAGGGGCTTCCTGGAGGAAGTGGTACCTGACTTGGGCCCTAAAGTCTGGATGGAGGGCCCCACATGGCCCAAGGCCCGGGGATGGGAATGGGTCCAGCATGCTCACTCTTCCTGGCACTCACCACGGTTGGTGACAACGAAGATAACATATTCACTGAAGGCCTCAGGGCGTGTCAGAGCCATCTCAGCACAGATCTCTTCCACCACGTCCAGGGCCACCTGGGGGTGGGGCGGAAGAGATGAGGCCATGCCAGTTGGGCTTGACCTCTGTCCTTCTGGCCCCACTCAGGCCCCCGGAAGCCATGTGTAGAGTTCCTCAGCCCTCTTCACAAAGGCGCACAATCCTCTGAGGTCTCTGAGAATCAGCCTCAGGCAGGGAAAGAACACAGCTGGCGGTCTGAGACTTAGGTTCAAAATCTGCTTCTGTCCCGTTTTTGCAGGATGACCCTGAGCCAGAGGCTTAACCTCTCCAAGGTGCAGTTTGCTCTTCTAAGAAATAAGTCTTGCCTTTTGGGGCTGTGGAAGAGTCTGGGAGGGCTCAACATCCTTGGGGGCTTACTCCTCCCCCATCCTGGAGCCTGGGCTGTCCCTGTCCCTGCCCCCTCAGTACCTGGCTGCAGGAGACATTCCTTCACTTACAGTGCATGTTTTAATTTTGAGATGGCGTTCAAGGCCTCCAGGAAGAAGAAAGAGTTGCCTCTTGGAACTGCGGCCTGCCTGGGGATAAGTAGGTGGGAGAGGGATGACAGGTTGGGTCCTGGGATCTGGGACAGCCCTTGTCTCCTGCCGTGGGAGTTCCCAAGGCAATAGGTCCTGGGCTTGCACATGTAGGAACACTTGAGCACCTGGACTTTGCAGAGCCTGTCTGCATGCCCCTGAGTGCAATGCACCTGACAGAGAGGTCTCTGGGCAGGGCTTGTGTTCCCCATTCATTTTTTTGTGTGTTTGTTTTTTGACATGGAGTCTCACTCTGTCACCCAAGCTGAAATGCAGTGGCGCGATCTTGGTTCACTGTAACCTCTGCCTCCTGGGTTCAAGGAGTTATCCTGCCTTAGCCTCCCGAGTAGCTGGGATTACAGGCACCTGCCACCATAACCAGCTAATTTTTGTATTTTTAGTAGAGATGGGGTTTCACCATGTTGGCCAGGCTGGTCTTGAACACCTAACCTCAGGTGATCTGCCCGCCTCGGCCCTACAAAGTGCTGAGATTACAGGCATGAGCCACCGCGCCCAGCCTCCCATTCATTTTGAACCCACTCCCACCCCATGCTTACCAACATGGCCCGAAGCTCTATGCTGCTGGGGAGCTCCAGACGACCCCCGAAGCGCAAGGTTTTCTGCAGGTTCTGCTCACAGGCCTTGGCGATCCCTGCAGAAGCAGGGAGTCCAGGCCTTGCTCAAGGTGGACTGTGGGAGAAAGGGGTTCCTCTTGCCACCAACTATGAGCCCACTGCATTCTCTCCACAAGCTGTAGGGAAGGCATTTACTCCCCCATTTGACAGTTGAGGAAACAGTTCAGACAGGGACAGTGACTTGCCCAAGGTCAAGAGCTACAGGTTAAGACCTGGATTTGAACCCACATCCCATGTGTCTAAGGACCTTTTTTTCCAGCCCACAGTCCCCTTGGCAACCTATGATCCTGGAAACTGCTGTCACCCTGAGCTGTTGACTGGGGAGCTTGTATCCAATAGGCTCTGTGGCTACGGTGATGCAGCTCTGCTCATGCCAGCTGGGATACCCTGCCAACCGCCCTCCCTCACTCAGGCCTCCCAGGGCAGGAGACCCCAGCATCAGTGCTCCATTTCTCTGAGTCAAGAGTTCTAAGGCACATTCTGTTGCCTTTATGCATCTGGGAGCTATTCCATGGGGGAGCTGGGTCTATTCATCTGTGGGCTGAATGTTTGTTAATTGAATCAGAGAGAAGCATTCAGAGGCAGGAAGGGTAAGGTCTCCTATCTCCTCCACGGCTGCCATGGTGACTACAGCGGCCCCAGCCTCCTTCTTCGGGAGCCCCAGGGGTTGCTATGGAAACAATGCTGAAGAGTGGCCCCCCTTTCTCCATATTCTAAGGGGGATGATACCAGCTTGGGCCCACCTCTGCCCAGATCCCTCAATACCCTTGCTGAGTCCCAACAGTCAGAGAGGCAGGGCTGCACCCTGGTACTCTGGATTCTTGCCCACCTCCTTCTCTTCTCCCACGTGCCACACATTCCCACTCCGGTCTTTGCTCCTGTCACTCATTCCACCTGGAAACCCCTCCTATGCAAGGCAGTACTTCCTCCAAGGAGTCATCCCTGACCACCCCCTCCATTAGATCAGACAAACCACCACGCTAGCCCCTGTGGAGCCCTCACAAATGTTTGGGGAATATATTAATATTAGTAAATATTGCTCAGCACCTGTGAAAGTGAGGCCCTCTGGGTTTCCCCTCCCACCAGCTGCCCACCCAGTCCCCATGCGAGAAGCATGCAGCCCTGGGTCCCCACTCATCGACCTCTCACCCTGAAAGGGCAGGCCCGGGGTCCGGCTCACGTCGTGGAGGAAGCGAGTGAGGTGTGGGTGGAGGACCTCAGAGCAGCTGTGGTAGGCAGTCACGATGTATAGCAGCCTCCAGCCTCGCTGGCAGCTGTCCCTGCAAGGACACACGGGGGCCACATCACAGGTGGCCACAGCACTAGAGTGTGCCAGGAGCCTCCTGGGATTGAACTGAGACAGATTCCAACTCTCAGGCAGCTCCTGTCCCCTGAAGATGCTCCTCCCTGCCCAGTGAGGAGGCCCAGGGCAGGTGGGCCTTAAAGCCATGCAAAAGGCATATTCTGCTTGAGAAGTCAGGATGGGGGATAGGGACGGAAGAGGATGGGGCCCCAGACATCTTCCCCAGGTAGGGGAAGTACTGTGACTTTTTCCTCTCCTATTCTTCTCTTTTCTGCCTCACAACAGGTAGGGGATCTCTCTAGGGAGGCTTCTGGGAAAAGGGGAACCTGCTGAGACTGTGTAGAGGTCATGCCAGGTAAGGCCCAGGGCTGGGAGGAGCAGGAGGACAAGCTGAGTGGTTCTAAAATTCCTGAGGAGATGGAGAGCAAGTGAGGAGGTAGTGCAGATGAAGACAGGAGGGTGGACCTGATGGTAACAAGAGCATGCACATATTGGGCACCTACTGTGTGCTGGCCCTGCATGAGTGGAACACAGTAATTCATCTTCACATGCTCGTGGGTGTGAGGGTTTCATTTGTAGGGATATCTGGTGTCTGGGAACAACACTTGGGCTTCCTTTGGGAAACCACCCACCCCGCTCTAGATCCCTGTGGTTTGGAGATGGGCACGGAAGTCAGGTTTGATCAATGTGAGCACTACAGCCCCTGACCACAGTGATTGGCCTAGGGATAGGCATAGTTGGTTCAGGGTTGAACATGTGACCAACTCAGGCCTGTGAGCCTGGATTTAAGAATTTCTATAGCAGGCTGGGTGCGGTGGCTCATGCCTGTAATCCCAGCACTTTGGGAGGCCGAGACGGGCGGATCACGAGGTCAGGAGATCAAGACCATCCTGGCTAACATGGTGAAACTCTGTCTCTACTAAAAATATAAAAAATTAGCCAGACATGGTGGCGGGCGCCTGTAGTCCCAGCTACTTAGGAGGCTGGGGCAGGAGAATGGCATGAACCCGGGAGGCGGAGGTTGCAATGAGCCAAGATCACGCCACTGCACTCCAGCCTGGGCGATTGAGTGAGACTCCGACTCAAAAAAAAAAAAAAAAAGGAATTTCTACAGCAAATATTGGGTCAGTCTTGCTTTCTCTGGGATTGCTGAGCTGTCACCCCAGACCTGCCACCTTGCTACTCTGTGGGAGAGGCTGTTTGGAAATGATCAACACAGAGGAAAGCAGAGCCAGAAGATGGAGAAAGTCTGCTTCCTAATGACACCTGGATCCAGCTATGCCTGAGGCCACATACTCACTGACTTTTCACTTCTCTGAATCAACAAGCTCCCTTTTGGTTAAATCAGCTTGAGTTGGGTTTCTGTCACTTGCAACTAAGAATCTGGACTTACACATTATCATTGCCATTTTACAGATGAGGGTACTAAAGTTCAGAGAGCAGAAATGCTGTGTTCCAGACCAAGTAATTTCAAAACACGTGCTCTATTGAGTGAGGACGAAGGTGAGGGGAAGAGAATCCAGGAGGGGTCAGGCCTGAGGAGGTGGGAGGCTGAACTGGCCCCTCTGGAGCATAGACACAGTGAGGGGATGGTGGGGTATAAAGCCCAGTTCACTCACTGCTTGGAGCTGGTATTGTCTGTGATCTGCTTCACAACTTGGCAGTAACATTCATCCCGCATGACCTCATGGTCCCCGCACAGCTGAAGGAGGACAGGGAGGTTACACACCAAAGACAGGCTAGGGGCTATGTCACATACCAGGTACATAAGAACAGGGTGGGCACCTGAAGAGAGGCCTGGTGTCCCTTTCCCAGCCCCCTCCCCATCAGCATGATGCATTCCTTTTTGGACCATGGGAGAGGTTTCCCACCCTAATGTCCTGTGACTCATTGACAGATGGGGAAACTGAGCCACAGAGCAGGAAAGGAGGCATCTGGCAAAGTTGGCTGGACTGACCTTCAGGAGGTTACAAAGCACGTCCAGGTCACTCTGGCCCTTCAGTGGGGCGTCCCCCATGAACCTCATCACAGCTGTAGGAAAGACCTATCCCACTCAGACCCACCAAATCCCCAGTTGTCCACCCACCCCAGGAAGCCCCAGGACTGAGCCCCTCCCTGGGAGCCTTGGCCACAGGCAGCTGGGAGCTGCTTTTCTCTTAAATGTGTCCCATGTCTGAGCTGGGGGAGGGGAAATAATCCGAAGACCAGGGAGGAGTGGCAGTGGCAACCAGTAGAGACCACACAGTGCTGGATCTCATCCAGCCCAGAGCCCTGGCTGCAGTCCCACTGCCACACCTAGGAACATGTCGGTGGCCATCTTGTTGAGGCTGTTGTCGCTGAGTTCGATGAGGGATTCCTGGAGGGGAGTCTGTGGGGGAAGAGGGCTGTGTCATGATGGAGGAGGGACACGTCAGAACAGAAAGGGGACACACTGTGTTTCAAGGCCATATAACAGGAGGGTCCACGTCACAAAAGGGGAGCCAGGCCCAATACTGGGGACAGATGCTGTCCTTGGGAGGGAATCAGGGTGCCGAGAGCTAGAGGGTCTCACTGAGAACAAGTTTGTTGGCCTCAGGGGCCTGGGACGGGGCCCCTGCATCACCATTTTACAGATGGGGAACTGAGGTCCGGGACTGGACACCTTGGTGAAGCAAAGCATGTCCTCCAAGGTTCTGGACTCCCGAGCCTCCTTGGATTTCAGCCTGAGGCCATCCCTGCAGTGGGAGGTGGGTGCTACTGACCTGTCCTGCCCAAGCCTTGGCTACATCTTTTTCCACATGGGAATGTTCTTGACCCACCACTCTGATCAGTCTATCAGGCAGGAAGACCCCCAGAGGCAGGCACTGAAGTGGGCCTCACACCTGGGTGGTCTCTCATCTCTCCCACCAGAAGTGGGGCCTCTAAGACCGACAGCCTGCAGTTTGGATGGCTGCAAGAAGCCCAGAACCCTCCCACTGTGGGGAAGAGGGGTGGGGCCGCCACTCACTGGGGTCTCCTCTGAGGGTCTCGGAAATACTTCTGGGCAAACTCGAGCATTGTGTAGGGTGGGAGCGCCAGGGCATCCTCCCCATGGTCAGCAGAGCGGGCCCTGACTGGGGGACCCTGCAGAAGAGGCGGAGCTAGGAAGGCCCTTTCTGGCCACACCACGCCTGGCCCTTGGGTCAAAACTGACAACGCAATCCCTCGCTGATAGGACCCAGATTCTCAAGCCACCCACCCACCCATCCATCTGGACCCGGCTGCATCCCGTTGTTCTCACCCCTTCAGCCCGCCCACGCCTTTTACTTGCTGGGCTAACCCAGCTCCCTGCCCCACTTGGCCATGCCCTTGCCCGGGGTTGACTTCCCCAACTGCCCTGTCACAGCTGACCCCACCCCTCGCTAGCTCCACAAACCGACCCTGTTCACTCACCTGGCCCCACCCCATCCCAGGTAGACTTCACCTACTGGTGGGCCCAGGCTGGTCTGACCCCATTGGACTGATTAAAACCAACTGATCCTCATCCTTCCCTACCCCATTTGGCCACACCTCCAACCTTCTCTGGTCCCATCTTCCGGGTCTCACCTCCGGCTCACTCTACCTCGTTCACCCTCACCCTAGTCCAAGATCAGCCACGCCCCAAGAGCCTGACCAGGCCTGTGGCCCACCTTATCCCCACTCGCCTCACCCCTTTTGCAGCGGTCCCTTCCCCCTGGTCTACCCCGCCCCACCCCACCCATACTGGTCTCACCTCTCTCCTGCGGCCCACCTCCTGTGCAGCAGCTGCAGAGCCCACAGCAGCGGCCACGGCGGCTGCTCGGCTGCGGCCCGGCTCCGCTGGCAGCTGCAGGAAGTCGGGGGCAGCAGCGGGCTGCACCAGCTCCGAAGGGAAGTGGCCAATGCGCCCGTGGATGGTCCCGAACCTCCAGCCTAGGGGCGGGTAAAAGGTCTAAGGCAAACAGGAGGGTCTTGCCTTGTGACTAAGGGAGTCCTTTAGGGAGATTTGGGTACCTTCTTTATCTGTCTCTAGAACTGTGTGAGGCAGGCCAGGCCATCAAAGCCATTTTACAGATGAGGAAACAGGCTCAGGGAAGGAAAGGGATACTTCTCAGGGCCACAGGACCATAACGGGGAAGTGAAGCAAAAAGGCAAAGCAGGGTTTGTGGACTCTCAGGTCATGTGGAGACATAAAGAGAGATTCAGGGCGGGGCACGGTGGCTCACGCCTGTAATCCCAGCACTTTGGGAGGCGGAGGCGGACGGATCATGAGGTCAGGAGATCAAGACCACGGTGAAACCCCGTTTCTACTAAAAATACAAAAAATTAGCCGGGCCTGGTGGCGGGTGCCTGTAGTCCCAGCTACTCAGGAGGCTGAGGCAGGAGAATGGCGTGAGCCCGGGAGGCGGAGCTTTCAGTGAGCCGAGATGGCGCCACTGCACTCCAGCCTGGGCGACAGAGCAAGACTCCATCTCAAAAAAAGAAACAAAAAAAAGAGAGAGATTCAGGCCACAAACACAAACATGGAAATGCCCACAGAGACCCCTCAGGCAAAGCAGAGGGCTGGACTGTCTGGCCACCAACAGATACTGACAGGCCACGCCTGGACCTTAGGAGTCCCGACCAGCCCAGACCACTTTTGGGCACCAAGAAACCCTCACTGTGCATGTGCAGCATGAGTGCGTGAAACTAGGATGCACCCTGTATGGTGTTCCAGGTTCTGGGGCACCCACCAAAGTCGGGACCTCTACGTCGCAGCTCCTCCAGGTATACCACCTTCTTGCGAACCACGCAGCCGGCACTGTAGCCTGTGGGCCAGGTTGGGTCAGCATCTGCCAGGGTGGCCTCCTTGGCCAGCCTCCGCCTCCTGCCCCCAACCCACCCCAGTGGCACTGACCCACTCGAGGTGGCTCTAGGGGCTGCAGGTGTATGATGTCGCCCTTGTGGAAAGCCAGCAGCGCTGGGTCTTCAGGCAGGAAGTTCCTCACAGCGACCACGTAGTCAGAGTCCTGGGTCAGCCAGGGGCAGGTTGAGGGCAACAGCCCCATCACCCCACTCCCAGAGGCCTGGGGCCAACCCTGCTCCTCACATCCTTCCTGACTCATCAGGGAAGGGAGCCTTCATCAGGTGAGAAGAGGGAAGGGCATTCTGGGTGGAAGAAAGGGCTGGAGGGTGAGTCTGAGGGACCCAGATGGACTTCAGGGCACACACATAGGCCTTCCCCACTCAAGCCCTCACTGACTTTCCTGCTGAAGTCTTCCTCAGGCCTAGGGCACAGAGATGACCTGCCCTAGGCCTGGGGGCTGCCAGTTAAGAGTGGGCAGAGGGGATGGAAAGAGATTGAGATGCAGTGGGTGGGCCATGCAGCCAAGGCAGGAGGGTGAGGAGTACAATTGCTGCAGAGCTCAGAGGAGGTGCTGTGCCACCTGGCAGGGGGCATTGGTAAAGGTTTTCTGAAGGAGCAGGCAAAAGGGGGCAAGGGTATTCCAAGTGGAAGGCACAGCTAGTGCAAAGGACTGAAGGTAGACAGAAGTCTATGGACACAGTCATACTTCCCAGGAAGGTGAGGCTAGTATATATGTGGGGTGGGAGAGCCCTGTTGCTGGCCCTCAGCCTGGGTGGAGGGAAGACCTGTGAGAAGATCCTTACCTTCTTCAGCTCCAAGATGAAGTCATCCACCAGGGTCTTGACCTGGTGTGCTCGGGCTGAGAAGAGGATGACCTTCTCACTGGCCAAGTTGAACTCCAGCATGTTCTGGGAGGGCATGGTCACAAACAGGATATCTGCAAAGCTGGAGGATGGGCCGGTGGCATGAGGGCAGGACTCCACAGCCAGAGGGATGCCCTCCTTCCATCTGCTGTGCTGCTTCTGCTCCTGTCCTGCCCCATTTGAAGCCCAGCCCCACCTTGGCCCCATTGGGCCAGCTCCCACAGGACCCTAAGCTTCCTGCTTCCCCTCTCTGACCCAGGCTGTGGCTTCAGCTCAGTTCCTACCACCCTTTGGGCCAACACTCCGGCCCCTCTCCACCCTTTGTCCTTTGGTCCAAGCTCTAAATCTAGATTTGTGCCTACCCAAATCTCTATTTCACCCATTGACCAAATTCTCACCATTTTTCAAAGCATGTAGCTTTTACCCAACCAGTGAACAAGGTTCTATTCCTGTCCTCATGTTATAAAGGACAAAAGGGACTTCTAGCAGGGGAGGGAATCTGAGGACTCAGTAAGGTGTCACGGCTGGCAGTGGTTCCCTCGCCAGCTGCATCAGGGTTTGGTCACTTCCAGCACAGCAGCCCCTCTGCACAGTGCTGCTGCTGTGCAGCAGGTTGGAAGGAGGGCAGGGGAGTGGGTTCCCAGCTCAACCCCTTCCTGGCTGTGTGACCTGAGACAAACAACTTCTCTCTCTGAGCCTCAGTTTCCCCAGTCTAAAATGGGTTTGCTTCAATGGCTTGGCACAGAGCCTGGCACATCATGGGTACTTGGTAAGTGGCTGTGGAGAGGAAAGAAATGCTGATGCCAGTCTGTACCCCAGTCTCCAGCCAGCCCCTTCCGGTCACCTGTATGCACGCAGGACCCGCAGCTGCCCGCCAGCCTCCTGGCCACTTTTGACCATCCTCAGGAGTTTGATGCCCACGTGGGACACAGCTAGGAGCTGCACACCAGTGCCCACACTGCCCTGGGGCAGAGATGAAGGGCATGTGAGGGTCCTCTTGTCTCATCCCTGAATCCTCTGGACAGGTAGGGGGCAGGTGAGGGACTCGCACCGTGGCAGGGAAGAGGCGGGAGAAGTAGACCTCCCAGGTGTCTCGTGCAGCACTGACCACGGCCCGCTTCACGCTCTCTGTTACCAGGGGCCTCTGTGTGTCCAGCTGATTCTGGGCTATGGGAGGCCAGGTCTGGTGAGGACCCCCTCCCATTCCCCTGGCAGCCCCCATCTCGGGGATGTCAGGGAGGGAGGTGGCTGATACCCAGCAAGAAGGTATCTGACCAGTGTCTATAATGGGAAACTGAAACCCAGAAATGGACAAGATGGCCAGCACACACAGTGTGTCAGGCATTGCCAACCCCAAACATGCAGCCCAGCCATGCGAGAGGCCAGAGAAGCAGAGCAAGGAGGCACATGTCTGGGAGATGGTGGGTCTGGGCTTGTCAGCCTCCGTCTCCCTCTGGGACAGGGCTGGTCGTGCCTCTGACTGGTTGCCCCATCAATACCATCCCCTCCCCTGAGATACCAAACAAGGCCTTCATTCTGAGCCTCTCATCCTCAGAGATGCGCAGGCAGGCCTCAGAGAGTGTGTCATGCAGGATCTGTGGGAACAGGCTGTGATGCAGGCAGCACATGGGACTCCCCCAGCTGGGACTCAGGTTGGACTATACTAGGGTGAGTGGCAATGTGGGGGGGTCCCATTTTGCAGCAGTGGGGTCATCTGTAAGCTGGTTCATCTGTGTAAATCAGATCCCACTGACAGGGCCCTCTCCTTTCTCCTCATCCCCACAATCCAGGCTGCCCTTCCTAGGCCACAGTTTCCTAATCTATACAGGGCGTTTACATTTGATCTCTGGGCCATGTCTAGCTCAGACAAACTATGACTCTGATTAGGTTGAACTGTGAGCTCACTGACCCTGCCCATGGGAGGGGGAGATTCAATAAAACAGCTGCCCATCCTCACCCTGGTCAAGGACCCCAAATCCCAGCATGCAGAGGCAAGCTTTGCAGCTAGCTCATCTTTGCGTCCACACTGCCCTGCTGAGTTCCCTGAGGCAGAAAGGGGAGAGAGGACTTCACCTGCCGGAACAGGAGGTCAAGCTGCACAGGATGGCTGTAGCTGTCCTTGGGGTAAAACACCTGCAGGGGCGGGGCTTCAGTGGGTACCTTCCGACTGCCCCCTCCCCATGCTTCACACCCGGCCTCGCCCCCTAGATGCAGCTCTGCTCCGGCTCTAACTCCACCCCTGGCTTCAGCCCGGCTTTTTTCTGTCCTGGGCTCGCTCCCCAAGTCCTAGACACTCCTCTACCCCGCTTCAACCCCTCCCCTGGCTCTGGCCGTGCTCTGCACCTCTTTGCGCAGGAAGATCCTCCAGGGGGCGTCCTGATAGCCGTAGAAGCTGGGGTTGATGAGGCGGTGCAGCCGCGTCTGCATGGGTTCCTCAGGGGGCTCCAGCGACCGCGAGGGCAGAGCTGGGGAGCGCGGGGGTCAGGGAGGCAGGAGAAGGCACCTCATTTTTTAATTTAATTTTAATTTTTTTGAGACGTAGTTTCGCTGTTGCCGCCCAGGCTGGAGTACAGTGGCGCAATCTCAGCTCACTGCAAGCTCCGCCTCCCAGGTTCAAGCGATTCTCCTGCCTCAGCCTCCTGGGTAGCTGGGATTACAGGCGCCCGCCACCATGCCCGGCTAATTTTTTGTATGTTTAGTAGAGATGGGGTTTCGCCATGTTGGGCCAGCTAGTCTCGAACTCCTGACCTCAGGTGATCCGCCCGCCTTGGCCTCCCAAAGGGGATTACAGGTGTGAGCCACTGCGCCTGGCCACAGGAACCTCTTAGGATGAAGTGGGAGAGGCAAGGCGGGTGGAGGAGGGGACCCAGGGGTGGTCCACAGAAACAGCTGTTCACAAGGGTCACACATGACCCAGCCTTTCATTCAACACATAAAAACACCTGTTGGATTTGGTTTTTTTGTTTGTTTTTTTTTTTTTTGTTTTTTTTGTTTTTAGATAGGGTCTTGCTCTGTCGCCCAGGTTGGAGTACAGTGGCTCCATCTCGGCTCACTGCAAGCTCCGCCTTCCGGGTTCAAGCGATCATCCTGCCTCAGCCTCCCGAGTAGCTGGGACTACAGGTGCGTGCCACCACGCCTAGCTAATTTTTGTATTTTTAGTATAGAAGGGGTTTCACCATGTTGGCCAGGATGGTCTCGATCTCTTGACCTCGTGATCCACCTGCCTCGCCCTCCCAAAGTGCTGGGATTACAGGCATGAGCCACTGTGCCCCACCAAAACAACTATTGTATACAGGCCTGGGTTAAAGGCTGAGATGGCCCTGCAAATAAAGTAGACAAGGCCCCTGCCCTGGAGTTTAGTGCCCATGGCAGGTGTGGGTGGCACAGATCATTCAGAAACAAAACTCTCACTGCCCAAGGCTGGGGTGGCAGTAAAGGAGGGTGATTTAGGACAGACCCTGGCGAACTGGTCTGTGAGGCCCTTCACTCCTAGCAGTCTAGGCAGACCTTGCTGAGGTGACAGAGGTGACACTTGAGCTGTGACATGAATGGTGAGAAGGAGCCAGGCATGCAAAGGTCTTGGGGAAGAGCATTCTAGGCACAGGAAACATGCAAGGCAGAAGTGGGCTTGGAGTGTTCCGAGAACAGAGAGGAACAGAATGTGGCAAGGGGAGGCAGAGAGATGAGGCTGGGGAGGTGGGCACATCATGCAGTGTCTCATAGGCTACAGTGAGGAGTTTGGAGCTTATTGTAGGAGCCATCAGGCATGTTTGTCAGGCGCAGGATGGGAACTGCTTTATAGCTGTTAAGATCACTGTGGCTGCCGAGAGACAGAGGGTGTAGAGGTTAGGGCTCCAACTGTGATGCCAGGAGGCCTGAGCTGACATCCCTGGTCTGACACTTTTGAGCTGTGTGACCTTGGGCAAGCCGCTTAACCTGTCTGTGCCTCCATTTCCCCATCTGCAACATGTGGGAACAACAGTGCTACCTTAAAGGGTTCTGGTAGGGTTACATAAGCTAGGATAGGCCTGGCCTGAGATCTGTGCTACTTAAGTGTTGATATTATAATTACACCAATGTGCTCACAAGATGTACACAGGGGCTCAGGGACACAGACACACACACTCCACCGACACACTCACCTGTGCCCACAGACTTCCTCATATACTTGGACACCCTCCCCTCCTTCCCCCCTGGCCCTCTCACCTGAAGTGGGTGCCATGGATGGCCTTGGCACACTGGTCACCGGCTTCACCAGGGCCACGGCCTCTCTGGACACCTGTCCCACCCCAAAGAGACTGCTCAGGGGGCAACAGGCAGGCCCTGTGGAGGGGCAGTGGCAGGGCCACAGCTTATGGGGTAGCTGGTTTCTGAGGATCCCTGAGGCCCCTCTTTGTCTTCTGTTCCACCTGGGACCAGCCCCACCCTCCCCCTCACCTGGGTGCCAGGTGCAGCTGCCAGGTGAGTCATCTGCCCCTTCAGGATCATCAGGGCCTCCTCGTGGGGGTCTGGCCGCTTCATGAACACCTTCCCGCCATCCTTCCTGTGGGCATTGGAGTACTGTGGTGGGTTGACACTGAGTCTCTCTTTCCCGTCACATAGTTTGACAGTAGGAAACATCCTCCTCCTCCACCACCACTCCCCCATCATTATAAATGAGAATCCAGGGAGAAGCAGAGACTGGCCTGAAGTCCTACAGCACAACCTAGACAACAGCAGGGCTTCATCTGGACTCAACAGTATAAACAAACTTCCTCCCTAACAGGAGCTGGGCAGGGTGTTTCAACTCAGTAAGCTGGTGGGCCATGATGGACACTCAGGCACAGTGAGGGGGCTGGAGCGCTGGGGGCGGGGGCAGTGCTGACCTGAGGGCCTCGGGCCGGCCTCCCCGGAATGGCTGCTGGTACTGCCTGACAATATTCTTGATCTGCTGTGTGGGCTGTGGGAAGTGCTCAGAGTTGAGCGTTGAGTACCGGACCAACTCTGGGGAGGGTGAAGCTGTGGGCAAGGGCGGGTGGTGGGAACAGGGTGAGGCCACAAGGGGCACAACCACACCCCCAGGCCTGTCCTGGGAAGCCCCAGAGGCTGGGATAGGGCACTCACTGGTTTCTGGAGAAGCCTGATCCTGAGCTAGAACAGGGGCAGCCACAGGCTTAGTGGTGAGCCTTGGAGCCTTCAGAGGGGCTGGAGCCAAGGGCTTTGGAGTGACACGCAGGAGCACGGGTTTGGCAGGGGGACCCATGCCTACAGACTTCAGCTGTGCCTCTGGTGCTGGGGATTTCTGTGGAGAACAGGACGTGAGGATGGGCTGCTTGGGATACACCAGGCTGCTCTCTGGGACCCCAGATCTCTGTCAAAGATGGGTTGTGGAGCTCCTGGGCTCAGAGAGGCACAATAGTGCCCTGGAGCAGCACAGCGCTCCTCTTTACAGCTTGTGCCTCCAAGCAACCCCTGCACCCCGGGCAGGCCAGACTCACCTCTGTGGGCAAGGATCTCAGGGCAGCACTCAGGGGCTGCTGCTGGAGCGCCATGGCCTGCAGGGTCATCTCCCGGGCCTGGGGAGAGGTGGCCGTGGTGACCAGGCAGGTCCATTCTCCACTCCCCAGCAGTCCCTCCCTCACTCACCAGCAGCACGGCCTGTTTGTGGATGAAAGCTTGCTGCAGAGCCAATGTGGAGGCGTCCAGGCCTGGGACTGAGGGGAGGGGACAGAAGGCACAGATGGCACCGGAGATGCCCTCCTCCCTGTCCTCTCACCCCCCATCATGCTGTGGCTGCCTCCATTCTAGCAAACAAAGGTGCCTGAGGACCGGCAAGTGGCTTTGGCCCTGCCCAACCCTGGAACCACCCGGGGAAGGCACTGACTTGGCTTTGGCTCTGGGGGTCTCCTGGGGGTGTCTTCAGTACCACTACTGCTGCCTCCACTGGGCTGGCCTCCCCCTTTCATTCGGTAGGCAATGGCTGTTGGCTTCTCCAGGTCCTGGGGGCAGTAGGTGGCTCAAGTGACCATCTCAATGTTGTACTCCCAAGGTTCCATGGCAACAGGCACCTGACACTGGCCATCTCCCCATCCTCTGGTGTGGGGGGGGGGCGGCCTCCTGCTGGCTCAGTGTCTGCTCTATGCTCAGCCTTTACCCTGATGGCATCCCAATCAGTCCTCCCCATAACCATGTGCGCTCCCAACCCATCCCCTCTTCCCCAGAGGAGTAAACTGAGGCTCAAGGAGGGGCTGTGCCCTGCTCAGGGCTGCATATCATGCCGGGGCAGTCGGGGTGGGGTGGGTTCTGGAATTTCCAGAGTGAGCAAGGGTATCTGAGGGGTATCACGAGATCTGGGGCCAGAAGACCCAGGGACCAAGGTCATTCAACTCCATCCAGATAGAGATATTTTAGTGGCCCCAGGGGGCTGGCTCCCAACAAAGGTGCACTTCTTCCCTTTTTTTTTTTTTTTTTTTGAGACAGGGTCTTGCCGTTGCCCAGGCTGGAGCACAGTGGTGCGATCCCAGCTCACTGCAGCCTCGAACTCTTGGGCTCAAATGATCCTCCCATCTCAGCCTCCTAAGTAGTTGGGACTACAGAGGCATGCCACCACGCCTGGCTAGAGGTGCACTTCTAACTGTGGGTCCTTCCAGGATCAGCCAAGAGCATCTCTAGCTGTGAAGAGACCCTCATCCTTTGTCCAGCCTCCAGCAGATACCCAGATGGGACATACCACCCCATGACCCTGACTGTGAGAAGCTCTCAGGTCACCCTGTACAAGTGTGTGACTTGGGTGTACATGCTGTGCCTCCTGTCTGCAAATGACCCGCCCCACACCATCCCTACCGCATCCCCATAGGACAGCACGGGGTCGAAGAGGCTATCCAGGTAGCAGTCCAGCCCCTTGTGGGGCACAGCAGGCTCTCCAAGACTGTCTGACTCTGGAGGGGAAGGCACAAAAATATCAAGTTCTTTTTTCTTGATGATTTCCACCCCACACAGCCTCTAAGGCTCCCTTCCCACCACAGACAGCAGCCATTGTTGGTTGACCTTGGTGGGTTGCTGTCCCTCTTTGGGCCTCAGTCTCCCCATTTGTGCCATCCTCATTGTGGCTGCTGTACCCATCAGAGTCAGGTACTTCGTGCATGTGCTCCTGGGGCTGGGGTCTAGTGGGTGTGTCCTCATCCGAGTCCCAGCTGTTCCCAAACACCCTGTGGGGAAAAGGAACGTGGAGCTGCTAACCTTGAGAGAGATCCCAGAATCCCCCAAATTTTCCTCTGCACCCCAGAATTGGGTGACTTTCTCCCTTTAAAAGCAGGATCCTTTGGTGAACTCTACCTCCTTAAGAACCTGAAGTCTAAGTTCCGGGCTCAGCCTGTCCCAGCAGCTGGGAGGGGCAGGCCTTCTGCCTGGGAGTGGCCATCTGTGAGGGGGTACCCCATAGCTACCTACACTTTGGGGCCTCCCCTGCTGGTTACAGGCCCCTCTGCACCCACAATGAAGTAGGACTTCTGTCGAGGGAAGTCCCTGAGCAGCTCCAGGTCCGACACCAGGTCCAACACATAGTCGTGGCCAGCCAGCTCTGCCCACTGGACACCATTCTTCATGGCCACAGTCCAGCCACGCCAGCCATCTGCCAGCCCCCTGGTGATGGCATGCACAGGAATAGAAATGAGGCACAGAGTCGTCAGGCACTACCTGGGGAGATCCTGGGTTATAAGCCAGACTCTAAACATGAACAGAGTGGACCCTATGGGACCCTCTGGGGGATCTGACCTCCCCCCACAACATTCCAGGTACATAAGAGTATGCTGGGAGGGCATCCTAGGAGCCAACCTGTGCCTCAGAATGTCTCCAGCCACCTCTTCTCCCGTACTCCAGGAGTGCACCGGGCAGGAGAACTGGTCACCTGGGGCGCAGCAGGTGCTGGGCTCAGGTTGGAGCATCTGAGTCCAGTTTGGCTGTATCTCCCTGCTTGCTTCTTCCTCTCAGGCTTCCTGTATCTGTAGCCTCACTTCCCTGGCTCCCCTTTCCTGGGCCAGGTCCCACCAGCCCCACACAGACTTTCACGCAGAGCCACATCTGAGAAGGCCCCTCCCCAGCTCCAGAGCATCCAGTGGCTTCTGCCATCCCCCAGGGCTCATTGGGCCCTGCTGACTCCCACTGCCCTCACTGAGGTGAGAGAAGGCAGCTTACCATTGAAGCAGCCCACGTCCAGTGCCATGTTGGCCTTCTCATAGGTCGCTGTCCACTCGAGCTGGGTCGGGGGTAAGGTGCGGGCAGCCCCCGAACCCTGCTGTTGGGCCCGGCCCATGGCCTGCATGAGGCGGTGCTGACACACAGCCTGGAAGCCATTCCGCCCATAATCAGACACAAACCTGATGGGTAGGAGTTGGAGCCGGGATCAAGAGGGATCTGAAGCTAGCTGGGGGCTGGGGGCTGCGGGGTGGGGGTAGGAAATTCTGAGGTTAGTTCGAGAAAGGCCCAGGCTATCCCAGAGCTCCAAGGTGAGGCTGCGAAGGCCCCAGGCTAGTTCAGAAGGGTCCCAGGCTAGAGTCCAGTGCTCTGGGACTGCATTTAAGGGGTCCCAGGCTAGCTTACAAAAGATCTCAGTTTAGTTTAGAGTCCCATGGCTAAACTGAAAGGGTCCCAGGCTAGTCCAGAAGTATCTCAGGCCAGCACAGAGGTCCAAGGATAGGCCAAAGAGGTTCCAGCTGGTTGGAATAAAATGTCATTGACAGGATGGGGTCTGCAGCTGGGTGTGGGCAACAACCAGAACTCTGTCTTCACTCTCTCACAGGGCAACCTTGGGTGGTTATCTGCCCTCTGAGCCTCTCCTCCAAGTTTTCATCTATAAAAGGGACGGCTGAGGGTTCAACTCAACCCAGGCCCAATGAGCCCAATCCCTACCAGTCATTCCTCATGCTTCCCTCACCCCAACATCTTACACCCCCTGCAGCTAAGCCTGGCCAAGAGCAGCACTGGTGCAGGCCCACAGTAGCTAGAGAGGGAACCTAGCATCATGCCCTCAGGAAAGCCCCAGGCAGGCAGGCCAGCAATGGCCCTACCCTGCTGTCAGCTGCCATGGAGTCACAAGACTGGCCAGGTGATGTCCACCTGCTGCATGCTGGTCTGAGCAAGAGTCTGTACACTCTGTAACTCACGGAGGTGGGTTCTGTTGCCATCCCCAAACTATAAGGGAGAAACAGGTTCAGAGAGGGGCAGTGACTTGTCTCAGGCCACACAGCAGGTAAGTATCAAAGCTGAGATTCACACCCAGGGCCTGCCTGTGTGATTTCCTTGCAAATCATCCTTCTCATCCAGCAGGGTGACATCATTGTGATGGTTATACCCACATAGCACCTACCATGTGCCCCTCTCTGTTCTAAGCACTTCACGTGTGTTTATATATTTTATCCACACAATAGCCTATGAAGTAGGTACTATCATTATGCTATTTTTTTTAACATCAGACAGGGTCTTGCTCTGTTGCCCAGGCTGAAGTGTAAGTGGCATGATCCTAGCTCACTGCATCCTCAACCTCCTGGGTTCAAGCAATACTCCTGCCTCAACCTCCTGAGTATCTGGGACTACATGTGTGTGCCACTACGCCTGGCTAATTTTTAAATTTTTTGCAGAGAGAAGGTCTGGATACATTTTCCAGGCTGGCCTTGAACTCCTGGGCTCAAGCGATCCTCCCTTCTTGGCCTCCCAAAGTGTTGGGATTACAGGTATGAGCCACTGTGCCTGGTCTCGTGCTGATGTTTTAGCAAGGTTTGAGGGTGACACATCTCATGCCTGAGCATGAAAAGTCAATTATCACACTTATAAACTATACAAGAATAACCCCCATTTGATATGTAAGGCAACTGAAGCCCAGAGAGGTTAAGTAACTTACCCAAGGTCACACAGTTCATATGGCTGAGCTGGGATTTGAACCCTGATTGTCTGAGTCCAGCATCCATGCTCCTGATCACCCCACTAAACTCTCATGCTGTGAGAGGTCAATGCTCTTTTCCAAATTCCCCACATGCCGGTCTTGTCCCACTCTGAGTTCTGGAAGTCCCTCATCCAGTCTGACCTAACTCCTAGCCCCTGCAGTGAAGGCCTGCCCTCCTTTCTTGCTCTGAGCCCAGTAGAAACGCATAGCAGCCCCTGGCCGGCCTCCATGCCTGAGCTTCCCAGCACAGAGATATGACTCCTGGCCTGACCTTTAAGACCCCGACTTGGACCCCACTGCTGGTGCCACCGTCCCTCATGTCCCAGCCCCTGCCCAGTCCCACTCACTTGAGAAGGTACTTGTTGAAGCGCGGGGAAGGTGCAAAGCCACTGAGGCAGGTGGCCAGCAGCAGCCAGCCCCGCTCAGCATTGTGGGCATTGTGATTGTGCCACACCTGATTGGCCAGCTGTGCCAGGATCTCGTCCCGCAGCTCAGGCACCGCCAGCCCCTTCTGCACAATGTAGTTCCCAAAGATGTTCTCCCGGGCACCATGCAGGTGGGGGTCACCCATGAAACGCAGGATCTGGGCCACGAACAGAGTTTCCTGGGCATCTCAGAAAGTTGTTCCTTCCAGTCCCCACCCCACAACATGCATCCCTCTCATGTCCCTCCCATGTGTGCCTCTGCCCATATAAATGTCCCTCATATTACAATATAACTGCCAAATATATATATATA
>NW_012101510.1:2393682-2410252 GCF_000951045.1 Mandrillus leucophaeus | reverse complement strand
GCCACACCCAGCTAATTTTTGTATTTTTAGTAGAGACAGCGTTTCACCATGTTTCCCAGGCTGGTCTCAAACACCTGGACTCAAGGGATCTGCCTGCCTTGGCCTCCCAAAGTGCTGGGATTACAAGTGTGCGCCATCGCGCCCAGCATACAACTGCCGTATTCTATGCTGAATGACCAGGCAGTTTACCAAAACTATGGGAAAATTAAAGATCCAAAGTATGTCATCTTTCCTGTTCATGAACCTTCTAGAACTCCCCATGCAGCTCCAGCCCCCTCCCTGCACCGCTGGCCTCCAGCCAGCCCCCACCTCCTGCTCTATCTAGGCCACACAGTGTTCTTTTTAACATTCAGATATGACCACATCCCTCTCACGGAAGCACCTGCCTTGGCTCCCTAGGTCCCTTGGGATGAAATCTAAGCTCTGGGTCTGTAATCAAGGCCTCACTGGCCAGTCTCACCCTTGCCCTCCTGACTCCGTTCTGACCATACCAATTTCCTCTTCTCTGTGTACTTTCTCCACTCTCCCTGCCTGGCAAATTCCCCTCCAGCTCAAATGCCTTCTCCTCCAGGAAGCCCTCTCTGGCCCTGCCCAGGGCTGAATTAGTGGCCCCATCAGACTCCCTAGCCTTGGTGCTTCCCTCTGTCCATACTGGTGGTCACTGGCTGGGTCAACTCTGCCTCCCCCTTCAAACTGAGAAGTCCTTAAGGAGAAGGTCTGGGTCTCTTCTTGGTGTCCCCGAGAGGCTCCAAGGCAGCCTTTTTTTTTTTTCGCCAGGAAGATGGCTGGGAGAAGAAAAGTCACCAGTCCTCAGAGAGGAAGCCAGATCTCCCCCTCCGACATAAAAGTCCCTCCTTTGGGGAAGAGGTGTGGGGCTCATGGATTGGGCTTGCGGGGGGCTGGGAAGACTGGAAGCCTCACGGCCCAGCTTCAGGGCCAGGGGCTATGAATTAGAAGGTGGGCTAGGGCAGACCCCATACCAGCTTGAAGACGCTCACGGCTTCTGCATGGTGCTCGGCAGGCAGCTGCGTGAGGGGTGTCCTCAGGGGCACTGTCAGCATCCCAAAGGCAGGTTCCTAGGGCACAGGGCAGGCACATGAGCAGACAGAGCCAGGACTGACAGGCACATCTGGACCCACTGCTCCATGCCACATGGGACTCCAAGGCCTATGAGGCAGGGGCTTCGGTCCTCAGTGTATGGATGGGGAAACTGAGGGCTGGTGAGGGGCCACCACAGTGGCCTTCAGCAAGTCGGTGGTAGGGACAGCATAAACCCTCATCTGGAGGGGAGGAAATCAGAGCTGGGCTGACATGCTATGGCTCCACCAGTTGTTCAATTTCTGAAATATTTCCAAACTGGTTGGTGGTAAACAGCCCTGCCCGAGCCCTGAGGGCTCTCCACTGCTATCCAGACCCCAGGGATCTCCCAGATTCCCTATGATGCAGCAACTAAAAGGTTCATACCCAACACCACAGGGCGCAGCCAGGAGCTTGCCCCAGGGCAAGGACAATGTCCATTCGAATTGGTCAGCGTCTATCAGCCAGGGCACCTTGGACCTCAGCTAGCCCTTACCTTGAAGTGGCACCGGACAAACTTGGCCATAGGATAGTTGTTGATGTCCAGGGGCAGTGTGACACGGGGCTCAGCCTGGAGCCGAGGAGTCCGCACAGGGGCCACCTGAGGCACCTGGGCCAGCCTGAGGCCTGTAGAGAGAGGAGGGAATGCGGTGCCTGCTCTGATCTGCCTGTGCCCTCCCCCCGCCTGGCGCTGACCCACCTGCCACTGCTTGCAAGAGCCCAGCCAGCTCAGCCGGTACCTCCAGGTGCCCCACAGCCACTACCTCCCGCTTGCTCAGCTCCTGGAGGGACAGTGCATGGGGCAGACAGGCCTGCCACATCCCCACCTGCCAGCCTCCCTCCTTGACCCTGCTGCCACCCAGACCCACACCCACCTCCTGCTCCCGCAGCCACGCCCCCTCCACCTGGCACCTCCACTCTGCCCTCAGCTTCAGGAGAGCAGATGTCAAGGTGGGGAGCTGCAGGCAGAGGTGATGATGGGCACCCAGGCAGGCCGGGCCAGCTTACGCAAGGTGGCCACACTCAAGCAAGGGGGACAGCTTGCCTGTTGTGTGGAGGTGACTGCCCCCCTCCACACGTGGGGCAGGAGGCTGAGGTTGGCCAGAGAAACAGGGAGGGGAAAGGAGAGAGAGCAAGACAGAGACAGAGGCAAAAGGCGGAGGCAGGAAAACGCTGGGGAAAGAGACACACAAGGAGAATTTCTGGGAGGTGGCTGAGCACTGCATCATGGGAAGCCCTCCTCTGCAGCGCCACAAAACCTTCAGTAAAGGCTACCTACTGCTTCACTGCTTTGGGAACTGCATTTATCTTTCTGGTTGCTGGTTTACATGACAGTGGGTCAAGACACGAAGGTAAGAGCAAAACCATACCCAGTGACGTTCAGGTCGCCAAATTCTAACGGTCCTCAATTCCTGAAGACCCCACTGTGAACCCAGCACCAGCCCAAATCCTTCAATGCAACATCTCGTTTAACCCTCTCCACAATCCCAAGGGGTAGATGGGAAAATTGAGGATAGACAATGGCCAAGGTTACAGAGCTAGTGGGTGGCAGAGGCAGAATTTGAACCCAAGACGGCCTGAGGCCAATGGTCTCCTCTTGGGTGCTAAGCACCTTTTCCCCTTCTCTGCTGTCCCCTTGGACCCAGATAAGGTAGAGCCTATACCTTGAGATAGCGTCGGCGGCTCATGTATGCGTGTACCAGGGACCGGAACTTCACCAGACTCCTCCTCATCTGCTGATAGCGTTGCCTGGGTTGGGGGAGTGGGGAGGTCAGGGATTGGGGCCACAGGGTGACAGGGTGATCAAGGGGCAGAGAGGCCCTTGCCAGCCTGGCCTGGGAGCCAGTGCCCACATCTCACTCCTGGGGTCCTTTGGCACAAAGGGAAACTGGAGCTCAGAGAGGGGCAGTGACTTGGCCAAGGTCACACAGCAAATTAAGTAGTAAGGCCTGGATTAAACCTGCCTGAATAATTTATTTCCCAACAGCTTATAATCTCAGGGTCCCTGAAATGCAGGGTAAGGTCCCTCTTGGCTGAATGGATTCCCACCCACCAGTTACAAGGACCTGGGGTTGGCTGGGAAGGACATTCAAAAGCAGAGACGCAGAGAATCTGATCATCCTCCTACAGAGGCCTCCACCCTCAGCTTGCATGCTTCCAGGGATAGGGAGCTCACCACCCAAGGTCAGGCGTGGCCTCTCCTGAGCCTGACCATAGGTCTCCTAGGAATCCTGCCTTTTCTGCGCCTCACCTGGCAAGGTAGCCACGAGCCCGGCTTTGCAGCAGGATGATCTTATGGCGCAGAGAGCGGAATCGCCGCTTAATGAAGAAGCCACGGAGGAAGCGCTGCAGCGTGAGGGCTGCCAGATTCAGGACATGCTCTCGCATACTCTCCAGCAGCTGGTATAGGTGTTCCTTAAGGAACAGCTGAGGGCAGGAGGAAGGCACTGAGGCAGATAGGAGCCAGGAGGCTGGACTAAGGGCCCCTCCCTCTCTAGAAGTCCGTGGAGACAGAATAGGCAGGGCAGCCTCCTAGAGCGGGGCTGGAGGATGGGGTGGATTTGGAAAGGTTGAAGGATGCTGGTGAATCAGGTAGTTAGCATTCCATGTCCCAAGCTCATCTGGGTTGCTCCTGGGACGGCAGTCTCTAGCTTGGACATTTCTGACTCAGTAGTTGTGGAGCCCCCGAACTTGGGGTCTCCAAGGGCTGACTGTGGGGCGGGACTCACCTTGCTGACCCCAACACGGTACATGTTTGGCATGACTTTGCACAGGCGACTCAGCACTGACACACACATGTCCCCATTAGCCGGCAGGTCATGCTTGAGGGCCACTAGACAGCAGTACCTGGCAGGGGGCCCAAACTCAGTCTGAGGCTATGAGACCTACCTGGGGTGCCTGCTAGACCATGGGGTTACTGCCCCCAGCCCCGTGTCCAAAAGGCCTAGTCCCAGTGGTGGCTCCACGAATAGTTTGTTGTAATCTGAAAAAAGGCACTCCATCCTCAAGACTCTTTACTTCTGGGTGTCAGACAATTGTTATAATAGATGATTTCAGTAGAACAGGACACTTGACTGCCACCTGCTGGAAACTTGTCATTGTAACTACTAAAATCATTCTAATCAACACGGAGGGTTGATTATACATATTATATGTTATACAATATATAACTACAAAAAAGGCAATACAATAAATGTATCTACCACATAACAGCTAGCATGTGGCAGCCTTGTGAAGTATACAACCTGAGCAACTGTGCATGGCAAGCCCTGTACTGCCTGGGTTGTGTATTCCTGGGGCCATGGGGACTTGGGCAGGGATTTGTAGAGCTCAGGAACTACCCTAACCAAGATACCTGTCGATGAACCCCTGGAAAGGCAGGCGCACTGGAAATCCCTCCTTGCGGATCCTCACGGTCTCCAGCACCCCTGAATAGCGTAACTGTGCCATTACCACATCTGGCTCAAAGAGATTTGGCTCCTGTAGGGATGCCCAGAGAGGGAGTCTGCACATTGGCTCAGCCATGTGCAGAAGGCACAGTCATGGTGAATAGTCCCAATGCTAGGCTGGGCAGATGCAGGTCCAGAGAGGCCAAGCCACTTGCCCAAGGTCGCACAGCATGGGCAGGAGGATTTGGCACTCTCAGAGGCCTCAGCTCTCACTCACCTTCTTGTGGTTGGGCTTCAGGCAACGCATGAACAAGGGGTTACACCTGGTAGCGGCAGGAAGAGGACAGCGTGAGGCCTCAGGAAAAGAAGGCGCTCACCCTCTGAGGGTCATGAGGTGGGTTAAGGATGAGACTGGGTGCTCCGCCCACCTGCCCCCCACCCCACCTCTCCATCTTTTCCACCAGATCCAGGAGTGACTGCTGGAACTTGGCAGCCACGGTGTGTGCCTTGTAGAGCCGAGTGACGGAGCTGCTCTTGCCCAGGCGCTGAGGGGCAGCCTGTGGGGCATGGCTGGAGAAGAGGTGTGCCACCACCTGGGCAGGGGTCAGGGCAGGGAAAACAGGCAGGGGCCGGGAGACCGAAATGAGGAGGAACAGAGAGCAGGAGTCAAATCTCTGGACCAGGGGGATCTGAAGACTAACTGGACCCCTGTTCTCTCTGCAAGGCCTCTGTCATCCTAACTTACATGCTTCTCAAAACAGGTAGGGCTCAGCACCTTCCAAGGGATCCATCCCATAACTGGCTTTTTCCCCTTCAGTCTAAGGAACACACAGTCACTGACTGTGTGCCTGGCCCCAAGGTGGCCTGTTAGACACATGGTTGTGAACTCTGGCTATGACCTCATGAGGAGGGTGCCCAGTGGACAGGAGGAAGGGGAGGGCCAGATAGGGGAGGTGATGTTACCAGGCCTGTGCTCTGTCATAGGGCCATCTGCTGGCCGTAGTGTAGCTGGGATGCAGGGCCTCCCTAAGCCTTCAAGGAACCCAAAGTTGGTACCCCAAGCTCTCCCCCAGGGCCTTATGGGTGGGGTGGGGGAAACTGAGAACACCAGGAGGTGGGATTGGGGGAGCAGGTCTGGCAAGAAGCCAGGAGAGAATGGGCCAGGGAATGGGGTGGGGCCCAGAGTGGGGTAAGTACAGGGCAAGGTCACAGCTGGTGGGGTACAGGGTTAGAATTGGGAGTGGGGCCGGGGTCTAGCCACTGGGACTGTCAGGAGCCAGATGGCAGGATCAGGATGAGGAGCCAAGCTAGGCGAGAACAGGCCAGGGATAGGGTGTCCAGGCCACCCTTGTCTTTGGCCAAAGCTAAGCGGAGCCAGGAGGTGGCAACACGGTCTAAGGCCTGAAGGCGGGCTGGGTGTGGGGGTGGGGCCATGCATGGGGGCAGGGCCAGAGCGGTGGGAGGCAAGGCTCACCCGTGTCCGGCTCCGAACGAACAGATCCAGCACGTCCTGGCGCACTTGGTCGTGGTTCTTGTCCAGGAACTTGTGCACCTGAAAAGGGGAACAATGGCCCGGGTAATCCTGGCCTCTGTCTCTCTGTCTATCCTAGGAGGGACTGGATCTTCCTCACTTCTATGGTCCCTACCTCTCCAGTCCCCACCATTCTCCCTATTCCTGGGGGAGGGGAGCATTCACCATGGCTTCACATGACCAACCTGGGTCTTGGCCTCACCCTCAGTGAAGGACATTGTCCTGTACCCATTCTACAGATGAGAAAAGTAAGGCCTGGATGGGGACAGAGGCATGGAATCCTAGCCTGAGACACCTCCAGGGCAGGAATGTGCCTCAGGTAATAGTGATGAGGGTGACCACAGTGAAGTCACTATTGATGAGCTACTCTTTATCAAACCCACCCTATATTTCTCACACCCACCCCATGAGTTGGGCACTATTATTATCCCCATTTTCCAAGTGAGAGAACTGAGGCTCAGACTAGCTAAGCAATTTGCTCAAGGTCACAGAGCTTGGGCACAGCAGAGTCAGAATTGGACCTGGGTGTGAATGTCTGGGGCCAGTGTTGTGCTTCTGTGTCTCCAACAGCTAGCAGCACTGCAGCACCAGCGGCCAGGCCGACTGTCTCGGGGCTCACCTGGTAGGTGACCTTGCCTGCATAGTGCTTGATGGTGAACTCAGGCAGCGGCATCTTGGGTTTGGAATAGAGCGGGTTGGCGCCATGATGGTAGTGGCACTTCTGTAGGAAGGTGTGGTCTGTAGCCTGGGGGCAATTTAGGGATCAGTGGGTGGGCAGGGGGCCTGGACACCCTGTTCTTGGCCTGGTAGCAACCTCACTATCCCCGACTGCTCCTAATTGAGCACCAGAGAGGAACAACTCACAGCTTCCCATGGCTACCCATCTCCCTAGGTCGGAAGGCAAGTGCCTTAGCCAGGCACTGGAGGCCTAAGTGGTGCCTTGAAGATAGGTGTGGCTGAGTGAGCTCCTAACTGCCTCCCCTCCAGGCCAACTGCCTTTGCACTCTATTGATCTCACTGCCATTCCACCCTTGTGTTTTGCAATCAGGATTTGAGGTCCAATCCCAAGGTTACCTACTCTAGGAAACCTTCTGTGACTTTCCAGGCTGGTGCAGCCTCTCTTCTGAACACACATAGCTGCCCATCTGGCCTCAATCACCCCAGGATGTGAATAGTAGGTCGGGTGTCCCAACCCCCCACTGCCTTCCTCAGGCCAGAGCAGAGAGGAATGAAGGAGTCAGGGTGGGATGAGGACACGAGGCTGAGAGATCTGTGACCTGACTAGGCTCACACAGTGCCTGCAGCTCACCTGGGGAAAGCAACACTGGTCGTCGAGGATTCGCAGGATGCCATAAGGTTTCAGTGAGATGAGGTTGATGCAGGGCTGGTTGTCAGCAAAGGTGATCTCCTGCCAGTCGATCTGCTCACGGATATACTCCTCCTGCAGGCAGTGGGCAGCAGGAGCTCAACCTCCCATCCCTGTCCAGGGCCCACCCACCCTCCCCACCCTCCCTCCCAGGCTGAATCTGAAGGAGCCTGGCCAGCAGCACCTCTGCTTGCATACCTCCCAGAACAGGGAACTCACCCCCTGATAAGGCAGCATGAGCCAACTCAGGGTCCTGCTGCTCCCTCTGCCTGGGACAGCCTAGTAGAGGACAAGGACCCCCCAAGGGGACTCCTCTCTGAGCACAGCACCTCAGCACCTTTCCCTCCAGAACAGAGACCTTCCCATGGGCTGGTCCCCAGCTTAGAATGCCTTTTCCTCCGCTGTCTACTGATGTCAGAATTGCCCTTAAACAACCAGTATATCCTCATCTGTCTCCACGGAGGTCCACTGGCCAGTGAAGACAGGGACAGGAGTATTAATGGGGCCCACACACCTGCTCCTCCTGGAAGACGATCTTGTTGAAAAGGTACTGAAGGTTCTCGTTTGCGTAGTTAATACACAGCTGCTCAAAGCTGTTGAAGCTCAGGTCCTGCCAGGTGGATGGGGAGGCTGGGACTGGTCCTTCCTTGGCCACCAGCCTGTTTGCCCTGCCTTCCCTGGTGGCAACTTCAAAAAGCTGGAGCTCAACCACAGACCCTCAGCTCGGAACCTTCCACGGCTCCTGCTGCACCCAGGACGGAACCTGACAGGCAGTGGCTGATGGCCAAGGCTCCGGGGCCTTCTGCCTGGGTTCAAATTCTGGCTCGGCCACTTTCTAGCTACATTACCTTGAATAACAGCCCCATGCCTCAGTTTTCTCATCTGTAAAATGAGGATACTGACAGTACCTGCCTCACAAGGTTACTGTAAGGATGAAGTGAATTAACAAAGTGCTTTGAACAGCACCTGGCACATAACAGGTGCCACGTGAGTACCTGTGATGGCCGCATCGTGCTCTTGCCCCATCCCTCGCCACTTCCTTTGCTGTGCACTGGCACAGCAGTCACCCCTCCCCCACACATGAAGTCCAGTCCCAGACCCCACGCCCCACCACCCCTCCCAGCCTTTGCATATTCTGTTCCCTGCACCTACAGTGCCTTTGCGGGGTCTCAGGAGTGTCTTGCCCTCATCCAGGAAGCCTTCCCCATTCCTGCCCAGGTGAACTAAAGGTGCCCACTGGAGCATATGGGCTTGTCAGAGTCTGCCCCCACCCCCACCCAGCCTCACCTGGAAGCTCCCCAAGCTCCCCTGGCTGGTCCTTTCTGGGCAGCTGGTATTGCCCAGCACAGAGCCTGGCCCGGAGGCCTTGGGAGTACTTGTGGTGAGTAAAGAAAATGAAAGGAGACAAGGGAGATGGTGACAGGGAGGGGTTCATGAAGGGAGGATGGCACCTGCTGCAGGCACAGAAAGGGATGGGAAGGGCAGCCCGAGACACCTGAGGGAGGTGAGACCTTGCCTATGTCCCCCGCCCCTCAGCCTCCTACACGGCCCCACCTCGAAACCATAGATGTCCAGGATGGCGATGGACAGCATGTCCTGCCGTGGGGACACCAGTGCGTTGACCCTGGTGATGAGCCAGCTGAACAGAAGTGCATACAAGACCTTGGCGATGGCGTCCCTGAAGCAGAGGTGGTACTGGTGTGAGCAGGACACTGTGTGGGGTGCTGGGCCTCGGGGCTCAGGCAGGGCAGGGCGCGGCCTCACCTGGCATCCACAGCGCTCTCCACAGTTAGGGGCGTGAAGATCTTCTCTCGCATTGTCTCCTAAGGAGGCGCACAGCCCTTGAGTGACAGCAGGCTGGCCACTGCCTCCAGAAAGCCCCCAGGGGACTAGGGGAGTGGGAGCATGGGGAAGGGAGGCTGGAGGGATATAGTGACTGTGCACACAGAGACTAGGCAGGACCACCCCCGCCCCCACCCCAACTCTGCCTGGCAATGCTGGTAGTGGTGGGGACTGCAGGTCTAATGGGGGAGACAGAGGCATCAGCAGATACAATGAGATCAACCCTGGGAAGGGGGAATGGGCCTAGGACTGAAAGACCAGATGAGGCACTGACCCGGCCAAAGATTAGGGAAGGCTTCTTAGAGGAGGGGATACCTGGATAGGCTCTTAAAGGATGAGTAGGTGTGAAAAGAGGAAGAGCATTCCAGGTAGAGGAAACAGCCTATGCAACAGTCTGAGATTGGAATCTGAAATGTCTTTGGGGTCTGAAATTACTCCCCTCCCTGCCTGACCCAGGGACAGAGAAAGCAGGAGAGAGGGAAAGGCTGCCCACGAAGGATCAGCACAAGGCAGCTCTGTCCAGGCCCTGGTAGAAAGCTTTGTTTGAAGGCCAGATGCCCACAGACTCACGGTCACTTTGAAGGTGATGGCCTTCTGCAGACCCTCAGGGGAGATCTGCAGCAGCTCTGCCACGGCCTGGATCTCCCGGGCACTCACCACTGAGGCCACCTCCTGTGCATCCATCTATGCAAAATACCAACAGGAATGTGCTTTGAACTAGATAAGCTGAATTTAAAGTTCATATGAAAAACAGGGCCAGGCACTATGGCTCACACCAGTAATACTAGCACTTTGGGAGGCCGAGGCGGGTGGATTAGCTGAGGCCAGGAGTTCGAGACCAGCCTGACCAACATGGAGAAACCCCATCTTTACTAAAAATACAAAACTAGCCGGGCATAGTGGCACATGCCTGTAATCCCAGCTACTCGGGAGGCTGAGACAGGAGAATCGCTTGACCTGGGAGGTGGAGGTTGCAGTGAGCCGAAATCGCACCATTGCACTCTAGCCTGGGCAACAAGAGCGAAACTCTGTCTCAAAAAAAAAAAAAAAAAAAAAAAAAATAGCCACACACGGTGGTGGCTGCCTGTAATCCCAGCTACTTGGGAGGCTGAGGCAGGAGAATCATTTGAACCCAGGAGGCGAAGATTACAGTGAGCTGAGGCCGTGCCATTGCACTCCAGCCTGGGTGACAAGAGTGAAATTCCGTCTCAAAAAAATTAAAAAATAAAAAACAGAAACAGGCTGGGCACGGTGGCTCATGTCTGTAATCCCAGCACTTTGGGAGGCTGAGGTGGGAGGATCGAATGAGGCAGGGGGTTCAAGACCAGCCTGGCAACATAGTGAGACCCTGTCTAAAAAATGTGCTGGGTATGGTGGCCTAAACCTGTAGCCCCAGCTACTCAGGAGGCTGAAGCAGGAGGATCGCTTGGGCCTAGGAGGTTGAGGCTGCAGTGAGCTATGACAGTGCCACTGTACTCCAGCCTGGGCCATAGAGTGAGACCCTGTCTCAAAAAATAAAAAGAAAAAAAAAAGCCGATTAAAAGAAAAAAAACAGTGTCGTTATAGACACAGTACATAAATAGATTAACAAAGCACAAAAGAAAGTCTGGAATTAGATATAAATGTATGTATAAACTTAGCACATGATAAAGATGTATTTTTCTTTCTTTTTTACAAAATTTTTTTTTTGTAGAGATGGGGCCTTGCTATGTTGCCTAGGCTGGTCTCGAGCTCCTGGGCTCAAGTAATCCACCTGCCTTGGCCTCCCAAAATGTTGGGATTACAGACACGAGCCACCATACTCGGCTAATGAAGATGTAGTTTTCAAATCAAGAGATTAGGACAATTGAGTAAACATCTGGAAAAAAAAGTTGGATTCCTACGTCACACCTTACTAGGATAAATTTGGATGGATCAAAGATTTAAATGTTTTTTAAAACTCATAAAATCCATAAAAGGTCTTAGAAAAAGTTATGGAAAAAGGCTGTTACAATTTTAGGAAGTTTCTCTAAAAATGAAAAGTTGTTTAAAATTTCAAATGTAAAATTTAAATATACTAGAAAAGATTGATAAATGAACTACCTAAAAATAATTTTAAAACAATTTGCATAAAAAACCCAACAGGCCGGGCTTGGTGACTCACGGCTGTAATCCTAGCACTTTGGGAGGCCGAGGTGGGCGGATCACAAGGTCAAGAGATCAAGACCATCCTGGCCAACATGGTGAAACCCCATCTTTACTAAAAATACAAAAATTAGCTGGGTGTGGTGGCACACACCTGTAGTCCCAGCTACTCAGGAGGTCGAGGTAGGAGAATCGCTTGAACCTGGGAGGCGGAGGTTGCAGTGAGCTGAGATCGCGCCACTGCACTCCAGCCTGGCGACAGAGCGAGAATCCATCTCAAAGAAAAAATAAATACATAAAAATCAACAAAATAAAATAAAATAAACACCAAAGGGCTGGGCGCGGTGGCTCACGCCTATAATCCCAGCATTTTGGGAGGCCGAGGTGAGTGGATCGTTTCAGGTCAGGAGTTCAAGACCAGCCTGGCCAACATGGTGAAACCCCGTCTCTACTAAAAATACAAAAATTAGTGGAGTGGTAGTGACACGTGCCTATAATCCCAGCTAGTCGGGAGGCTGAGGCAGGAGAATCACTTGAGCCTGGGAGGCAGAGGTTGCAGTGAGTCAACAGGAGTGAGCCAAGACTGCGCCATTGCACTCCAGCCTGGGCGACAGAGTGAGACTCCTCCCCACCAAAAAAACCAAAAAACAAACAAAAAACAAAAACAAAAACAAACCACCAAAAAACATTGTAAACAAAGTTAAAACGTAAATGACAAACTGGAAGATATATGTGCAATTCATGTCAGAGACAAAGGGCTGATTTCCTTAATACATATAAGGAGGAAAAAGATGGACAACCTCAAAGGAAAAGGAAAAAAAACAGGAACAAGTGATGTGTGAAGAGTGTAATCTGAAAGGGAAACAGAGAAGGCCTTGGAAAAGACGGCCAAGTCCAGAGGGTGCGGGCCCCATGGCAGGCTGTGGCGTCCCCTCACCTCATACTTCTCAAAGTAGACGTTGCCCAGGTGCAGGATGGAGGCCAGGATGCGGAAGATGCTGTCCTGGTCCTCGCTGCTGAAGCCCAGCACCTCCATGGCAGCCAGGAGTCGGCGAAAGTCATCTGCATCGCTCTTTCCCGCTATCTCACAGTTCCCACCCTGCGTGAGGGCAGAGGCTGAGGATCAGGGAGGTTGGGTGGGGCTGGGGAGTCCTCCAGGTCCTGCTCTGCCCTGACCAGCAGTGTGGCCTGAGCTGGTCACTCAAGCTCTCATTCCACTCTCATGGGCATGGAGGCTCTGAGCAGGGCAGAGGACAGGGTTCATAGATTCCAAGTGCAATGTGTGGCAGTGGTTGTCACCTGTTGACCTTTGTAGCTGCCCAGTGATAATAATGAAAAGAGTAGTCAGTGTTTACTGAGCATGTACTGCATGCCAGGCCCTGTGTTAAGCTCTTTACATGCATTTCCTCATCTAAGCCTCACTACATCCCTGCAAAGTGGTACTATGTTGTCCCCATTTTACAGGTGAGGAAGCTGAGTTACAGAGAGGGGAAGTGTAGTAACTCTAGACTGGTAGGTTCTGTTCCGGGTTCCAGATAAATGAAGTCAGGTAGGCCTTTCCTGCTTCCACTTTGGACCCAGAAGACGCCTGCTCCCCCTCACTGTGACGAGATGTCTTAAATCCAAACTCACTCTCCCCAAATCTCCATCACCGTCACACTCCATCACTCACAACTCAGCTCCCTCAGCCTACCCAGGGGTGTCAGGGTGGGAGGACCAGGGCTGGGAGCCTTCAGATGCCTGCTGGCACTCACCTGGTTCAGATAGTAGTAGGTCTCAGCCTCTTGCAGGCTAAAGGCCTGCCGGAGCTGGGCAGGCAACCCGGCCAACAACTCGTAGAAGATGTGGTAATTCCTCTCGTTTTTGGCCTGTAGAGTGGGTAGGTGGGCACAGAGAAGGAAACCACTTACCTAGGTGACCCCCAGGTACACATACAGGCCCAAGCCTGCCCACAAATGCACATGCACACAGCGGGTTGCAGATGAGAACAGACACCTTTGTGATGGATGGGGCTCCCAGCCTGGTGCCAGCTGCGGGTGAGGGCAGAAGCAGAGGTGCCCTGGTATGACTGAAGGTTGAGAGGGTTCTGGTGAGATTTTATTTGGTTAGGAGAAATAAGAGAAAAGGGACTCATCTTCTCTTATGTGTACCGGCCACACACACCTACATACATGTCTATCCACAGACCACATGTGCACACACAGAGCTTGTTGATGGCTGAGCACTTCCTGTGCACCAAAACCTATCCTAGGCCCTTGGGACACAGTGGAGAACAAGGCAGAGAGAAACCCTTGTCCTGATGGAGCCCACCCGCTAGCTAGGGAGACAGACACTCAGCAAATCACTGGTTAAAACATAAAATATGGCCGGGTGCAGTGGCTCACACCTGTAATCCCAGCACTTTGGGAGGCTGAGACGGGTGGATAACGAGGTCAGGAGATCAAGACCATCCTGGCTAACATGGTGAAACCCCGTCTCTACTAAAAATACAAAAAAAAAAAAAAAAAATTAGCCGGGTGTGGTGGCAGGTGCCTGTAGTCCCAGCTACTGGGGAGGCTGAGGCAGGAGAATGGCGTGAACCCGGGAGGCGGAGCTTGCAGTGAGCCGAGATGGCACCACTGCACTCCAGCCTGGGTGACAGAGCAAGACTCCGTCTCAAAAAAAAAACAAAACACAAAATATGGCCAGGTGCGGTGGCTCACGCCTGTAATCCCAGCACTTTGGGAGGCCGAGGTGGGCAGATCACGAGGTCAGGAGATTGAGACCATCCTGGCTAGCATGGTGAAACCCCATCTCTACTATCTCTACTAAAAATACAAAAAATTAGCCGGGTGTGGTGGTGGGCACCTGTAGTCCCAGCTACTCGGGAGGCTGAGGCAGGAGAATGGCGTGAATCCAGGAGGCCGAGGTTGCAGTGAGCCGAGATCGTGCCACTGCACTCCAGCCTGGGCGACAGAGTGACACTCTGTCTCAAAAAAACAAACAAAAACAAAAACAAACAAAAAAAATAAGTACACTGGAGAGAAATAAAGCAGTGGAGGTGGGGGTTCTGATGGGATGGAGAGGTGTTGCGTTTTTAAATGGAGAGCTTCCTGAGTGGGTGAAATTGTAGGGGAGACTTGGAGGAAGTGAGGGGTTTGGCCAAGCAGGCGCCTGAGGGATAAGTGCTCTTGAGGGAAGGAACAGAAGGTGCAGAGGCCCTGGCAGAAGCGTGCCTGTGTGTTGTGGGGCAGGGAGGAGCCACTGTGGCTGGAGGAGGGTCAGGGAGGGGAGGTCCCAGGCTCCCATGTACACATGTATGCACGTATTCATTCATTAATTTCACATCTACCCAGCCCCACCAGGGGCCAGGCTCTGAGTATCTGTACCTCCCACCCCCACCCTGCCCAACACACAGGCCTGGGAGGGGCTGGCCCACCTGAAACACGATCCTGGATTTCTCAAGCAGATACTGGGAGGTTATGGCACCAGAGATCACGCCCCTGGGGTGGGGAGAACAGTCAGCTCTCAGTGGGGGTAGGAGGGCTGGTGTTGGCTCAGGGGCTGTGGCGGGACATGGAAGACACTGCAAAGCTTTTCGGAGGCCCTCCACTGTCCCAGCTCACCCTTCCAGAAAGATTTCCATGAACTTCCCAAAGCGGCTGGAGTTGTCGTTCCTGACGGTTTTGGCATTACCGAAGGACTCCAAGAGGGGTGTTGCCTCCAGGATCTGGACTCCAGAAGGAGATGTGGGAATTGAGGGGCCAGGCACTCTTCTGGGGGCCTGGGTGGGAGGCTTAGCTGGGGACACCCAGACACGGGCCTCCCCAAGGACCTCCCTTTATGAGGGGTGACCAGAGGTGGGCTCCCTAGAGAATCCTGAGGTCTCTCCAGTGTCCCCCAGGGTCCCCCACCCCATGCTGCCCAACTCCCACACAGCAAGTCCCATGCTTTCCCTCTCCCAGCCTTCCAGCCTCCATGGTCCCCCACGGCAGCCCCTGACCACAAGCCCCTGCCCAGCCCAGGACAGGCCTTTGGATGTCCCTTCCTGCCTGTCCCTCCACCCACACAGGAGCAGGCACATCCACACACATTTTCCCGGACAAACACACACACACACACACACATACACACACACACACACACACACAGAGTACCTTTATCTTCAAGAGCGCCCAGGAGGGAGGACAAAGAGAGAGACAAGAACAGAATGGAGTCACTAGCAGGACCGACCACCTCTCTCTCCAGGAGACTAGGAGCCTCAGACCAGCGAGGGACTAGCAAAAACCTGTGAGGCTCAGAGACCCCAGGGGTCCAGGCTTGGGGACTGCCATGGGGTCTCCAAGGTATGAAAATATGCTGAGTCTGCCTTCCAAATGGCTCTGGGGATGTCCTCTTCTCCCCTCCCCCATGGCTACTACCAGCCAAGGATCCCTGAACCTCCGCCCTGGCCTTCCTCACTGTTCTCTGACACCCAGGCCCACTTCTGCCTCTGACCATTGGCATATCCTGTTCCCTCTGCTTAGACGCCACTGCTCCCACGCACCTGCATGCCCCCCCAACCTCACCTCTCGCAGGAAGGTCACTAGAATTCTCTCCCCGGTAGCCCTTAGCCCCATTGGCAAACTCTCTATTTTCTTGGGTATTGTCTGTCTCCCCACTAGACTGTCAAATCCTACAGGCACGATCTCTGAGTCCCCAGCATCTAAACGGACCTGGTGCTTAGTAGGCCCTCAAAAAATATCTGCTAAAGGGATGGAAAAAGGAATAGCATTGGCCCGGCATGGTGGCTCATGCCTGTAATTCCAGGACTTTGGGAGACCGAGGTGGGCAGATCACGAGGCCAGGAGATCGAGACCATCCTGACCAACATGGTGAAACTCTGTCTCTACTAAAAATACAAAAAATTAGCTGGGCGTGGTGGTGCCCACCTGTAGTCCCAGCTACTCAGGAGGCCGAGGCAGGAGAATTGCTTGAACCCGGGAGGCAGAGGTTGCAGTGAGCCAAGATTGCACCACTGCACTCCAGCCTGGCGACAGAGAGAGACTGTCTAAAACAAAAATAAAAACAAAACAAAAACAAACAAAACAACAAAAAAGGAATAGCATCTCATGGGCAGAGCTGCCTAAAGGTGACCATGGTGACCATGGCTGATCGCAAGCTCCCACCTATTTAAGCACCTACTGTGTGCCAGACACATTGCCCTGATAATGCCGTTGTTAACAATCCCATGAGGTAGGTACTAATATCACCCCTGTATTG
>NW_012101510.1:2385802-2392332 GCF_000951045.1 Mandrillus leucophaeus | reverse complement strand
CCCACCTATGCCCCCAGGATCACCTTGCTGGGTTCACCACTGGCTAGGACATTGTGGCCATGTGCAAACCTTCGTGGGCCCCAGGGTTGGGGAAGTCTGGGTCTGTGGTTCTGGAGTCTGAGCTGGCAGGCCAGCCCCGCCTTCTCCTGAGCTCCAGGCTGGTGATGCATCCATCACCTCTCTGCCATCTCTGTGCGTATGCCTAGCAGACACCTCTTCTCAACAAACCTGCTCTTCCCTCCACTGCCCAGCCTGCCTCTGTGCCGCCTGTGGGTCAGACCAAATGTCTGGGGTCACCCTCCGACAGTTCTCTCTCTCACACCCCAGTCTGTCTTCTGTAGGCTGCTGGCTGGCTTTGACCTGTACCTGGACCCAAACTGCTTGCACCTCAGGGCCTTTGCAGGCACTCCTCCCTCTGCCTCTTCACTGTTCCCCTAGACATTCCCAGAGCCCACTCTCTTGTCTTCTCTGTACAGCCTACCCTGACCACCACACTTATGATTGCAACCCCCAACACTCCCCACCCTTCTCTCCACTTTTTTCCTCCGCAACTCACCATCTACCCTTTCACGTACATATAATTTACTTGTATATAAGTGTATATATATTTTTCTTCCCGCCTCCACCACTAAAGTTCCCATGAGGGTGTGAACATTTGCCTGAGTTGCCGCTACTCGTTCCCAGTGCCTAGCCTGGGCCTCACACACAGTAGGTCTTCAGTAGATCTTTACTGAGGGAACGGATGGGGTTCTACCATTCTCAGGCTCAGAGAGCTTAGCACTGTCTTTATCAGCAAAGTTCCCATCCTGCAGACTCTGACTTGGCATCTACTGCCTAACCCACACTCAGGCCTGCCCTGCCTCTTGATAGCTGGGGGCTGCATAGCTTCTGAGTGTGAGAATATGGTGGCCCCAGGGCCATGACCAGGAAAGTGAGGCCAGGTGGGAGAGATGGGATGACTCCCCTTCCCTATGTGGTCTCCACTGTGAACTGGACCTGGAGGGCTGGAACCAGGAGCTGCCACGGAAGCATAGGCAGGCACACCCCTGGGACGGGGGGCAGAAAAAGCAGCCCTGGGCAAGGCCCCCTTCTGGGCAAGTTCCTTCTGGAACTCAGCCTCCCCATCTTTCTAGTGGGCCAAGGAGCCATGCCTCTTGGGGAGTACCTGAGGTGTGCTTATCAAAGGGTGCTCAACGTAGGGTCCTGGGGAGACAAGTAGACTCACCTGCTGCATGACATCCCGTTTCTGGTTCATGGCGGCCAGGTAGCGCAGAATCAGCTTGGTGGCCTCAGTTTTGCCAGAGCCGCTCTCTCCACTGACCAAGCAAAGGGGCAGAGTGAGTTCCAACCTTTCACTGCCTCTTCTGGTGCACCCTGACCCCCATCATGAAGCAAGAGGCTATGTGCAGCAGGCCAACCCAGCGGTATCAGGCAATCTTCCAAGTTCCCACAGCAGTTCTGGCCAGATGCAGGCCTGCTACCTAAGGTCCCCCATTTATCCTCCACGTAAAGGCCGCCCGCTCACCTGATGATTATGCACTGGTTCTGTTTGGCATCGAGCATTTTGGCGAAGGCGAGATTTGCAATAGCAAAGAGGTGCCTGGGGAAAAAGGTCATTGGAGCCGGCCCCTGCCTCTAAGCTCCCAAACCTCCCAGGGATTGGGCAGGGAGCATCCGTATCCAGCCAAACAGCCAATCCGGCCCACCCCTCACCCTGTTGGGGGAATGCTCCCACCCCCATCCTGGTCTGAACCACAGTGCCCTCCAACCTGTGGCTGCGGCCCTGCCTGGGGAGAGACTGTCAGATTGAGTAGGTGGGCTGCCTTTCCCCATTTACCTCTGACTCATGGCTGGGGTGCAGTTGGGATCCAGGCTCCCACAGTAGGGGAAAGACGGGCCCAAGAGACCCCACGGCAGCCCCGCCCCGCCCCTGAGACACTCACGGGGGATTCTCTCCCAGGGCCCGTCCATTGTACTGCTGCACCTGCTCCGGCCCATAGATTCCAAACATTTGGTATGGGTTCACCGACACCAGGATGCTCCCGATGTATGTCTGCCGGGCAGACGGTGGCCTCAGCGTCATGGCTGCTTGCAGACCTGTGTCCCTCCTTCCCCTACGCTGGAAGCTTGGCTCCCTGTTTCCATCCGGACAGATATCTGGCTGCCTGGACTCAGGATTCCCATCTAGAGCCCTCTACCAGCTTGCTGGGCTATGTGCTCTAACAGTGGAATCTCAGGCACTGCAGCAGGCTGAGCTGAGAGGAGTCTGGAGTGAGTAAAACCCCACAGCCACGATCCTGGGTGGGCTTCTGCCTACTTCATTTGTTCATAGTTGGACCCAGGCTCCAGGAACTTTTGGCTCCTGTTGAGGGCAAACCTCCACTGCCTGGAGTGGGTAGTTGGGGAACTCAGGGGATTCTGATGTGGCCAGAGCCCTTCCGGGTGTCCTTGTCTTCCACACTGGCTCTGGGCCCCTGGCCCTCTGTTCTGTCATTGTGAGGTCAGAGACTCCCCTCCAACCCCTCTGACCGTCCCCACTCTGGGGTCCAGGTCTATGGATTCTAGGACTCTGGAAGTTCTATCTGTCAGGTCCCGGGTGGTGGGGGTGTCGCGTATTTCTGGATTCTCTGTCTCCAGCTTTCTGCCTCTGGCATCCACCATTCTAAGACTGTGTTTTAAGACTTCAGATTTTAGTTCTAGGCTCTGGCATTCTATGCTGAAGTGACAGAAACTCAGAGTTCAAACCAGAGGCCACAGGGGCTAGGGCCCACAAGAGAAATCTGTGCATCCCACCCGGCCCCAGGAGGCAGCTGCCTTCCTGACCTAGGCCCAGGGCAGGGCCAGCCCTAGGTCTTACGTAGATGAGGTTCCGTTCAAATCTAATCTTGAGGTTGGACAGCACAGTGGTTTCCTGGAGGTCTCTAGAAGGGCACAGAGAGAAGCTGTCAGCGCCCCCAGGGCTGGTTCTGGCATGAGTCTCCCTCCCCGACTCAGCGCAGTGCCTTGATCAGATAGGCCTGAGTTCAAGTCCTGTTTCTGACACCAACCAGTTAGGAGACCTTGGGCAAATTACTTCACCTGTCTGTGCCTGTTTCTTTATTTGTCCAATGGGTATGATAATCATTGTACCTACTTCATTGGCAGTTTGGGGGACACTCTTACGTAATCACCATAATTAGATAATGATGTTGACAAACATGGCCCTCTTGTTTTGAGCACCTCCAATGTGCCGGCATCCTCACCACAGCCATCCCACTCCCATTTTGTGGATGAGAAACTGAAGTGCAGAGAAGCAAAGCGATTTGTCCAAGGTCTGCCAGCTAGTGAGTGGTGGGGCTAGGATTTGAACCAAAGTCCATCTAACTCACAAAGCACACCACATTTAGTCTTTGTGACACTTCATGACTGAGGCTCTGAAAATGTCCTGGGAGGTGAGAGGCAACTGCAGGAGGAGCCGCTCTGGTTGGGAGGGTGGGGACCCCATGGTGACACTTTGTTACCCCGCCAGCCCTGCCCACTCACTCCAGCTGTGTCATGTCCTCCACGCCATCCTCCCTGTGCTGCTCGCGGAACCGCACAGATGGCAGGTTTCGGATGGAGTGCATCTGTGTGAGAGAGAGACTGTGTCTGCAGTTTGAAGGGTGCCCCCCGCCCCCACTGGCCCCTGGCTTGGTCATACCTGGGGCCTGCTACCATTGTTGGGGAGGGAATCCCAAGGCCAGGTGGGTCCTGCAAGTCTCCTCATTACAGAATGCTGTGGCCCCTGGAACCTGCATGCAACCCTCACACATGAGACACACGCATGCCCTCAGTGCCCAGGCAGGCGCTCCCATGAGCTCCTAAGTGTCCTGCCCTGGGGGGTGAGCAAAGGCATGAGCAGGTACATGGGTGCACGTGCCAGCTCCCTCCCAACTGCAGCTGTCCCAGCACCAGCAGACCCCATGTGTTGGTTTGTGTGACAACTCAAAAGGACACTTGTGACCTGACGCATGGGGCCTCCAGGAGGGCAGAGATGGAGACTGTCTTAGCACCACACCCCCATGCTCATCCCGGGGAAAATGTGTGGACACCTGCATATGAACCCACACTCAATGGCATTTACAGCTCATACAACTCCCAGGCACACAGATGTTCTTTTAGGCCTGTGGGCACATATGCAAGCCTGTGGGGCCCGGCTGGAGGCACATAGTGTGCAGGCACATGCTCTACCTGTCCACTTGGCACATACATCTGGGTGCACAGCTGGGTCCCTCCCTACCCTGCGGGTCTGGAGAATGGAAGTTCTGATGCCACCTTTGGGCTGCAGGGTCTCCTCTCTGCACGCACATCTGTGCACATGGGCAGAGGGTGGGCAAACAACCCTGACCCCCAGGGATGCCACATCTGCTCAGACCTCATACACTAGCTTTCGTCATTTGGCCATGGTACACACGTGCACACATGCTCAGGCATGCAGGCCTGCGCAGGATCCACATGACTGGGAGCACACACATGTGCACCCTCAGCCTCTCCAATCCCAGCAGCACCCTGAGCAGGCGAGGAAAGAGGACACCAGGAGGGAGGCCTGCATGCCTGTCACTGGGCTGCTAAGTAGGGCACAGCGAGTATCACCTTTTCTGCCCTGGCCTCTAGCCCACCCATCTGCCCACGTGCTTGCCAGCAGCCTCAGACCCTGAATAATTCAGCCACTCACGTATTCCAGGGTGAGGAGGGCCCAGGCATCCTTGCCCCTCACCCCTAGGCGCCCTGCGCCCCGCTCCCGCAATGCTGCAGCCCACACGGCATGGGGCACCCGCCGCCGGGGCCAGGGCCCCCCCAGCAGCCAGGCTGCCCCAGTTGCCATTGTTGGGCCCGGCTGGCTGCCCGCTCCGCTGGGCACGGTCTGCACAGGCTGAGACGCACCTGCCGCCCCTGCTTGCCCCGCCCACCACCCCAGCATCCCGGGAGAGGCTCCGGTGACCACGCACCCCGGCCAAGGGCCACCCAGCATCAGGCTCGAGTTCCACCTTGAGTGTGGCAGCCAGGCATGGGCTGGGCACTCCTCAGAAGGGCTGCCTACCCTGTACCCGACATGGGGTTCCAGAAGGACTCCTGGTTCAGTTTTCCCTCTGTGCAATGAGGAGGCTGGAGTGTTGGATCCTGAGCCCCTCACCCTGACCTATTCCAGAATCCTGCAGCCCAGGGGACTTCAAAGGGCAGCAAAAACCTTGAGGAAAGAGGAGGCTCTAATTTGGGGCAGGGTCAGTAGGAGACAGGAGGAACCGCACAGACCTGGATGTGTGGTGGAACAGGATGGATAGGCATGTCCTGCAGTTTCACATCTGGCTTGGCTAAAATCTCTGAGGGGAAGTTAGGGCCAGACCTGCCACCCAGATTGGATCAGGGCAGGGCTGCCCAGGGCCCAGGCTGAGATGAACAAAGATCCTTCCCCAGAGCGACCTGGAAGCAGTTTCCCACGTCTCTGTCCTGTGCCTGCCTGTGCTGGGCATCCCCTTGTTCAACCCTCCAGAGGTTCTGGGAGGGACTGTTCTCCCCAACTTACAGGCCCCAGCAGGCAGCCGCTCTCCAAGGTTGCACAGGGCTCCTCAGGCTGTCTCTCTTGCCCTGTTTTCTAGGCCAGAACCCTCAAACCCTCCCTGTAATCTGTGTCCCCATACCTTGTTCCGCCAGCTTGGGGGGCCGACCTCTTCCCAGGAGCCCTTAAGGGAGAGGCAGGCGGCTCCAGGGCCCAGGTGGCAGGACTGGGGGTGGGCGTCTACTCGTGGCCTGGGTCCACAGGCATCTGCCCGAAGCCAGAGGCAGGACCAGCGAAGACCCCAGGCTCTTGGCTTGGGGTCCTGGGTTGGCTGGACTCGAGGCTTCAGGGCTGCAGGCCCAACTCGCTGGAAAGAGCTCAGCTTCTGCACACGAGGCATGACCACAGCAAAACGCCCAGGGGCTGCCTGGCGCCGCTCGCCCCCCTTGGGCAGGGGCTCTGGGGCCCTGGTGGGTGCCAAGGGGGCTGCGGTTTGGGGCAGTGTCCCCCAGCGGTGCCATGGTGGCCATGTGGCCCTGGTCTGCTCACGTGCAGCCAGTGGGTATGAGAGGCTGGGCCTTAATGTCTTTTGCTCTGGGAGGACATCCTTGGGGGGTGTGACATCCTTGGGAGGTGTTGGGATTGGAGGCTTGGTCTCTGCTGGCAGCTGGGGGTCTTCCAGGGTGACCTCTTCTTCAGGCTTCTCAGGGGTTGGGCCAGCTGATTTGGTGAGCTGTCCAGGACCCGGCTCATGGTGTCTGCCCAGGAAGACCCTGGTCATACCAGCAGCTGCATCCTCAGGCTGGAGGGTGGTGGATGGCACAGGGCCTACGTGCTGGAGAAAGGGGTTTTCCGGCACAGGAGGTGGCCTGGAAAAGCCTCGGCGGCTGCCTGCACCTCCTGGCCAGGGGGAGGGTGGGCGTTGGGTGGGAGACATGTCCACGTCCCAGATGGGGGCCAGCGGGGGCACGGTCCAGGGCACCTCTGAGTCCTCGGCTTCTCGCGGGCTTTCCCG
>NW_012101510.1:2375476-2384687 GCF_000951045.1 Mandrillus leucophaeus | reverse complement strand
CCGACAGCGCGCGCTGGAGGTTGCGCTGGCGTGGCGTGAGGAAGCCCCAGAAAGGGTGGCCGTAGGGCACAGCGGGCACCGGGGGCGGCTCCTCCTCGTCCTCTTCTTCGTCCGCATCCCCTAAGGGCAGAGGAATATCCAGAGAGGGTGGCAGGGGCACCTCCAGCTTCTCCTTCCCAAACAGCTTCACCTGGGGTCGCGGGAAGAGGCGGAACTTGCGGATGAGGGACAGCTTGGACCTGGCGGGCTTGTCCATGCCTTGCTGCTCGAAGAAGGCGGCGCTGGGCAGGCGGAAGGAGGTCCCCTGACGCTCCCCGCCCGCGTCCTCCGGCTCCTCCAGCTCGGCAATGTCATCCATGGGGTGGGCATACGGGTTGTGGGGCGACAGGATGGGCGGTGGTACCCAGGGGTACACAAAGGCCGAGGTCGACTCCTCTGGGTAAAAATAGGGCACCTCGGGGGGGTAGATGGCCTCGTCCCCACCGCCATAGACGCCTTCGACATAGGGGACGGTGTAGGGGACCCCGTAGGGATCAAAGTAGGGTACATCATAGGGAGTGTGGTACGGGAGGTCATAGGGCGGGTATGGCACGTCATACGGTGCATAGGGATCCAGGTAGTAGCCATATGGGTGCGCCTCGCCCTCGTACCCATCGTGGTAGCTGTAAGGAGACGAGTACCCCGACGGGGGCGCATATGGGGGTTCGTAATCGTTGTAGCCATAGCCGTAGCTGTAGGTGTACCCTGGATCAAAGGGGCCACCGTAATAGTCGGGGTGGTAGTAGTCGTAGGGGTCCTCCGGCAGGTACCCGTAGTAGTGGTCGCTGTAGGGTGGCCAAGCCGGGCTGTAGGGGCCGAGGCCCGCCAGGTAGGGTTCCTGCTCCTCGTAGCGGTGGAGTGACTGCCGGTCATAGTAGTCGTCGCCATCGCGGTGATAGTCATAATACTCGCCCAGGTCCTGGAAACCCTCAAGCCCGTACAGCGACTTACGGGAACCCGAGTGATGGAACGGGGCCTCGTCCTCGGAGGGCAGGAAGCCCAGGGGCTCGCCTGACGCGTAGATGCTGCGGCTGCGGGGGAACCTCCGGAGCCGGCCCCCGGGCCGCAGGATCTCGGCACCCGACGGGAAGGCGAGTTTGCGGGAGCCCATGCGAGAGCTCGAGCGCTGCAGCCAGGCGTCCACCGTGGCCTGCTCGCTGCCCGACTCCTCGGCCTTCTTGAGGAGGAACTTTTTTGTGAGCCAGTTGATGGCCGTGGACGCCTTGCTGAGCGACCGGGCGCGCGGCCGAAGGCGGCCGTAGCCACGGCGGCCTGGGAAGCGGATCACCATGAAGGACGGTTTCTTGCCCTTCATCGCCCGCTTCTTCTTGCCCATACGCATCTGCGTCATGAGCTTCGACGTGGACTTGAGCACAGTGCGGGCCTTCTTCTTGCGCTTGGTCTTTTGGGGACCGGTGTGGAGGCCCCAGAAGAAGGCCGAGGCGCTGCGGAACTGGCCCTTCTTGGAGATCTTGGGTGTGCGGTCGCGGAAACCCATGAAGAGCCGCGACGTCCCCTTCAGGCTCCGTTTGGGCTTCTCCGGCTCCGGTGCCTTCTTCCCCTTCTTCCCTTTCTTGGCTTTCTTCTCCTCATCTTCCTCCTTCGCCATGGTGGCTGCCTGCTCTCTACCGGGCCTGGGGCCGGTGTCACGGGCTCAGGGACTTGGAGACACAGGGACCTGCTCGGTCTCCTGCCCGCGGCTGGACACGCGGCCTCCTCGGGCTGGGAGCAGACTGGACTGGCCCCGGGTGGCGTGGGGAGGGATTCCGGGAGGGCGGATCCATAATTCATCTCCTCTAGAGCGCCTTGGGTTTCACCCTAGAGCAGTGGTGGAAAGTGTGTGGGTGTTGTTTACCGGGATGGGGAAGCCTGCCTATGAGGCCTGCGCTGGGGAAGACATTCTTGCCTCCGAGTCGTCATGGCAACATCAGTGCTCATCCTGGTCAGGCCCTCCCTAGGCCACAGCTGGCTCAACCCCCTGAAGGGAGCCCTTGGGTCATTTCGGCTTCACAGACAAAGACATTGAGCCACAGAGATGGAATGCCACCTGCCCTAAATCACCAGCACACCTGCACTGGACCAGAAGTGGAGCCCAGGGTGGGATGGTCAAAGCCCACCAAGTCATCTTGGAGGAGAAGTTTGAACGCTCTAGGTCCTGGGCAAGGGAGGAGGGCAATGAGCAGAGCAGGTGCTGGGCTGCGGTCAGTGTAACGGGAGCTGGCTGGCACTCAGGAGCTGAATAATACATGGGGCGGGGAGCCAGGCTGCTGGCTCAGAAGGCAGGGCACGGAGGGGTGTTTCAGTGGAACTCCACTTCTGTGTGTGTATGTGGGGGGGCGGGGTAGAGAGGCGGAAATGGAGGGTGGGTCAGGCCTGACTCTGACCCTAGGCTCTGTCACTGACTGGCTGTGTGGGTCCAGGAAAGCCTTTGTCCTCTCTGGGCCTCAGTTTCCTCTGAAGAATGGTAGTGATAAGCTATGCTCTGTCTCCTTCACCAAAAGGAAGCAAGACCTGATGGAGCTGCTGGGTAACTGGAGATGCCTCCTACTGGCTCCTGTCTGGGGTCCCTGCCTAGCCCTGTCCACTCCTCTTACTTTCTGCTCTGGCTGAGTAGGCTTTGGCCATATGGTTCCTGCCTTCTCTGGGCATAGCTGATTGCTTCATATGGCCTGACCTAAGGCTGCATATCCAAAGTCTGGTTGGTGGCCAGTCTAACTCACTTTTGAGAACCTGCACTAAAAGAGGTTGTCAGTGGAAAAAACTGGGCAGGCCAGCGGGGGTGGGGAGTGGCAGCTCTGAGACCTGAAGCCTCAGAACCAGCTCTCCTCCTCCTTTTCCTCCTCCCCCTTCTCAAGATGGACCCCAGTTAACATCAAGCTCCCTACTTACTGAACTCTGCTTCAGTCTTTTGGTCCCAGAGCTAATTCTTTGGTTGCTTAAGGTTTAGCATAGGCAACCCCAGAGCAGCAAGGTTCTGGCCCTGGTTCTGCCACTTGCCAGCTCCACGCCCTCAGATCAGTGGCTTCAGAGCCTCAGCGTGCTCAGCTGTGAAACAGGGACAGGGAGAGGCCTTCCCAGGCAAGTGGCAGGAGCGGAGAGGGGACCATGCAGCAGAGGTGGTCTCCCCCTGTCTGCCTCTTCCCCCTGTTTACTTTCTCTGGCTCTTCACTTTCCTCTTCTTCCTGCTCCTCCTCCCCAAGATTCACCTGGAGCCAGTCAGTGCCCAGCCACTCAGAGGAGTTGCACCAGGGGCTGTTGGTGCCTGGTGCAGGCAGTCTCACAGGGATGGGGAGTAGGGCTTGATGGAAACCAGATAAATTGGATGGACGGCTTTTGGGGCAAGTTAGGGGATATGTGCAGGAAGTGGGCCTCTTGCAGAGCAGGAGTTTGAGGGGCTGCCCACTCTCCCTTCTGTTTTTGGGCAGTGGCTCTTGTCCGCTTGAGGAAAATGGACAGGGGAGATGTTCTTTCTTTCTTCTTTTTTTGAGACAGAGTCTCGTTCTGTTGCCCAGGCTGGAGGGCAGTGGTACAATCTTGGCTCACTGCAAACTCCACCTCCCGGGTTCAAGCAATTCTTGTGCCTCAGTCTCCCAAATATCTGGAATTACAGGTATGTGCCACCACACCTGGCCAATTTTTGTATTTTTAGTAGAGACGGGTTTTGCCACGTTGGCCGGGATGGTCTCAAGCTCCTGACCTCAGATGATCCACCGACCTCGGCCTCCCAAAGTGCTGCGATTAGAGATGTGAGCCACGGCGCCCAGCCAAGACATTCTTTCTGAGCCCAGAGATATCAACACCTGCCCCAGCTCCTCTTGGAGCCAGTTTCCAGAGTGAGGCCCCAGTCAGGTGTGTGGCACAATGGTCACAGCAGGTCTGTGCGATATGAGCTATTAGTATCTCTATTCTCCAGATGAGGAAACTCAGACTCAAAAGGTGAAGGGACTTGCTCGAGGCCACCTGGCTTGGGAAGGCAGAACCCCGTCCTGGCCGGGTTCAGCACTACCTCCCTTACTAGGCCCTCCTGCCCACTGAGCTCCTGGGTAATCACTGGGCTTGCAGTGGTTTAGGACACTGGGCAGAGCCGGGAGCATAGTCGAGCTGACCCCATAACCTGCTCCTGCCTGGAGAGGGAGGGCCCTGACCAAGCCACTGGGCAAACCAGAGCCCAGATGGGCCTCCAGCAGGCACCAAGTCCTCTCCAGTGCTTGCCCACAGCTACCCCAACCTGGATTCCTCAGTCAGCCTGGCCCCTTTCCCTAAGGGTCCTGTAGCCAGCATTTACTCACTCACCCATACATTCAAAAGCCTCTGTGGGAAGTGTGCTGCATACTAGGCACCGTCTAAGTGCTGGGGACACAGCTGTGAACAAAACAGAGAAAAACCCTGCCCTCATGCAGTTACCAAATGTGGGTGGAGGGAGAGCCAATAAACATGGAAAATCAGTAACAGATAATGGGGCACAAGTGCTGTGGAAGGGACAGCAAGAAGTGGGGGTGTGACATTAAACAGGAAGTCAGGGAAGGCCTAGTGGCTATGGGGCCATGGAGAGAGCCTGTGGGCAGTGCACAGTCCCAAGCAGATGGAGGAGCAGTCAGACCAGGTGGTTGGAGGGCAGCGGGGGTGCACTGGGTGGTGAGGTCAGAGTTCAGGGGCACACGTGCAGGGCCTGTGGGCCACAATGAGGGCTTGGTTTCGACTGCCAGTGAGGCAGGAGCCGTGGGAGGAGGGTTTTGGCAGAGAAGGGATGGAATTCGACCTCAGTCTTTTCTTTTTTTTTTTTGAGACAGAGTCTCGTTGTGTTGCTCAGGCTGGAGTGTGATGGTACGATCTTGGCACAGCAACCTCTGCCTCCCAGGTTTAAGCAATTCTCCTGCCTCAGCTTCCCAAGAAACTGGGATTACAGGCACACATCACCACACCGGCTAATTTTGTATTTTTAGTAGAGACAGGGTTTCACCATGTTGGCCAGGCTGGTTTCGAACTCCTGACCTCAGGTGATCTGCCTGCCTTGACCTCCCAAAGTGTTGGGATTACATCTGTGAGCCACCAAGCCTGGCCTCGACCTCAGTCTTGATAGGAGCCTCTACTGCTGTGGGAGAAGCAGCTGCAGGAGTGAGGGTGAAGGCAGGGAGGCCAGCGTGGAAGTTTCCATGGAGGTCCTCCTGCACCAGGCTGCCAGCTGTTAAGGTGTGGAGAAGTGGTAGGATGCTGGGGACATGTGGCAGGTAGGGCTGACAGGATTTGATGATGGGGATGGGGGAGGGTGCAGGAATGGCTCCCAGGTTTCGTTACTGAACAGCAGGGAGAATGGAAAGGCCGTCAGGTCATTGGCCAGGATGAGGAAGGCTGCGGGCAGAGCAAGTTGAGGAGGTAGGGCCCAGGAGTCAGCTTTGGGCACTGGGCACTGCTAAGGGGCCATCACAGCCATCAGGGCTGGTGACATCAGTTAGGGAGTCATCGGCATCTAGATGGCATTGAAGCCACAGCTCTGGAGGATGACACCAGGGAATGAGTATAGAGGGAAGAGAGGTCACGGAATGAGCCGCAGGGCTGCAGTGCTTAGGAGCCAAGGAGGCAGTGAGTGAGCACCACGAAGCCAGCCAGAGGAGGAGGTGGAGGCCCAGGAGGGAGTGGGATCCTGGGGGCTGTGCAGGAGGGCGGGACTGCTATGACAGATGGGCACATGGCCCATGTTAGTCAAGAATGGAGAGCTGACTAATGGATGCAGCTCCTTAGAACTCCAGGGGTGACTGTGACAAGAGTGGTCCCAGTACAGTGGTGGGGGCGAGGGAAGTTACACCTAATGGAAGAGGTTTCAAGAAAGACAGGACCAGGGCCAGATGTCGTGGCTCATGCCTGTAATCCCAGCACTTTGGGAGGCCAAGGCAGGTGGTCAAGAGTTTGAGACCAGCCTGACCAACATGGTAAAACCTCGTTTCTACTAAAAATACAAAAATTAGCTGGGCATGGTGGCGCATGCCTGTAATCCCAGCTGCTCGAGAGGCTGAGGCAGGAGAATCACTTGAACCTGGGAGGCGGAGATTGCAGTGAGCCAAGATCAAGCCATTGCCCAGAGCAAAAACTCCGTCTCAAAAAAAAAGGATAAAAAAAGAAAGACAGGACTGCGGTGGTCACAAGGCGGGCCCACTTGTGAGCATACTAAAACCACAGGATTGTACACTTTGGTGGGTGAATTGTATGGAGGGCGGACTATATATTGACTGTTTTAAAAAAGAAAAAGGACAAGAGGGAGGGAGGGAAGGAAGCAAGTAATCCACCCCTGGGGATGTCTCTTACATGTCGTTATGGGTAAGGATGAACAAACAGAGCTGCTTGTTGCCGCAGTACACCACAATGCATTCCAGGATGGAACATAGCACAGCTATAACAAGGAATATGGATGATCTCTGTGTCCTGACAGGGAGCGATCTCCAGGACCTGCTAGTGTAGGAAGCAGGCTGCAGAACAGCCTGTTGACTACAGTGTTTACTGAGGCCTTTCTATAGGGGGAGAGAGAGAGAGAGAGAGTGTGTGTGTGTGTGTGTGTGTCAGGGGAGGTGGGTGGTAAGAATATAAGTTTGTATTCTTGTGTTTGCTTTTTTTTTTTTTTTTTTTTTGAGACAGTCTCACTCTGCCAACCAGGCTGGAGAGCAGTGGTGCAATCTCAGCTCACTGCAACCTCCACCACCTGGGCCTCAGCTTCCTGAGTAGCTGGAATTATAGGCATGCACCACCATGCCTGACTAATTTTTGTATTTTTAGTAGAGACAGGGTTTTGCCATGTTCGCCAGGCTGGTCTTGAACTCCTGACTTCAAGTGATCTGCCCATCTCATCCTCCCAAAGTGCTGGGATTAAAGGCGTGAGTCACCATGCTTAGCTTGTATTTGCTTTTTTTATTTCCATATTAGAAATACTACAGCCGGGAGCAGTGGCTCATGCCTGGGCACTTTGAGAGGCTAAGATGGGAGGAGCCCAGGAGTTTGAAACCAGCCTAGGCAATATAATGAGACCCTGTCCCTAAAACACAAACAAACCAAAAAATTAGCAGGGAGTGGTGGCAGGCATCTGTAGGCCCAGCTACTCAGGAGGCTGAAGTGGGAGGATCACTTGAGCCAGGATTTTGAGGCTGCAGTGAGCCATGATCATGCCACTGCACTCCAGCCTCTGACACAGAGCAAGACTCTGTGTCAAAATAAACAAAAATACAGCACCAGGTGTGGTGGCTCACGCCTGTAATCCTAGCACTTTGGGAGGCCGAGGCGGGCTGATTACCTGAGCTCAGGAGTTAGAGACCAGCCTGGGCAACATGGTGAAACCCTGTCTCTACTAAAATACAAAAAATTAGCTGGGTGTGGCAGTGTGTGCCTGTAGTCCTAGCTACTCCGGAGGCTGAGGCAGGAGAATTTCTTGAACCCAGGAGGTGGAGGTTGCAGTGAGCTGAGATCGTGCCACTGCATTCCGGCCCGGGTGACAGAAAAAAAAAAAAAAAAAAAAGAAATATAGCAAAAGATACTCAAGAAATTAATGAGAATGGTTATCTCACTGTAAATCTTTCTGTATTAGTTTGATTGTTTGATTTTTGATCCATGTGAATGCATTTCTGAGTGAAAAACCAAATAAAAATGTAACATTTAAAAGTGTAAATGTGGGTCGGGCGCGCTGACTCACACCTGTAGTCCAGCACTTCGGGAGGCCGAGGAAGGTGGATCACTCAAAGCTAGCAGTTCAAGACCAGCCTGGACAACACGGCAAAACCCTGTCTCTACTAAAAATACAAACATCAGTCGGACATGGTGGTGCACACCTGTAATCCCAGCTACAGGTGTGCACAGCGTGGTGGCTGAGGTAGAAGAATCACTTGAACCCAGGATGTGGAGGTTGCAGTGAGCTGAGATCGCACCACTGCAATCCAGCCTGGGTGACAGTGCGAGACCCTGTCCCTCCCCAACCCCCCAAACAAGTGTAAATGTGAAAATGGCAAAAAAGGGGGGGATTGGAGACAGTGAGTGGAACACCACTTTAGAGGGGCTCCCAGGAAGAATTTCAGGGACCTGAGATGTCACAGGTCCAACCCTACCCCTATCCCAGCTCCATGTAATATTTGTTACATTTGTTGAAAGTGAGGCAGAGAGAGGTCAGAGACTTGCTGGGGAGAAGCAGGGCAGGACTGGCCCTTCAGGCCCAAGGGCACCTCCCAGAGCCATACCTTCTGTCTGCCCCAAGTAGGGAAGACTTGTCTGTCTGTCCAGGAGAAAGGCTGAGAGGCCACCATTGTCTAGCGGGCTTGCCCAAGTCCCGCCTCAAACCCTCAGGCAGGCATCTTTCCACTGCAAAGTCCCATTGTCCAGATGAAGAACCTGCCTCTCAGAGAGGCCAGCCCAGCTCTAGCCCCGGGGACGTGGAGCCCAGTGGCTGAGAGCTCTGGGTCAGGTCTCATTCCCTTCCTGGATCTGACCCATAGCAAGTCATGCAGCCTCGGCATTGGAGTCTCCTCATCTGTGAGTGTAGATGCCTCCCCTACCAGGGCTGACCTGGGCATGACATGAGATAGCGGAGAGCCGGGCACAGTGGTTGGCCTGGGTAAGCAGCTGTTGTTATGATTGTCAACACTGTTGCTACAGGCTGCTGCCTGTCTGCTCTGAGTGAGGAGGTCTGGGTGACTGCTGGCGGCAAAGTCCTGCCCAACTGACCCCTCCTGGTCTCTGGGCCCCAGGCTAGACCTCAGGCTAGTAGTCAGCTGAGGCTGCCCCTCCTCTGGTAGGCTCCAGGTCCTGCCTTCCTCTCAGGGTCCCCATCCTCTGTGCAGGCACAGAGTGGGTGTCAGGGAGCAAGTCTCTCGTTCATTCATTTCTTCAATATTACTTGTGCATTAGTTGTGCATCTGTTACGTGCCAAGCACTGTGCAGGGCACTTGGAATTCGCAGAGTCGAGTGGAACCAGATGTGATCTTTGCTCATGGAGCTCCCTGTGTTGTAGGGGACACAGACTTTTTTTTTTTTTCTTTTGAGACAGGGTCTCATTTTATCATTCAGGCTGGAGTGTAGTAACATAATCACAGCTCACAGCAGTCTTGAGTTCCCAGGCTCAAGCAATCCTCCCACCTCAGCTGCCTGAGCAGCTGAGACTACGGGTGTGTGCTATCACACCTGGCTAATTTTTTTTTTTTTT
>NW_012101510.1:2360669-2375426 GCF_000951045.1 Mandrillus leucophaeus | reverse complement strand
AGTTCCCAGGCTCAAGCAATCCTCCCACCTCAGCTGCCTGAGCAGCTGAGACTACGGGTGTGTGCTATCACACCTGGCTAATTTTTTTTTTTTTTGGTTGTTTTTTGTAGAGACAGGGTCCCACTATGTTGCCCAGGATGGTCTTGAACTCCTTGCCCCCAGGCAATACTCCTGCCTCAGCCTCCCAAAGTGTTGGGATCACAGGTATGAGCCACCACGCCCATCCTGGATGCAGACTTTAAGCAAAGAGCCACATCAACAAAAAGAGCTGTGAAGGTCAGGGCATGACCCCCGATGCCCAAACACTGCACTGGAGGTCCAGGAAGATTCTCCTGACAAGGCAACCCTGAGCCAAGATCTGAAGGACAAGAGGGAGTTTGTAACATGGAAGAGGGAACTGTATTCCTGGCAGGTGGAACAACATGTGCAAAGGCCAGGTGGTAAGAGGGGCTGCAAGGACAGTCCTATGGCTGAAGCAGAGTGATTGAGGGCATGTGAAATGAGAGGTGGCCAGGGTGGCAGGCAGCGACTAGCCCAATGGGCGTGGAAGGGATGGGACTTTGGTCACTGTTCCACATTTCCAGATGTTTACTATGTGCCAGGCTTGGTGCTAAATGATTTTCTGGAATATCTCACTAGATTCTCACATAGATGAAGGGCTTAATCTTGGAGAGGTTAGATCCCTCAGCTGAGAGCCCACAGTGAGGAAGCTGTAGGGCCTGTGTCCCTGACTGCAAGGCCTGTGCTCAGAACGGCCGGGCCACACAGAGCTCCACTCTCACTGCAGCCTCCTGAAGTGGGTATGATTACTCTTCCCACTTTATAGATGAGGACATGGGCCCAGAGAGGTTATGTGAGTGACACAGCTTGAAGGTGGAGTTAAGCCTGGACAGTCTGGCTTCAGAGTGTCCACAGTCTCAACCACTGCTTCACACGGCTTCTTAGAAAGTAGTATAAAAAGCAGCTCGGGCCGCCATGTGAAAAGAATGGAGAGGGGGCAATGACACAGCTGGGACCATGCTGTGATGGAGTACAGTGGACACATTCAGGATGAGGTGAAACCGGCTGGCCCTGGTGAGAGGCTAGATGGGGCTGGGATGAGGGTGGAGCCAGGTAGACTTGGGGTTGGCTTGGTACAGCTGGGAGGTGCGGGGACTGTCTCTGAGGTGAGGCCAGGGGTATGGGAATGCCATGTTTGGTCTAGGACACGGTGGGCTTGGGATGGCTATGGGACAGTGCAGTGGAGAGTCAAAAAGGCTGCTTGGACCCAGGTCTGGCGAGATGGAAGCTGGAGGTCAGGTGGGCTGTCTAGGAGAGGGACAGAGTGGGGAGGAGAGGGTCTCGATTCAGCTTTCTTGCCAGAGGAGGGTTCTGAAATGAGAAACTGGAATCTAAGCTGGAGAGGAAGAAAGATGGAGAATGAGCGAATGCACAGGTGTGGGAGGGACAGACGAATATTCATGACTGTGGCTCCTATGAAACTGAGTCTTCTAAAGCTGCAGGGAATACTACCCTCGGGAGGCTGCAGGGCTGCCAGCCGGGAGATGAGTGCAGCTCTGCTGCCTGGGCATGGGCCTGAGTGAGGGTGCAGACCCCTGCCTGTGATCACCAGGCAGGGTGAGTGATGAGAACAAGGTGGCTAACAGGGTGAGGCCCAAGCCTGGAGCTTACACAGATGTGGGGGTCAGAGACCTTTGGGGGGTCTTAGGGAGCTTCCTCAGCCCTAAGGGCACTGTGAGCGACCACTTCACACTGACCTGGGCATACGCAGCTGCACGATCCCTCACTCGCTCTCTCCCACACAAATGTAGACATACAACCATCCTGACCACAGACCCAGAAAGCCCAGGACATAACAGGGCCGCAGTGCCTGCCCTGATCCACGCACACACAGACCTAGCCCAGGAACAAGCCCATCCATGGTAAGGAACATGTGGCTCAGTGGCTGGAGCCTCTCACCTGAGCCCTTACTGCCTGAGGATCCCCCAGCCTCTGGCCTCATTTGCCACCCTTTGCCAGCCAGCCTGGGGGACAGAACAGGCCTGGATCTAATCCAAGGCCTGGACTCACCCTGACACCCTATGGACTCAAGGCCTTCCCTACCTCACCCTGGGCCCAGACCCCCTACCTGTAAAGTGGAAGTGGGAGTGGCCACCACCCAGGCAGAAACCCTCACCTAGGGCCTCATGGCCAGGCATCAGGGCAGTCAGGAGAGGGGCCGAGGTAAGCCACGGAGCCCTTGCCTGTCTTGGTATCCCACCATTGCCACGAGAGGACTGCGTGGGCATCACACCCCTCACAGATGAACACAGTGAGGCAGAGAAGGGCCTCAAGGTGAGTTAGGGGCGAGGCTCCAGCTCTGCTGCTGCCCCTTCCCTTATCACCCCTGCAGCCTGGGATGCCAAGGTGGCCAGTGGCAGACCCCAAGGACTCTAGGCTAAGGTCTCCTTACCTGGGTCCCGTGGCCTGCTCCCCGCCTGCATGCCGCCTCATGGGGGTCCTCTGGCTGGCCCAGGGGCACGGTCGGCCCAGCAGAGCAGCTCGGTGTTATGGGGAAGGGAGGCCCAGCCCACCACGCCGACTGTCTGGGGCCCCATGCATATTTAATGATGTCTATTATTCCTGTTTTGTCTCTGGAAAGGCATGAGCAGGTGACAGGGGAGCCACGAACAGCCTGGAGAGCTGAGCATGGGCCTGCTTCACGCTCCAGCGGGGCCCGAGGCCCCCAGGAACTCTACCCGTCCTGGCGGCCTCACAGAACCTGCTGCATCCATCTCAATAGGCACACCTCCTCCAAGAAACCTTCCCCGCTGCTCAGAGGTCTTAAATCCAGGGTTTGCACTCACAAACTGTGCAGCCTACACCAGCTTTCGAGGGACAGCAGAATACTGTGGGGGGCCTGGCACAGTCCCTGGCACACAGTAGGCACTCATCGAGCCTGTCAGCCCCTCTACTCCTGACTTCTGAGGCAACAGGAAAAGACCCACCACCTTGTTCTCACAGCAGAGCCTCCCTGCCAGCGCAGATGGTCACAAGGGACTCCCGGGATGCTGCCCACCTTGAGAGCCAGGCCCCTCCGGAGGGGCCAGTCTGGGCCTGACACCCCTGACCACCAACCCCCTGGGCAGAGCCTGCCTGTGCCTGGGTGAGGAACCCTGCATTCTCCTTGCCACCCAAGGCTTGCATCTGCCTTGGGGGCCCAGGCTCCACCCTCTCCGACCCCCAGGCCCACTGCTACCCCCAATGCCTGACCTGTGCCCACCTGACTCAACCTGGCTACTGTTCAGCAAGTTTACAAAGTGTTTTCAGTCTGAACAGGAACCGTTTTCAATCCTTTATTTCAGAAAGGAGAGTCAGGAGAACTGGGGACTTAGAAAATACAGATCCTAAACTCAGAAGTCCCTGCCCCAGGCGTGCAGAGCCAGGGTCGTGGGGTTTTGTGCTGGGCAGGGGCTGCCCTGGGAGGGGGATATAGGGGGAGGCACTTTAAGACAGCCCTTAGGCTGTGAAGGGTGTCAGCTGGGCCTCTGAAGCCACTAACCTCTGGTTCCCATCATGGAGAGCCCTGTGTGGGGGACCCAAGGGGGCTTCCTCCTGGAAGGGCCCCCACCCCTAGTGTCAGAGAAGCTGGCACGAACTGAGGGAGTGAGGTGCCGTGACAGCAGCCACAGCCCCCGGGGACCCCGGCAGGCCCAGCTACCAGCCTGGCACTGAGCATGCCATCTGCTTTAGGCCCCGGCGGGCGGGCAGGTGGGCAACTTGTTCCCTCAGTGCAGGGGGCTGGCGGCACAGATGCAGGCTCAGCACTACAAACTCAAAACCCCTATGCGAGGGCTCAGTCTTATGGGAAATGCCTCCAGCCGAGCCCCTCTGCCCCGACACCCTCTTCATCTGCCTACTGAAGAAACTTCTGTAAATAGCAGAGACTTGAGGGACCCCTTCCTGGGGTACGTGTATTTGTATTTTTCTGTTTGGGTGTTTGTGTGTCCCAGTGGGACCAGTTCCCCAGGGAGAGGAGGCAGGTGGGCGGGAGGCCTGGTGGGCGCCGTTACTTCTTCACGATCTGGATGACGTCCTCGTGCTCCATGGTGTGGGTCAGCCCCACCCGCTGCGGACTGTACTTGGTGCTGGTGCCCTGGGTGAGGAATGGGGGCAGAAGGGTCACCTCAGCCTGGACTGGCCAAGGCCACGGAAGATATCCCCGGGTGTGTGTGTCCTGGGGGGGTGAATGCCATGGCGTAAGGTGGGGGCCTCAGGCAGCAGGACGTCCGCAGTGGTCTGACCATCCCTGATCTCAAAGGTAGGGGAGGGCCAGGCACAGTGGCTAATGCCTGTAATCCCAGCACTTCTGGAGGCCAAGGTGGGAGGATCACTTGAGCTCAGGAGTTTGAGACCAGCCTGGGCCAGGTAGCGAAACCCCATCTTCATGAAAAATTAGCCAGGCATGGTAGTGTGTGCCTGTAGTCCCAGCTACTTGTGATGCTGAGGTGGGAGGATCGCTTGAGCACAGATATGAAGGCTGCAGTGGGCCATGATGGTGCCACTGCACTCCAGCCTGGGAGACAGAGCCAGACTCTGCCTCAAAAAAAAAAAAAAAGAAAAAAAGCAAACACCAGAAAAAAGAAAGGGTGGGGAAGGCCCATGTCTACCCTGGGTTGGCATGTACATTCTATGGAGGACAGACACACAGACATGCCAATCCCCACAGGAAGGACAGGAACACCACGCAGAGAGTGTGAACGCCTTGCTCCATGCCTAACCCAGGGGCTGTCCTGGGTCTAACCCCCCGCTCGCCTTCCACCCAGAAACTCACCCACACCAGGGCGTACTTGAACTGGCTGGCGAGTGACCGGTGGATGCGGTGGCACTGGAGGACAGGAGAGAGAGTCAGGTAGAGGTGAGGCTCCCCATAACCCCATCCCAAGCTTGGCCACACATTCAAAGCTCAGGACACAGGCTAAGAGGCAGCAGTTCCTGCGGCAGGTGCCCATAGTCCGGGCCTTGTGTAGAGGACTGACACGTGCTCAATTCGCACATAGCCACCCAATCACAGCTGCAGGTGGCCCTGCCATTCCCACTCCTGGTCTGCCAGCTATGGTGCCTAGTTAGGAATGTTCCCACAGCCACCAGGGGAAGGTCAGGGGCCTGGCTGCTAGTGGCCCTCTGCCTGCCTTGCCTGAACAGATGCTCCTTCAGAATGGGACAGGTGACAGCTTGGAGTCTCCCCGGCTTGGTCACCGTCTCTCACTCCTCCTGGCCCCACCTGTGGCCTGAAGCTTCCCACACATCATATCACCCCCAACTCCCAGGGCAGCGTATACCCTTGGTAGGGATGAAGGTCCCAGGGGTCCCAGAGGTCACATGAAACTGGAAGGAGACCCTGGAGGAGGCATCCAGCAATTGCCCCGAGAGTGTGGACCTCTGGTTGTCACGCTGACGGTGGCACAGTGGAGGGCGGTGGGGAGGGGACTCTGCAATTGTGCAATGTGACTCCTCTTCCCACATGCCCACAGGTCTTCCAGGCCCTGGTGGGAGACCCAACGCCTCAGCCCAGAGTCCCGAGGGCGGAGGCCAGCACCAGGCCTGCAGGAACACTTCCTTGACACAGATGGAAAGGTGGCTGATTCTGGTCTGCAAATGGGTTTTGTTTTACTCAGCTTGCCCAGCATTGCCACTTGTGAGTGACTGAAGGGATTCAGGAGGGTAATCGTGAGTCTCCTTGGCTCCTCCTGCTGTGACCTCAAGCCTAGGCCCTGAGAGAGATGGGACTTTGCCTGGCCTCATTTGTTTAATACCTCCAGGGTGGCACTCGGAGACCTGGGGCTGGGCTTGTGGAAGGAATGAATGCACAAGACCAGATTGCAGGCCCAGCCACCACTGTCCTAAGGGGCTGCAGGGACAGCTGGGTCTACAGTGTCCCTTGCCTACAGGATACAGATCCGGAGAAGAAATGAGCTTGAGGAAAACACCACCAGGAAAGCATCAGCCCAGGAGGACGGCCATGTGACCCGAAGCTTGACCACCATCTGTGCCTGCAGGGTCATGTTCAGGTGACAGAATCCTGGACAGGGAAAGGCAGTCTCTTGCTCCCTAAGCCCAGAGCACCTCCCCTGGGGCCTGTGCATACCTGCTCCCCTACCTGGGATGCTCCCCACCCCAACTCCTCACTGCCAGACCTCCTAGTCCTACAAGCCAGCTCAGGTTGCCTCCTTGAAGCTGCTGTCCTGACCTCTGTGTTGAGCTGGCGCCACTCCCCACTCTCCTTGACGGATGCCTGAATGGTATGGGAGCAGGGTTACTGGCATCTATGCAGTGCCAGGCAGCATGCTGAGTGTCCTACATGCTGGATCTCGTTCAATGTGTCCTCCTGACTACCTGTGGGGGGAGGGCAGGCAGCACACCCTGCTCACAGGAGAGGTCAGAGCCTCAGCACATGGCTAGGAAGGGGTGCTGCAGACGCAGCCCCAGGTTGTCCAACGCCAGAGCCTGCATTGACATCTGAGAGTGAGACCAGCAGAGCCTACCCCCAGCCCAGGGCACGTCAGGCAGAACAGAGTTCCAAGGGGCACGCAGAGCTCCCACCCCTTGTCACAGCAGGTCTTGTCAACTCACCACATGCTCCACCGAGGCCCCTTTCCGGAGAATGATGGCATCTGTGAAGTCCGGCCTCTCTGCAGGGCGGGATGGGGAGAGTCAGTCACGTATCAGGGCCCACACTGCTGCCTCGTGATTCTGCACGAGGGAAGAGCTGGCCACAGAGGCCCTTTCGGTCTCCTTGCCTTGGCCTAACCTCCCCCTGACATCCAGCATGCCCTCCGCGTAGATCCCTGTGCCATCTTCTACGAACCCGACCTTAACACAGTGACTCAAAATAAATCAAAACTCTAGGATTCACAGTGCCTGCCACCCATCTGCCGTGACAGCACCGAGAGAGACCAGGACCTGGACTGAACGGGCAGGGTGCGAAGGGATGCTGGAGTCTAGTGAGGGAAGCTGCAGCTCACTCCTTGCTGCCAAGGTCAGGGTTGATGCAAACTGCTCCAAATTCAGCAGTTGGAACCCCAGGGCATGTGTGTGTGTGTGTGCGTGCGTGCATACCAGGAGGATGGGCAGGAGTCAGACATGGGGATGGCTCCTGTGGATTCAGGTCCCTAATGCTCCTGCAGTGGGGCCTGTCACTGTGAGGGGAGGTCAGGAGGGCACTGACTACTACAGCCAGTGGGGACCCCAAGGTAGCCTTGCCCCACCAGGGCACCCTCAAAACCAGCAGTGCCCAGCGCTGAGAAGGGAAAAGAGCTGAGATGTGTCTAGACAAGCCAGGCCAGAGCCAGTGCCGGGGTCTCTGGGCACCACACACTGGCCTGGCAGCCTTCTAGGGAGGATGAAGCTCAGCTTGTTGCTCAGCTACGTGCAGTGCAACTCACGTCCTCTCTTCTTAGTGTAGATGCAGGTCAGGGCCAAGTACTCCCAAAGCATCTCCAGCAGATAGTCCAGGTTCAGCTTCATGCCGCAGCTGCAAAGAGGCCAGTCAGGCAGGGGACCCTGTGAGTTCAGAGGCTGAGGTCTCCACTTCTCACTATTGGAGGGGACAACCTCCACTGGCCAGGCGGCCCGCTGGTACCCACAGGGAAACAAGCCCATTACTCTGATGGCAGCTTGATGTTTCTGCTGCCAGTGCCTCTGGGCACCAATCATGGTCACACTCAACCAGGGTCAGCATCTCTCCTAGGGGCTGGCAAGCCTGTGCTCTGTGGAGGGTCGCAGCATGTGTGGTTGATGAAGGGCTGCCGTGGGGAGATGGTCGGGGGCTGTGACGGGACCATGGGCAAACGCTAGGAACCCTGACACCCCGAGTTCACTCCTTGTTGAGAGGAGCGATGGACTTCCAGGAAGTCCAGCAGGGATTTCAGCAAGAAGAGAGGATAACCAAGGCTCTGGAGGCACCAGGCCTGGGTGGACTGTGGCTTGAAGGTTTGCAGTGTGACCCTGAGCTGTGTCCTGACCTCTGTAGAGCTGTTCTAAGCACAAGCAGGTAAAGGTGTAGAAGCTCTCACGTCCTGAGGATGGCAGCCCCTCAAAGGCCTGGGACACAGCAGTGGGAGAGGAGCTGAGGCTGTGCTGTAGGACGGACACTATTCTCTGTGGTGGCTACAACCACCACAAAATGGTCCTTGTGCTCAGGCCGGGACCCTCATCCATCATTTGCACTGTCCAGCCTCTTGGTCCTCGAGCTCTCCGTACTGTCGGCCAAGCTTCACTGTGAAGCTGCAGAGCATCCGCTCCCAGCCAGGAAACCAGCAAAGTGGAGCACCTGAATCAGTCTGCCCCAAAGAGAAGCCTGCCAGGCTGTGGTGGCAAGTGAACAAACAGCCAGAGTGCAGGCAGTACCCAGGGACCCACCCTGCAAAGGAGGTGGGCCTGAGAACATTAGTTCCCTTTTCCCCTTTGAGCTGTGGTCAGACAGAAGGCACACCTTCCAGAGCACCAGGAGAGGTAAGCTCACACCCAGGGCTTCTTGCGGGGACCTTGGTTCACTACTAAGTTAAGAAGCCTCTTTTTTTTTTTGAGATGGAGTCTCGCTCTGTCGCCCAGGCTGGAGTGCAGTGGCACGATCTCGACTCACTGCAACCTCCGCCTCCCGGGTTCAAGTGATCCTCCTGCCTCAGCCTCCTGAGGAGCTGGGACTACAGGAGCACGCCACCATGCCCGGCTAATTTTTGTATTTTTAGTAGAGACGGGGTTTCCCCATGTTGGCCAGGATGGTCTAGATCTACTGACCTCGTGATCCACCCGCCACGGCCTCCCAAAGTGCTGGGATTACAGGCGTGAGCCACTGCGTCTGGCCTAAGTTAAGAAGCCTCTTGACCATTTAACCTTGGTTGATGAAATCCTTCTGTTTTCTTAACCAAAGTCCACAAGACATCACCCACCCTGCCCATGGCAATTCACAACTGGAATGGGCCAATGCCTCCAGCAGCTATGAAGGAGACCCTCCTGCAGTGTCTCCTGGGCCTCATGGACTAAGTGCTCTGCCCTGGGTAGGAAGTCATGGGCTCCATGAGGGCTGTGTGCTGCTGGAGGCTGTGCTGGCTTTTCCTCCTCCACAGCCAAAGTGGCTGGCAGGCCTGACGACTGGGGTCAGAACCCAGAGCAAGGACAGCAGAGTGGCAGGATGCCAGCGGCCTCACCTGATGACCACACTGTTGGGTTTTCGGGCCAAGCGGTCCACCTCTTCCATGGAGATCTGGTCGATTTTGTTATAAACCTGAGATTGAGAAGGTGGAGGCCGGTGCTGAGGATAGGAGCAAGGCATCCAGGAAAGGGCCCTCCATCGCCCTGTGCTGGCTGCAGCCCTTCCTTGGAGAGCTGAGTCTACGCCCTCCCTTCCTTTGCTGCCTCAGGGTAGGGAAGGCTGGGCTGGAACCCTGGTTTCAAGCTCTCCATGTCTGCAAGATTCAAGCAGCCACTGAGGTGAGGGGAGGGGAGGGGAGAGCCTCAAACTCTTTCTGCTTCTCTCACAAGGCTCCGGGAGCTGAGGAAATGCATGTGGTGGAAAGGCCAAGTGGCCAGGCCAGGGCTCCCCTCCTGCACTTACATACAGGCAGGGCATGTACACCCGGTTGCCCACGATCACATCGATGAACTCGTCTGGGGAGCAGTCTTCTCGGAAGAGCACTTCTGCGTTGAAGATCTCTGAGGGGCTCCGATTAAGGGCAACCTGTGTACCAGCTGCCCCGTCCCTCCTCAGTGGAGGGCCCCAAAGAGCCGAGCAGGAAATATGCTGGCCGCATGGGATCTTGGCGGTTATCTGCTTGTGAGGTTTTACAAGATTGTAATGCTTTGGAAGCCTTCTTTTCTCTTCCCCAGAGGGACTACAATATACAAAAGTTTCAATCAACACAGGGTTTTAATCTTGACAGCTAGGCAGGGAGAAAAATGTACCTGCTAGAATCCCCAAAGCCCCTCAGGGGAAGCCTGGGTTTTAGCACCAGGAGCATCTGAAAGCTGGTCGAACCCAGCTTCTCCTGTGCAGGACTCCAGTGGGGGCCATCCTGCCTCTGCTCACCCACCTCTGGCAACGAGGGGCTCACAGCTCACTCTAAGAGTTCTCCATATGCCAGGCATAACTCTGCCTGAGGCCCTACCCTATCCCCAGGGCCCCAGAACCCAACCAGCCCCCAACCTTGCTTTAGAGGCACCATCCACTCCCCAGCTCTCCCTGGGGCTTCTCCAGGCTAGGAACCCCCCATCATCAGAGGCTGTTTCCCATGACATCTTTTTCTTCCAGATGTCATCTGGCTACCACAGTGCCCAGTACTTGGCGAGGAGCCAGGAAGCCATTGTCAAGTGCATGGCTGCAGCCCTGGCAATCTGGAGCTTGCCCAGAGGCTGGTCGAATGGACAGCGGGGGCAGTGGGGGTGACCTGCTGCCACCCTGCACCACGAGTCCTCCTGTCTTGGTCAGTCCCCCCGCTGCCCTCCCTCACGTGTCTTTCAGGGAAGGATACTGTATTCGTGCAGGATGAGCTGCACCAGCTTTTCCGAGCACTGGGTCAGCGTGACTGTTGAGTTAAAGGAGATGCCACCGCCTTTCTTGGGCTGAAAGAGGAGAGAGGGACGGGGAGAACTGCTAACCGAGGGGCCACAGCAACGGTCCCACAGCCTCAGTCGCCGGCCAATGCAGTCTCAAAACTGCCACACCCCTGGCCTGCAGGCCCGAGAGGTGCCTCACCTTGAAGTAGATGTTAGGCTTGTGCTTGTTGAGGCGGATGCCCACAGACTCCAGCTCCTTCTCCAGCAGAGACCTAGGCAGAGCACCCCATAAGCCCTTCACAGGCTGTCCACAGAGCCAGGCTGCACAGCTTCCCTGTTACGCAGAACATCACTGCCCACCCCGACAGAGACTGACTCTCTCCTCACCCCCTTCCCCAGCAACCCGGAGAACACTCCTTCCCAATGCCCCAGAGCTGCAGGGAGCTTCTAAACTCTGCCACAGTCGCAGAGGGAACCGGTCCGGTTTACAGTCGGCATGCACAGGCAAGTGGTGGAGCCCCCACGAGGTGACCACATGAGGGTACTCCTTCTGGTCCCAAGGAAGCAGGCCTGGTGTGCCCCTCTGCCAGGACGTGGGATGAACAATGCTTCTGTGCTTGGGGCTGGGCTTCTGGCAGGTTCTGGGCAGTGATGGGGCACCTGTGCCTCTGAACAGGAAGCAGAGCCAGGCCAAGCCCCTTGGCCCCCAGCCCCAAGATGCCTCTGTGCTGGCTGGACACAAGCCTTGAGGAGAAGACGCCACAGGCTGGGTGGTGTTGGGTTTAGTCTGTGAAAAGTCCTACCACCACTCTCACATGTGAGAGGGCCAAGCACCCACAGGCCGCCCAGTACGAGCTCAGGGACACATCGGCCCTCCCCAGACATGTGAGCCTGCCCCATGCCCCACCCTGCGGACCTCTGCACCTCTCCCTTGGTGGCATCCAGCATCATGATGACGACATCAGCTGTGCGTGCCACAGCGATCACCTGCCGGCCACGGCCTTTTCCTGGATGGGTGGGAGGGATGGAGTTACATACACGAACCCATGTGACCACTACCCAGCCCACGGCGCCCTGGACTCCTGTCCTTTACAGACCTACCACAGCCTCTGCCACGTACCAGCACAAGCTGATTGATTTTATTGGCATTTTTCTTTAATCCATGTGTTTTACTCACAGTTATTTCAGAAGAAAATCCGACACCCACCATCATAAAAGGAGTAACAGGATAATAACGGCTATCCTATGCCCACCCTTACCATGTGGCAAGCCCCAGGCTAAATGCCTGAAAACTATGCTGTAAATTAAGTATGATCATGCCCATTCTATAGCTGAGGAAACTGAAGCTTGGCTTAGAGATAGCCAATCACTTGCCCAAGATCACAAAGCTAGTTTGGTGCCAAGGATTTGAACTGGAACCTGTCTTTTCTGGAAAGTGGGATAATAGACCAGGGATCCAGAGTGATCTCCATGACAGCCACACCCAGTTTCAACAATCAGTAACAGAGCTCCATCCTGCCTCCCACACACCTGCCCTGCCTCCCACCTTGGGCTGCGCCTTCAATGATTCCAGGAAGGTCCAGGAGCTGGATGTTGGCGCCTTTGTACTAGGATGCAGAAGAGAAGAAAGGTAAGGCAAGGCTGGGCCTCCACTGGGAAGGTCCTGCCTGGATCTGGGACATCTGGAATGGCCCCAGGGCTCAGGGGCTTAGGGAAACCCAGGTGCAAACCTGTGGCCAAGCCCGAGCCTCGTCACCATCCCAGCCCAGTGCACACCACAGCCTGTGAGCTGAGTAGCCACCTAGGGAGGGCTCAGGATCTCCCAGTCCCACAATACTCATGGCTGATGGTACCAGCACTTCACAAATAAATTGCGTCACCGTGGGAACTTAACGCCACAGCACCCAGCTGCCCAAAGCAAACACAGCCCAAGGCAGTGAAGCTTCATGGGGAGGCAGAAGGATACAGCCAAGCAGCAATTAGTGACTAGACCTGCAGTGGCGTTGGGGAGGAGATCTCGCACAGGAGGCGCCAGGCAGAGTAGCCACATGCTGGCCTCACCTCCTGGTTCCAGGCCCCACCAGGCATCTCTGGGGTCCAGCAGCTAGGATCCCCAGAATTGTCGGTGCTGGAGGGCAAAGCAGCTCAGTCCAGAGCCTATCCTGACATGGGGACATCCACCCTGACTCACATACGGCGGGCACAGGCACAAGTCCAAACACAAGCACACGTCCCTTCTCCTGGGCCCAGCACACACACTTACTTCAATGACCCCAGGAATACACGTCAGAGTGGTGAACTCATAGGACGCTGCCTCGCTGGCCGTGGAGGTCATCAGACTCAAGAATGTGGACTAGGAGAAAAGGAGGTCATTGCACTGAGGAGCCTTGTGTCTGGCCTTCTGGGAGAGGCCCCAGGGGCTGGAGGCCTGCAGGTGCAGGCAGCAGGAGGAGCCCCTCTCACCCTCGGCTCGGTGACCTAGATGGCTGTGAAGAGACCTCCCAGCCGGAGGGCTTGCCTCTGGCCCTGTCCTGGATGGGTCAGACACCAGAGGGTCTATCTGTTCCTTGGTGGCCTCAGGACTGTCTTGGGTAGAGGCAGGGATCTGGATTCTGAGGGGGTTCCCCACATACATCAGGAGCCTCCCCTAGCCCCACACAATTCTCCAGACCCTCCTGGCCCCAGAGAACTTTAAGCAGGTAGCAGTTCTATGGCACTCGTGGAACCAGTACCCAGACGTGCTGTGCACGTAGGGAGGGTGTGAGGAGCTGTGCAAGGAGACGCCAATCTCCTGGGCTGAAGCAGAGACAGCTGACAGGAGAGGTGCCGCAGGGAGGGAGTGGGGAACTGGGAAGATGTGGATGTGACCACTCAGGCCACCATTCACTGTGGCTGGGAGTTGGAGCAACCTGGCTTTGAAACCTGCCTCTGCCGGGGTATCCTGGGATCGGGCAGGAAACTCCATACTCTCAGCTCAGGGTCTTTACATGTAGAATGGGCATGAACCCAGTCCCTCCCTCACAGGACTGCACAGGGATTAAAAAGGTAAGGACCGGGATGTGCCTCGCTCCGAATACTGTAACATCTCAGTGATAGATGCTGTGGCTGAGAAGGCCAGCCAAGCAGTGGGCAGACCCGGGGAGGGAAGAAACCCAGCCCCATGCCTCCTGCTCCATCCTAATCAGCAGGGCCCCAGGAACAAGAAGCCTGAGACTCTGAGTTGCAGGGCCAGCTATCCAGACCCTGCCTTCTGGCTGACTGGCAGGAAGACAGGGGCACACCTCCCCAAGGCACCCTTAGACCTCTCAAGCCCAGAATGTGGCATGCGATGGAAATACATCGAGTCCTCAAATCCAGAAATCCTCAGCCTTGGGGACCTCCTGGAAACCCAAGAAATGATGAAAACCTGGTGGAGTGGACAGGTATGGATAGACAGGGTGGCCCCAACAGGCAGGCAATGGCTGTTGAGACACCCAGCAACCAACCTTGGGGCGACTCCCTGATTCTGTCTGGCCCCTGTGAGTAAGAACTGGGCCCTCCCATGGTGGGAGAGCCTATACTCTCAATAAGGCAGGTGGGATCTGCCACAGGCCCAGACTTCAAGGGTAACTAGAGCGGCTTCTCTATCAATCTCTCTCTCTCTGATACATATACCAATCATATAGGCAGACAGTACAACAAACAAAACTAAACACCGCCCAGCCTGCACGCAGCAAGCATTCAAGGAGCTGTTACCACCTTCCCCTATGCCTGGCCCAGAGCAATGGAAACTGGGTGTGGGCTCAAATTGTTCAGCTGAACTGAGTTAGAAGCTGCTCCCCGGCACCTGTCCAAGAGCTTTGGTTGTTGCTCACTTGGCCTATATTCTAGCAACCTCCCCACTGTCCCACTTCCACCTTGCCCTGCCATAGCCTGCTAGCTACACAACAGCCAGAGTGATTCTGTAAAAAAAGTAAGTCAGCGCCCAGATGGTGGTTTCTAATGCTATTCTCCAATCAAAGGAACCAGGGCTCCTTGGAGAAATGGCAGATTCTAGGCCAGGGCAGGGAATATACAAAATGAGCTTGAGGCATCTTGCAGTGTCAGAAAGTGAGCAAGTGCTGGAAAAACACAATGGCGGAAGTACATCAAAGAAGCCAACGAAAATAGCTCCAAAGTTAAAACCTTTTGAGCAGCAAAATAACATGGTATGGGTTTAGACCCCGAAGCACAAAGTAAACCCCA
>NW_012101510.1:2357373-2360619 GCF_000951045.1 Mandrillus leucophaeus | reverse complement strand
ATTGCACTGAGGAGCCTTGTGTCTGGCCTTCTGGGAGAGGCCCCAGGGGCTGGAGGCCTGCAGGTGCAGGCAGCAGGAGGAGCCCCTCTCACCCTCGGCTCGGTGACCTAGATGGCTGTGAAGAGACCTCCCAGCCGGAGGGCTTGCCTCTGGCCCTGTCCTGGATGGGTCAGACACCAGAGGGTCTATCTGTTCCTTGGTGGCCTCAGGACTGTCTTGGGTAGAGGCAGGGATCTGGATTCTGAGGGGGTTCCCCACATACATCAGGAGCCTCCCCTAGCCCCACACAATTCTCCAGACCCTCCTGGCCCCAGAGAACTTTAAGCAGGTAGCAGTTCTATGGCACTCGTGGAACCAGTACCCAGACGTGCTGTGCACGTAGGGAGGGTGTGAGGAGCTGTGCAAGGAGACGCCAATCTCCTGGGCTGAAGCAGAGACAGCTGACAGGAGAGGTGCCGCAGGGAGGGAGTGGGGAACTGGGAAGATGTGGATGTGACCACTCAGGCCACCATTCACTGTGGCTGGGAGTTGGAGCAACCTGGCTTTGAAACCTGCCTCTGCCGGGGTATCCTGGGATCGGGCAGGAAACTCCATACTCTCAGCTCAGGGTCTTTACATGTAGAATGGGCATGAACCCAGTCCCTCCCTCACAGGACTGCACAGGGATTAAAAAGGTAAGGACCGGGATGTGCCTCGCTCCGAATACTGTAACATCTCAGTGATAGATGCTGTGGCTGAGAAGGCCAGTCAAGCAGTGGGCAGACCCGGGGAGGGAAGAAACCCAGCCCCATGCCTCCTGCTCCATCCTAATCAGCAGGGCCCCAGGAACAAGAAGCCTGAGACTCTGAGTTGCAGGGCCAGCTATCCAGACCCTGCCTTCTGGCTGACTGGCAGGAAGACAGGGGCACACCTCCCCAAGGCACCCTTAGACCTCTCAAGCCCAGAATGTGGCATGCGATGGAAATACATCGAGTCCTCAAATCCAGAAATCCTCAGCCTTGGGGACCTCCTGGAAACCCAAGAAATGATGAAAACCTGGTGGAGTGGACAGGTATGGATAGACAGGGTGGCCCCAACAGGCAGGCAATGGCTGTTGAGACACCCAGCAACCAACCTTGGGGCGACTCCCTGATTCTGTCTGGCCCCTGTGAGTAAGAACTGGGCCCTCCCATGGTGGGAGAGCCTATACTCTCAATAAGGCAGGTGGGATCTGCCACAGGCCCAGACTTCAAGGGTAACTAGAGCGGCTTCTCTATCAATCTCTCTCTCTCTGATACATATACCAATCATATAGGCAGACAGTACAACAAACAAAACTAAACACCGCCCAGCCTGCACGCAGCAAGCATTCAAGGAGCTGTTACCACCTTCCCCTATGCCTGGCCCAGAGCAATGGAAACTGGGTGTGGGCTCAAATTGTTCAGCTGAACTGAGTTAGAAGCTGCTCCCCGGCACCTGTCCAAGAGCTTTGGTTGTTGCTCACTTGGCCTATATTCTAGCAACCTCCCCACTGTCCCACTTCCACCTTGCCCTGCCATAGCCTGCTAGCTACACAACAGCCAGAGTGATTCTGTAAAAAAAGTAAGTCAGCGCCCAGATGGTGGTTTCTAATGCTATTCTCCAATCAAAGGAACCAGGGCTCCTTGGAGAAATGGCAGATTCTAGGCCAGGGCAGGGAATATACAAAATGAGCTTGAGGCATCTTGCAGTGTCAGAAAGTGAGCAAGTGCTGGAAAAACACAATGGCGGAAGTACATCAAAGAAGCCAACGAAAATAGCTCCAAAGTTAAAACCTTTTGAGCAGCAAAATAACATGGTATGGGTTTAGACCCCGAAGCACAAAGTAAACCCCATGAGTCCATACGGATATCAATAAATGATTGACTAAAACAAATGAATGGGAGAAGACAGACACATCTCCCAGGCAGAAGAATTCCAAACAGTTTCTGTAGATGCTCCCCTCAAGGAGGCGATGGAATTGGGGCTGCACACAGTCACCTCCCTCCCCAAAGCGGTGTGGCAAGGGGAGAAGAGAGTGTCTCATGGTGGAGAAACCTGACACACCTCAGCCAGGTGGTCAAGATCAAAATCAGCAGGGGTAAGTCATGTTGACAGTATGTGCCCTTCATGTGATGTGATAAAAATGGCCCTTTACCTCTGTGGTCTTCCTTGCTAAACTATAACCCCAGATTAACCACAAAAAAAAACACTGGACACACTCCAACTGAAGGACTTTCTATAAAATATGGGAATGGTACTCCTTGAAACCGTCAAGGTTATCAAATCAAGGCAAGTATAAGGAACTGTCTAGAAGAGCCTAAGGAGACATAACAACTGAACTGTGATGTGGGATCTCAGGACAGAAAAAGGACAGTGGGGAGGAGCTAAGGAAATCTGCATAAAGCATGGACTTGAGGCAAGAACAGATCAACATTCATTGGTATAAAAGGTTAACTGCCAGGGAAAATGGGTGTGGGGTATATGGGAACTCTGTGCTACCTTTACAACTTTTCTGTAAATCCAAGACTATTCTAAAATAAAAAGTTTATTTTAGGCCGGGTGCAGTGGCTCACACCTATAATCCCAGCACTTTGGGTGGCTAAAGGGGGTGGATCACCTGATGTCAGGAGTTCAAAATCTGCCTTGCCAACATGGTGAAACCCCGTCTCTACTAACAAAGGATAAAAAAAATTAGCTAGGCGGGTTGTCGCATGCCTGTAATCCCAGCTACTTGGGAGGCCGAGGCAGGAGAATTGCTTGAAACTGAGAGGCGGAGGTTGCAGTGAGCTGAGATCACGCCATTGCACTCTAGCCTGGGCAACAAGAGTGAAACTATACCTCAAAAAACAAAAACAAAAAACAAAAAACAAAAAAAAAAGCCGATCAGACATATCTCGTTTCTGCTCAAAACTCTGCAATGACGTTTATTTTATGCCTCACATAAAAAGTAAATCACGCCGGGAGCGGTGGCTCACACCTGTAATCCCAGCACTTTGGGAGGCTGAGGTGGGCAGATCACCTGAGGTCAGAAGTTTGAGACCAGCCTGGACAACGTGGTGAAACCCCATCTCTACCAAAAATGCAAAAATCAGGGGGTTGTGGTGGTGGGCACCCGTCACCCCAGCTACCCGGGAGGCTGATTGATAAGTGCAAGTGCTTGAACTCAGGAGATAGAGGTTGCAATGAGCTGAGACTGTGCCACTGCACTCCAGCCTGGGTGACAGAGCGAGACTCCATCTCAAAAAA
>NW_012101510.1:2353937-2356503 GCF_000951045.1 Mandrillus leucophaeus | reverse complement strand
GGGCTTCTGTGCTGACTGTTCCCTCTGTCTGGAATGTTCTCACCCAGGACTCTGCAAGCTCCCTCACTTCCTTCAGGCCCATGCCCAAATACTCACTCGCCAGAGAAACCTGCCAGGACCTGTAGTAACTAGCAGACCTTCGCCCTGCCACTCACCAGTCCACGCTCCTCACTTGATACACCTCATCTTCACTTATTTACTGTCCTTTCTCTTCAAGAATGGGAGCTCTATGTGGGCAGGGACAGAGCTCTGTCTCATTCGTGCTATGTCCCCAGTCCCTGGCATAGTGCCCAGCACGTGACACCACTCAAGATACACACTCGAGAAGTATTTGTTCGTGATGCCTGAGTTGGAAGACCAAGTAGGGCTACATCTGCTGGCAAGAGGAAAGAGTGTCCTCCACGTTAGGATGATAAAGGGCTGGGATCTGACCCTGGGGGAGTCCAGGTCTTCTGTGTCCCCGGAGCTAAGCAGAAAGGCAGCGAGGAGAGCCTGGATGGTCACCTGTTTGAAAGATGACTTCCTGCTTTCCTCCCCGAGGCCCACGCTGACCATCACTGACCTTACCCACAGAGGGAAATCCAATCAGCGCCACACGGGCATCGCCCGACTTCATGACATCGAAGCCCTCTCCTTTGGACGAGGCTGATTTGGACGGTTCCAGGAGCTGGGCCCGATACTTGGCGAGCTTAGCTTTCAGGAGGCCCAGATGATACTCAGTGGCTAAAGGATGGAAAGCAAGACAGAAAATGAGTGGCCAGGGTGTCCAAGCCCAGCAGTCAGGCAGGGCCCACACATCGCCAAGTACTGGCTGGGAAGCAACTGCTGTCAAGGAGATCAGGAGAGAAAAAAAAAACAAAACACCCTTCTGCTTAAAAAGCTCCCTTGGCTTCTCAATTCATTTAAGATAAAATCCACTCTGTTAGGCCGGGAGCAGTGGCTGACACCTATAATCCCAGCACTTTGGGAGGCCGAGGTGGGTGGATCACCTGAGGTCGGGCGTTTGACGCCAGCCTGACCAACGTGGAGAAACCCTGTCTCCACCAAAAACACAAAAGTAGCTGGGCGTGGTGGTTCATGCCTGTAATCCCAGCTATTTGGGAGGCTGAGGTAGGAGAATTGCTTGAACTCAGGAGGCAGAGGTTGCAGTGAGCCTAGATCGCGTCATTGCACTCTAGCCTTGGCAACAAGAGTGAAACTCCATCTCAAAAATAATAAAAATTTAAAAATCCCATCTCTTTGTTGAGACCTCATCACCCTACTGAGAACCAATGGTTCTCAACAGAGGTGGCACCGCTCCCTGCGGGGCATTCTGGAAATTCTGGGAGATGTTTTCTGTTCACTTTGATGGTGAAGTCCTCATTGGCATCTACTGGGCAGGGGGCAGGGAAACCAGCTGCCCTATTAGATGAGTCAGTCCTGCGTAGCCAAGGAGAATTGTCCCAAGTCCATGACTTGTGACATCCTAAAGGCATCCACAAAGGGAAAACCTGGGTTAGGATCGCCGGGCCTAGAACCTAGCTCTGTTTATATATAAACACAGGACATTTGTACAGTGTTAATAGACATTGAAATGTCCAGGAACGCAACTACTGTATATGAAGGGAATACTACGTCATGCTTTGTCTGAAACTTTACCTAGAGCTGCTCACCATTCGGGGATCCCACGCTGCCATGGCAGCACCTCTTGGGGCGTAACTTAGTGGCCAACACAACGCACCTGCATTGTGGCTGTCCCACCCCCAGTGATTCTACCTAAAGGCAAGAGCATTCCACTGCTTCAAGGTAACTTCGTTAGATCCTGGCAGCACTCCAGCATTTGCGTATTTAAATAAATACCATTTTCATTATAAATTACTTTCCTTTTTCTTCTTCTCCTTTATATTATTAGGGTATTACATTGGTTTTTTTCAAATTCTGTGGGTACAGAAATTATATTACTGATGAGGAATTTCATTTCAGGACTGTAAATGGTGTTACAAACTCTTTGCTCTAAAACGAGGCCGTGGTTGAGACTGAGAACCAGGACCCTATGTGACCTGGCTCCTGGCTACTTCAACACACTCTGCTACATTCCAGACACAGTGGCTTTCTCCTCTCTCTTTTTTTAAAGAGATGGGGGTTTCATTCTGTCACTCAGACTAGAGTTCAGTGGCACAATTATAGCTCACTACAGCCTTGATCTCCTGTCTCAGCCTCCTGAATAACTAGGACTACAGGCATGTACTACCAGGACTGGCTAATTTAAAAAATTGCTTTTGTAGAGATGAGGTGTTGCTATGTTGCCCAGGCTGGTCTTGAACTCCTGGCCATAAGCAATCCTCCTGCCTCAGCCTCTCAAAGTGCTGGGATTACAGGTTGAGCCACTGGGCCTGGCCTTTCTTTTTTTTCTTTTCTAGAACATGCTGACCTCATGCCTTCCTTGGGACCTTCACACTGGCGATTCTCTCCATTTCAAAGAGATCTTTCTGGAGCTGGCTCCTTCCCATCATTTGAGGTGCAGCTCAAACGTCACCTCTTCAAAGAGGCCTCCCCTGCCCAGTCTCAGAGGGCGGTGTCCTACAGA
>NW_012101510.1:2346123-2351313 GCF_000951045.1 Mandrillus leucophaeus | reverse complement strand
CCCGGCTAGTTTTTTGTATTTTTTTTAGTAGAGACGGGGCTTCACCGTGTTAGCCAGGATGGTCTCGGTCTCCTGACCTCGTGATTCGCCCGTCTCGGCCTCCCAAAGTGCTGGGATTACAGGCTTGAGCCACTGCGCCCGGCCCAGAGGGAACTTTTAAGACAGAAGTCAGAATAGCCCCTCCCCTGCTTAGCACCCTGCACCAGCTCCCACTGCCTTAGAACACAACCCAGAGTCTTTCCCATGACCTGTGGCTCTGCATGATCGACCCCCTCCTGTCCCATCACTGCACCCCACCCTAGTCCTGTTGATCTGTAAACAGCCAAGTTTGTTCCTGCCTCGGGGCCTTTGCACTAGCTGTTCTTTCTGCCAGGAACACTCTTCTCCCAGATGTTTGCATGACCAGTTCCTTCTTCTCATTCAGGTCTTAGTTGAAATGCCCCATCCTCATGGTGGTCTTCTCTATCATTTCACCTAAGCAGGCCCAATCCCCAGCCCCTCCCCACCCCTAATACTCTGCTGTATCACCCTGGTTTGTCTTCATAGCACATACTGCTGGCTGACATTGTTTTATTTATTTTATTTCTAGTTTTCAGACTGTCAACTAGAAGGTCAGATCTGAGGGCTGGGATATGCCTGCTGTGTTCACTGCTTTAACCACAGTGCCTAGCACATAGTAAAGGCTCAGGAAAGATCGGCTGGGCATGGTGGCTCACACCTGTAATCCCAGCACTTTGGGAGGCTGAGGAGGGCGGATCACCTGAGGTTAGGAATTCAAGACCAGCCTGGACAACATGGCGAAACCTCCTCTCTACTAAAAAAATACAAAAATTAGCTGGATGTGGTGGTGCGTGCCTCCAGCTACTTGGAGGCGCAGGCAGGAGAATCACTTGAACCTGGGAAGCAGAGGTTGCGGTGAGCCCAGATGGCGCCACTGCACTCCAGCCTGGGTGACTGAACAAGACTGTCACAAACAAACAAACAAACAAACAAAAAAGATTTACAAAAGGAATGAGTCATAGAGGGCCCTCAACTCCACGGCCTTCAAACCTAAATGGAACCAAGCGAGGGCAGACACTGGGACCAGCTATCTGGTGTTGCTTGCTTCCTTCTGCCACAAGCCTGAATGGCTAGCTACTAGCCTGGCCAATTGCTTCTCCCATTACTCTTCCATACCCACCTTGTGATCTAGATTGCTCTCACCGTCCCATGAACACATCATGCTCACTCCCATGTCTTTGTCTCAGTAGTGGCCCCCACCTGGGAAACCCTCCCAACAACCAGCTCAAGTCCCACTTCCTCCTAGTGTCATCGTTCTCTCCTAATCTCTCTTCTGTGAGCTCCTCCAGCCCTTACATTCTAAAGTCCAGATTTGAGGCTTCATTATCTATTATCTATGTTGGGGTGTTTACTTTAAATACTGAGTGCTCACCATGTGCCCAGTGCTTTGTAAAGGCCATCTAATTTAACTCAGCTGTGTGCTAAGATGGAGCAGGAGAGTATCACCCCATTTACAGATGAAGACACTGAGGCTCCAAGAAGTGAAGTGACTTTCCAGTGTTTTACAGAAGGTACGTGGTGGACCTGGGGTTCAAACCCAGGCCTTCCAGACTCCAGAGTCCTGATTCCCTTGCTCCAGTGAGCTCTCAGCTGCTGAGTGAGGCTGTTCCTGAGAGGTCTCCTCTTGTACTTCCCAAAACAACAGGGGAGACCACCAAAGCCCCAGGCCCAGCCATCAGGAGACTGGGGTTTGAACCCTAGCTCTGCCTCTCTCTGGGTCAGATGGGTCAGATGCTTGCTCTGTGAGCTGGGATTACTCTACTTGGACACAGGGTCTAGGACTGATCAGATCTCTTGGGGGCCGTTTGCAGTCAGACCTGGGTGTGAGACCCGCTCCCGCCTGGCCCTGCCTTGGGCGCGCAGGCCGGCCTCGGCACTTGTCTGGCAACTTCTCCGCGGCCTCGGATCTTGTCCCAGCATTACTGCTGGAGTTGTTCCCCCATTTTACAGACAGGAAAACTGAGGCGGGCAGAAAGGAAGGCCCCACCCGTCCGGCCCTCACCCTTGTTCTTCTGCGTTCGAGCGATCTCCTTCTCGATCTCCGAGATCTTCTCTAAGATCCCCATGGCGGCAGCAGAGCTGGGCGCACAGACAGCGGCTGCGGTGGCACCGGGAATTCCGCTCTGACGGCGGCGACAGAGGAGCGTGCGCCCGGAAGTCAAGGAGAACAGCGTTCTCGTGGGCGCCTGGTGCTCCGGGATTCAGAGTCCGAGCGAGCCAAGTTGCCAGACACTATCGGTTCCGCCCGCTGGACCGGCCAGGCTATGGACCTCTGGGAAGGGCGGGGGGCGGGGCGGGGCCATGCTGTACTGGCCCACGGCTAGGCTGGCCGGAGCAAGCAAGGAAGAGAGGGAATCTGCTTGTGATGAACCCTGAATTGCGAGTCCCTGCGCGCAGGTGACTGGCAGTATAAGGAAAAGGGTCTGAGTCGAAAGCCTGGTGCCTCTCATTTTATACTATAAATGGAGGTGTCCAATCTTTTGGCTTCCCTGGGCCACATTGGAAGAATTGTCTTGGGCCACACATAAAATACACTAACACTAATGATAGCTGATGAGCTTTAAAAAAATCGCCAAAAAACTCAATGTTTTGGCCGGGCGCGGTGGCTCACGCCTGTAATCCCAGCACTTTGGGAGGCCAAGGCGGGCGGATCACCTGAGATTGGGAATTCGAGACCAGTCTGACCAACATGGAGAAATCCCGTGTCTACTAAACATACAAAATTAGCCGGGCGTGGTGGCGCATGCCTGGAATCCCAGCTACTCGGGAGGCTGACGCAGGAGAATTGCTTGAACCCGGGAGTGGGAGGTTGCGTTGAGTGGAGATCGTGCCATTGCACTCCCGCCTGGGCAACAAGAGGGAAACTCTATCTCAAAAAAAAAAAAAAAAAAGTTCAATTTTTTTTCTTTGTTTTTTTGAGACGGAGTCTCACTTTGTCGCCCAGGCTGTAGTGCAGTGGCACGATCTTGGCTCACTATAACCTCCGACTCCCAGGTTCAAGTGATTCTCCTGCCTTAGCCTCCCGGGTAGCTGGGATTACAGGCGCGGGCCACCACGATCGGCTAATTTTTGTATTTTTAGTAGAGACAGGTTTTCACCACGCTGGCCAGGCTGGTCACGAACTCCTGACCTCAAGTGATCCGCCTGCCTCAGCCTCACAAAGTGCTGGGATTACAGGGGTGAGCCGCTGTGCCCCGCCTAAATTTCATGATGTTATAAGAAAGTTTATGAATTTGTGTTTGGCCAATTCAAAGCAGTCCTGGACCACATGTGGCTGCAGACCTAAGGTTGGACAAGCTTGAAGAAGTTCATAATGGATCTCCAAGATCTGCCACTGCACTCCAGCATGGGCAACAAAGTGAGACCCTGTCTCAAAAAAAAAAAAAAAAAAAAAGAGAAAGAAAGAAAGAAAAAGAAGTGGATCCCTATACCACCGTTTTTTGGGTTTTGTTGTTGTTGTTGTTGTTGGAGACAGGGTCTCACTTGATCACCTAGGCTGGTGTGCAGTGGCGTGATACCGGCTCACTGCAGCCTCGACCTCCCAGGCTCAGGTAATCCTACCTCCTCAGTCTGGGAGAAAGTCAGCCACCACGCCTGGCTGATTTTTGTATAATGTTGTACAGATGGGGTTTCACCATTGTTGCCCAGGCTGGTCTCAAACTTCTGAGTTAAAGGAATCTGCCAGCCTTGGCCTCCCAGAGTTCTGGGATTACAGGCATGAGCCACTGCACCTGGCCCCCCATACCACCTTAACTAAGTACTCCAACTCAGCATCACCTACCATCAGATGCCTCCTGACATGAAGCAGTGTAAAGCAGACAGCATCTCGTGACTTTTTTTTTTTTCTTAGGCTCTCCCTCTATTGCCTAGGCTAGAGTGCAGTGGCGTGACTACAGCTCACTGCAACTTCAACCTCCCAGGCTCAAGTGATCCTTCCAGGCCTCCTGAGTAATTGTGACTACAGGCCCAAACCATTATGCCTGGCTAATTTAAAAAAAAAAAGTTTTTTGTAGAGATGGGGTCTCACTATGTTGCCCAGGCTGCTCTTGAACTCCTGGTCTCATGCAATCCTCCCACCTCAGCCTCCCAAAGTGCTGGGATTACAGGCATGAGCCACCTTGAGTGGCTGACAGCATCTCTTATGTAGAATTCTTGCCAAAAATACTATAACTGAGTTTAGGCATGAGGAAACATCAGATAATGTAGAAAGTGGAACATTTTATAAGGCAGGTGGCCTTGGTTCATCAAAATTGTCAATGACAGTAGCCGGGGATAAGCAGCGGGATTGTTCTAAATGAAAAAATGTTACATGTGTGGAACTTGTCCGGATTCTGGTTGAAATTTTTATTTATTTATATTTATATATTTTTTCTTTTTTTGAGACGGAGTCTTGCTCCATCACCTAGGCTGGAGTGCTGTGGCACAATCTCGGCTCACTGCAACCTCTGCCTCCCAGGTTCAAGCGATTCTCCTGCCTCAGCTTCCTGAGTAGCTGGGACTACAGGCGCCTGCCACCACGCCCGGCTAATTTTTGTATTTTTCGTAGAGACTGGGTTTCACCATGTTAGCCAGGATGCCCTCAGTCTCCTGACCTCGTGATCTGCCCGCTTTGGCCTCCCAAAGTGCTGGAATTACAGGCTATTTTTCTTTTTTTAGAGATGGGGTGTCTCTCTATCACCCAGGCTGGAGTGTAGCGGCATGATCATGACTAACTGCAGCCTTGAACTCCTCCGCTCAAGTGATCCTCCAGCCTCAGCCTCCCAAGTAGCTAGGACTACAGGCACATGCCACCATGGCCAGTTAATTCTGGTTGAAAAATTTTAAAGCACCTATAAAAAGACATTCTGGGCTGGGCACAGTGGCTCACGCCTGTAATCCCAGCATTTTGGGAAGCCGAGGTGGGTGGATCACCTGAGGTCAGGAGTTCAAGACCAGCCTGGCCAACATGGTGAAATCCCATCTCTATTAAAAGTACAAAATTAGAGGCCGGGTGCAGTGGCTCACACCTGTAATCCCAGCATTTTGGGAGGCCAAGATGGGTGGATCACGAGGTCAGGAGATCAAGACCATCCTGGCTAACATGGTGAAACCCCGTCTCTACTAAAAATACAAAAAATTAGCCGGGCATGG
>NW_012101510.1:2343083-2345098 GCF_000951045.1 Mandrillus leucophaeus | reverse complement strand
AAAAAAAAAAAGAATGCCATGGACTTGGTGGCATAACCAACAGACATTTATTTTCTCATTCTGGACGCTGGAAGTCTAAGATCAGGATGCCAACATAGTTGCATTCTGGTGAGGGCTGTCTTCCTGTTTTGCAGAGGGCTACTTTCCCACTGTGTCCTCAGATGCCCTTTGCTCAGTGCATGCTCTCAGAGAGACAAGCTCTCTGGTGTCCCTTCTTACAAGGGCACCATGCCCATCATACGCAGTATCTTACTCCATGAACTCATTCAACTCTAATTACTCCCATAGGCCCCAACTCCAAATACCATCACATCACAAACATTCAGTCCATAGTAGGTGTGACATCTGACCTTACTCTCAACTAGTTCAAAGTATGTATATATGGGGCTGGGCACAGTGGGTCATGCCTGTAAACCCAGCACTTTGGGAGGCTGAGGCGGGTGGATCACCTGAGGTCAGGAGTTCGAGACCAGGCTGGCCAACATGGAGAAACCCTGTCTCTACTAAAAATACAAAAATTAGCCAGGTATGGTGTCTCATGCCTGTAATCCCAGCTGCTCCGGAGGCTGAGACAGGAGAATCGCTTGAAACCGGGAGGCAGAGGTTGCAGTGAGCCAAGATCGTGCCACTGCACTCCAGCCTGGGCAACAGAGCGAGGCTCTGTCTCAAAAAAAACCCAAAGTAGGGCCGGCACGGTGGCTCACATATGCAATCCCAGCACTTTGGGAGGTTGAGGTGGGCGGATCCCTTGAGGTCAGGAGTTCGAGACCAGTCTGGCCAACATTGTGAGATCCCATCTCTACTAAAAATACAAAAATTAGCCTGGCGTGGTGGCGGGCACCTGTAATCCCAGCTACTCAGGAGGTTGAGGCATAAGAATTGCTTGAACCTGGAAGGCGGAGGTTGCAGTGAGCTGAGATTGTGCCACTGCACTCCAACCTGGGAGACAAAGCAAGATTGTATCAAAAACAACAAAAAAAAACTAAACAAAACAAATCAAACAAACAAAAAAACAAAGTATGTATATATTTAGAGAAAGCAGGGTAAAGTAAATGTGCCAATATGTTAACAATTGTTGCAACTGGGGGGAGGGTATATGGGTATTTATTAAATCATTCTTCCAACTTTTCTGTATGTTATTAATAAAAAGTTGGGGGGAGGAAACACGTCCTTGAAAATCGTACCACCTGTGTTCACATTGCAGCTTCCTAACTATGTGAGTTTGGCTAAATTTCTTTCTTTCTTTCCTTCTTTCCTTCCTTCCTTCCTTCCTTCCTTCCTTCCTTCCTTCCTTCCTTCCTTCCTTCCTTCTTTCCTTCTTTCTTTCCTTCTTCTTGAGATGGAGTCTCTCTTTGTCGCCCAGGCTGGAGTGCAGTGGCGAAATCTCAGCTCACTGCAAGCTCTGCCTCCCGGGTTCATGCTATTCTCCTGCCTCAGCCTCAGACTCCTGAGTATCTGGGACTACAGGCGCCTGCCACCATGTCCAGCTAATTTTTTGTATTTTTATTTATTTTTTTAGTAGGGACGGGGTTTCACGGTGTTAGCCAGGATGGTCTTGATCTCCTGACCTCGTGATCCGCCCGTCTCGGCTTCCCCAAAGTGCTGGGATTACAGGCGTGAGCCACCGCGCCCGGCCTAGCTTAGCTAAATGTCTTAACCTCTCTGAACCTGTTTCTGCATCCTGAAAGTGGGAATAATGTGGTTGTTATAAAAAACAAAGTAAGAGGCCAGGCACGGTGGCTCACTCCTGTAATCCTAGCACTTTGGGAGGCCAAGATGGGTGGATCACCTGAGGTCAGGAGTTCGAGACCAACCTGTCCAACATGGCAAAACCCCGTTTCTACTAAAAGTACAAAAATTAGCCGGGCGTGGTGGCAGGCGCCTGTGATCCCAGCCACTCGGGAGGCTGAGGCAGGAGAAGCTTGAACCTGGGAGGTGGGGGTTGCAGTGAGCTGAGATTCCGCCACTGTACTCTAGCCTGGGTCACAAGAGCGAGACTCTGTCTCAGAAAAAAA
>NW_012101510.1:2337520-2339083 GCF_000951045.1 Mandrillus leucophaeus | reverse complement strand
GCGCCTGTAGTCCCAGCTACTTGGGAGGCTGAAGCAGGAGAATGGCATAAACCCGGGAGGCGGAGCTTGCAGTGAGCTGAGATCCGGCCACTGCACTCCAGCCTGGGCGACAGAGCAAGACTCCGTCTCAACAAACAAACAAACAAACAAACAAATAAATGCTTCTGGACAGGCTGTTACTGGAACTGTAGAAACATTTGGTTTGTGCATCAAAAGACATTATCAGCCTGGCGCAGTTGCTTATGCCTGTAATCCCAGCACTTTGGGAGGCTGAGGTAGACGGATCACTTGAGGTCAGGAGTTTGAGACTAGCCTGGCCAACACAGTGAAACCCCGTCTCTACTAAAAATACAAAAAATTAGCTGGGCATGGTGGTGCATGCCTGTAGTCTCAGCTACTTGGGAGGGTGAGGCAGGAGAATCACTTGAACCCGGGAGGTGGAGGTTGCAGTGAGCCAGGATTGTGCCATTGCACTCCAGCCTGGGTGACAGAACGAGGAAAAAAAAAAAAAGAAAAAGACACTATCAACACAGTAAAAAGGCAACCCACAGAATGGGAGAAAATATTTGCAAATCATATATCTGAAAACAACCCAATTAAAAATTGGGCAAAGGGCTTGAATTGAAATTTCTCTAAGGAGGATATACCTGGGGAGTGAGTGTTTAATGGGTGCAGAGTTTCAGTTTGGTAAGATGAAAAAGTTCTGGAGATGAAGGGTGGTGATGGTTGTGCAACAATGTGAATGTACTTAATGCCACTGAACTGTACCCTTAAAAATGGTTAAAATGGCCCAGGCACAGTGGCTCACTCCTATAATCCCAGCACTTTGGGAGGCCGAGGCAGGCGGATCACCTGGGGTTGGGAGTTCGAGACCAGCCTGACCAACATGGAGAAACTCCGTCTCTACTGAAAATACAAAATTAGCCAGGCGTGGTGGTGCACGCCTGTAATCCCAGCTACTCAGGAGGCTGAGGCAGGAGAATCCCTTGAACTCGGGAAGCAGTGGTCGCGGTGAGCCGAGATTGCGCCATTGCACTCCAGCCTGGGTGAAATTTCATCTCAAAAAAAAAAAAAAAAAAAGGTTAAAATGGTAAATGATCTATTTTACCACAGCAGAAGTAAATAAAGCATTTCAGAAGAAATTCTGGCAAAGTAACTAGGGACAAATCTGGACTTCACTTATAATCACAGTTATCTAATCGGGACAGTATTCCTTGCTCAAATTTGTTCATTTATGTAACAGTACTGACTCCATGTTAGAGAAAAGCTTGTTTGCTTGAATATAATTATGCTTTGTTTGAGTTTGTAAATTTTTCATTAAAAACAGCCTCAGGAAAACAGGACCTTCGATGGAGATAAAAGAAAATATGCTGACCAACAACTCTAGGAACAGGCTGACCAGCCTGATAAGAACAGTTTGATGGTGCCTGCAGACAGTCACAAGACATTGACCAAGGAATTAACAATTAACAATTGGCCGGGCGCGGTGGCTCAAGCCTGTAATCCCAGCACTTTGGGAGGCCGAGGCGGGTGGATCACGAGGTCAGGAGATCGAGACCATCC
>NW_012101510.1:2336491-2337470 GCF_000951045.1 Mandrillus leucophaeus | reverse complement strand
AAAAAAAAAAAAAAAAAAAGAAGTCAGATAATGGTTGTAGAGCACCTGGCATAATTTGCTTGCTCATAAGTTGTCGTTGAATGCCAGAACCATTGGAAATTGTTTCTTCTCTCTGGATGTCATGGAATTTCTGAGATTTAACCCCTATTTATTGAGCACCTGCTAGGCACCAGGCTCTGGGCTAGACAGGAGCTTTTACAAACTTTGAACTTGCCACTCTTATCTACATTTTACAAAGTGAAGTCTTGAGCTATGCAAAGTGGCTGGCCCAGTCCTCAAGCCATTCAATGGCAGGACGGAGATGTTAATCTAGGGCTTTCAATTCCAAGTCTTGTGACTCCAAAGTAACATGGTAGGCTGTAGGTGGAAATAAATGTATGATGTTTCTGTAAGGTTTAAAGAAGATGATAGTGGTGAGAACAATTTGGGGACTGGGGTGGCCCGTGAAGATGTGGAGGCCTGAAGAACCCTGACCCAGGTCGGGGGTCTGTAAGTCTTCTCTTTGCCTCCACCTTCTACATCAGTGGTTCTCAGAGCCTCCTTCACTACTACCTTTGTGCCCACAAAGGCAGGTTCACTTCAGGTTTTTAGCTGGGGAAACAGAAGAGTTTTGGAAAATGACTCACCTTCCGAGAATCCTGGCATCTTTGCTGTTGTATGTGCTTCCATGAAATCCCTGTGGGCCTCAGTTCTTCTCAGGTAACGTTAGAATCCTGCCTACTTCAAGCGTCGAGGGAGATGACCACACATCAAACTTGCTCTAGGCAACCGGCTGTCCTGCTTGGAAGGTCTGGGCCCTCCAAACCCTAACCTGGAAGGCCAACTGCAAGCCTTGGTGGGCATGCTGTGCAATGAGCCCTTGAGGTAGAGTTTAAATGCTTCTGGAGGCTGGGCGCGGTGGCTCAAGCCTGTAATCCCAGCACTTTGGGAGGCCGAGACGGGCGGATCACGAGGTCAGGAGATTGAGACCATCCTGGCT
>NW_012101510.1:2332668-2334016 GCF_000951045.1 Mandrillus leucophaeus | reverse complement strand
AAAAAAAAAAAAAAAAAAGAAAAGAATGCCTTGATCATCATTTGTACTCCCCTAATTTCCCTTAAAACTCTTCATCCGGAGATAGAACCTGGAGAGGTAGTCTTCAAACAAGTTCACTGCCTCCCTCCACAAAGTTTCACCAAAGCTTGTCTCTCGTTTTCTTTTTTTTTTCTTTTTCTTTTTTTTGAGACAGTGTCTCAAGTAGTCGCCTAGGCTGGAGTGCAGTGGTGTGATCTTGGCTCACTGCAACATCCACCTCTCCAGCTCAAGGGATCCTAACACCTCAGCCTCCCAAGTTGCTGCAACCCCAGGTATGCACTAATCTGCTCGAATCAAGTTGGCTAATGGAACTGTTTGGCTGCTCAGTCAGGTGAGCACAACTCATGTGCCCTCTGGATAGAGAAATGAATGGGACACCAGCCCTACCCTCAGGAAGCTCTGAGCTTAGCTGGAGAGCTAGATAAGTGAACAAAAAGACAGGAAGTCAGCAAAAGATAGAATGGATATGTGAGAATCTTCACATTATTATTATCATCATTATTATTTATTTGGAGCTTGGGTCTTGCTATGTGGGCCAGGCTAGCCTCAAACTCCTGGGCTCAAGGGATCCTCCTAATTCAGCCTCCAGAATAGCTGGGACTACAAGCACAAGCCCAAGCCACTGTGCCAGGCTTTTTTTTTTTTTTGAGACAGAGTCTTGCTCTGTTGCCCAGGCTAGAGTGCAGTGGTATGCTCTCTGCTCACTGCAACCTCTGCCTCCTGGGTTCAAGTGATTCTCCTGCCTCAGCCTCAGAGTAGCTAGGATTACAGGTGTGCACCACCATGCCTGGCTAATTTTTGTATTTTTAGTAGAGAGGGGTTTCACCATGTTGGCCAGGCTGGTCTCGAACTCCTGACCTCAAGCAGTCTACCTGCCTCGGCCTCCCAAAGTGCTGGGATTATAGGTGTGAGCCACTGTGCCATCGACACCCCTGTTGCCCCAAGCCTGGGCATTCACCAAAGGTACAGGCTACCATGTTGGGACAGGCTGTGGGGGAGCATGTTGTGCCTGTGATGAAAATGTTCATTTTTGCAGGGTGCAGTGGTTCATGCTGTAATCCCAGCACTTTGGGAGGCTGAGGCAGGTGGACCACTTGAGGTCAGGAGTTGGAGACCAGCCTGACCAACATGGTGAAACCCAGTCTCTACTAAAAATACAAAATTAGCCAGGCATGGTGGTGCACGCCTGTAACCCCAACTACTTGGGAGGTTGAGACAGGAGAATTGCTTGAACCCAGGAGGCGGTGGTTGCAGTGAGCCGAGATTGTGCCATTGCACTCCAGCCTAGGTGACAAGAGCAACTCTGTCT
>NW_012101510.1:2328791-2331578 GCF_000951045.1 Mandrillus leucophaeus | reverse complement strand
TTTTTGAGACGGAATCTCCCTCTGTCGCCCAGGCTGGAGTACAGTGGCACCATCTCTGCTCACTGCAAGCTCCGCCTCCCGGGTTCACACCATTTTCCTGCCTCAGCCTCCCGAGTAGCTGGGGCTATAGGCACCCGCCACCACGCCTGGCTAATTTTTTTGTATTTTTAATACAGACAGGGTTTCACCGTGTTAGCCAGGATAGTCTTAATCTCCTGACCTCATGATCCGCCCGCCTCGGCCTCCCAAAGTGCTGGGATTACAGGCGTGAGCCACTGCATCCGGCCAGGAGTTCCTAGTCTTGGGAAATGGCAAATATTCTTGGCCCCCAAGAGTGGTAGAAGCTGCCATTTAGATGGGAAAGGAAAGGGGTCTGGGCAAGGGACCCTTGCGTGGTAACCGGAGAGACTAAAGACGAGAAGGATCTCTCCAGAGCTTCAGCACCTACAGCCTGAGACACTTACACGAGGCCCTTCTGTGACCAGGTGAATGGAGAGTCCCAATAAGAAACACTCAGATGTCATCTTCTGCCACCTTGGCACGATGCAGGCTATTAATCTGATTTGATATAAGGAAAATAAAGTTCAAGGAGTAAGATTCCTCCCCACTGAAGAGATGAGCAGCATGGGGTCCAGGAGCATGCATGGTGGACCCTAATGCAGAGTGGATGGTGTGGGCAGAAACATCAGGAAAAATGTTCTGGGGAAGGTGGTTCCCTCAGGGAGTAAGGCAGGCCAAGGTCAAAAAGTGGGAACGAGCAGGGCTGGGGGGATTTTCCGTGGGCTCTGCCTGGGGGCTCTGCAGGTCTGGCAGCATCTCCAGCAAGCAATATGGAAGCTGGACAGGTCACAGAGGCCTGGTTACACCTGAGGTTCTCCTGAGGGATCTGGACTTGATCTTGTGGGCAATAGGAACACTTTTAAGGTAAAGAGAGGCCTGACCAAATTTGAATGTGAAAGCTTCTCCCTTCCCAACTTTCTATTTTTATTTATTATTTTTGTTGTTGTTGTTGAGGCAGAGTCATTCACTCTGTCACCTAGGCTGGAGTGCAGTGGTGTGATCTCAGCTCACTGCAACCTCCACCTCCTGGGCTCAAGAGATCCTCCCACCTCACCCTCCCTGGTAGCTGTGACTACAGGCATGCACCACTGCGCCCGGCTAATTTTTGTATTTTTTTGTAGAGATGGGGTTTTGCCATGTTGCCCAGGCTGGTCTCCAACTTCTGGGCTCAAGTGACCCCCTCACCTTGACCTCTCAAAATGCTGGTATTATAGATGTGAGCCACCAAGTCCAGCCCCAACTTTCTAGAATTCTGATTCCATCCATCCTTTGAGCCTATGAGGATCTCCAATCCACTGGTGCTACCACCTTCATCCCCTTGAATTCCATGGTCTTCACTTACTTCACTCCCTTGCACACACAACAACTCCCTGACTCTTTGCTCACCTGTGCTTGCAAAATCACAGGCCTCTTCCTACTCGGCACCTGCACCTGGGCTGGGAGCATCCCCATGCTTGCTTGGGACATGCTTGACTTCTGCATCCACCCACTCTCCCTCTCCTGGACAACCATCTTGCACCTTCTTTCTCCTCAAAGGCCCAATACCTCTCCCCCATCCTCATCCTCAGAGGGTTGTCTTCCTTGCTCTCGAGCTCATTAAGAACCATTGAAGAAATGAGACAAGAACTTCCACAAACTTCCACTTGCCAGCATTGGCATGGCTGCCTGTTTCCAGAAACAAACTCTCAGTGCTTCTATCTGAGCCACCCCTGTCCTACAGCATGAACTTACTTTGCTTTCTCCTGGGTCATTTTCAACAGCATACAAATATATTGTCACACCTCCCTTGGGAAAAGTAAACAAAACTCCTTCTCTTGCTGTTCTGAATTTTCTAGTTTTGTATAATGCATCCCTACTGTTTCTGAATTAATGTTTTTTTTTTTAATATTTTCGATTCAACTTTTGAGTATAATTTACATGCGGTAAAACACACCATTCTCCAGTGCATAATTCAATGAGTTCTGACAAATGCATAGGGCCATGCAGCCACCACCACATTTGACACGCAGAACATCTCTATCACTCCAGAAAGCACCAGCGCCCCACTCAGTCCTCACCCCAACTCGGCTCCAGGCTGCCACCCATCTGCTTTCTATCACTACCGGTTAGACGCATCTTTTCTGCGACTTCATCTGAATGGAATCACGCAGCATGTCGTTTTCTGTGTCTAGATTCTTCTGCTCACCATAATGTTTCCAGATTCATCCGTGTTGTATGTATGGCTATAGTACATTTCTTTTTATTACTGAGAGGTGTTTCATTATATAGTTCTACTATAATTTATAATAAATGGTTACCTAGAAATTTATCAAAATTTGGCAATGATTCCTTGGATATCACACCAAAAGCACAGGCAACAAAATGAAAAAAACATAGATAAATGGGATTATATCAAAAAGAAAAACTTTTGTGTATCATTAAGGCACTATCAAGAGAGTGAAGAGGCTGGGCATCGTGGCTCGCGCCCGTAATCCCAGCACTTTGGGAGGCTGAGGTGGGCTAATCACGAGGTCAGGAGTTCAAGACCAGCCTGGCCAACATGGTGAAACCCCATCTCTACTAAAAATACAAAAAATTAGCTCGGCTTTGTGGCAGATATCTGTAATCCCAGCTACTCAGGAGGGTGAGGCAAGAGAATCACTTGAACTTGAGAGGCGGAGGTTGCAGTGAGCCAAGATCGCGCCACTGCACTCCAGCCTGGGCGACAGAGTGAGACTCCATCTCAAA
>NW_012101510.1:2311581-2327706 GCF_000951045.1 Mandrillus leucophaeus | reverse complement strand
CAAGACCAGCCTGGCCAACATAGTGAAACCCCATCTCTACTAAAAATACAAAAATTAGCCAGGAGTGGTGGCGAGCACCTCTAATCCCAGCTACTTGGGAAGTTGAGGCAGAAGAATAGCTTGAACCTGGGAGGCGGAGGTTGCAGTGAGCCAAGATCATGCCATTGCACTCCAGCCTGGGCAACAAGAGGGAAACTCCATCTCGAAAAAAGAAAAGAAAAGCCACTGCACTCCAGCCTAGGTGACAGAATGAGACCCTGTTTCAGAACAACAACAACAATTACAGTGACATGTCACTTCACACCCATTAGTATGGCCATTATAAAAATTTTAAAAAGGAAAATGGGTGTTGGAAAGGATGTGGAGAAAATGGAATCCTTGTGTACTGCTGGAGAGAATGTAAAATGGTGCAGCCACTATGAGAAACAGTTTGGTGTTCCTCAAGAAGTTAAGCATAGAATTATATGATCCAGCAATTCCACTCCTAGTTACGAACTCAAAATACTTGAAAGCAGGTACTCAAACAGATACTTGTATACCAGTGTTCATAATAGCACAACGCATAATAGTCAACAGGTAGAAACAGCCCAAATGTTCAATAGATGAATGGATAAAATGTGTTATATACATACAGTGGAGTATCAGCCATAGCATAGAAGGAAATTCTGACACATTCTACAAGTGAAAAAAAAACCAGTCACGCAAAGATAAATACTGCATGATTTCATTTCTATGAGGTATCTAGACAAATTCATGGGGACAGAAAATAGAATGGTGGTTATCAGGGCTAGGGGGAGGAATGGGGATTTAGATAGTGTTTACTGAGTCCAGAATTTGTTTGGGATGATGAAAAACTTCTGGAAACAGCGGTGATAGGAACACAATGTGAATGTACTTAATACCACTGAACTATACACTTAAGCGTGGTTAAAGTGGTAAATTTTATGTAATATATATTTTACCACAATAAACAAAGCCTCATTACATATAATTTGCAGAAAAACCCCTCCCCCTGCAGACAAAACCAAACCAACAACCCATTTCTAGCCCACTTCCCCGATAGCTACTTCCTATTTATTTCCTTTCCTTATGCAGCAGAACTCTGCAAGCTACTCACCAAGCTAAAATAAGCGAGAGAGAGACTGACACTCCAAAACAAAGAGTTTATTTGAGAATAGCAAGGGGTTGCAATCTGGGGTATATGGTTGGGAAAAGGGGAATGAAGCTTTTAGAGGTAAAAAGGAGAAGTCCGTGTAAGCTGTTTTGAGACAGACAACATTGGTCACAGGGGCTTCTCACAGGCTCCAGTTCCCAGCTCCCTTGCAGTGTGGTGACTGTGTGAATGGCTCAAAGCCACATTTAGTCCACCAACACCACAAGCCTGAAAGCCTTTCTCTCATTTCAGGGCGGGAGGCTCATTTAGTTAAGCTCAAAGCTTCCTGTGCATTGGAGTCACCCGGGGAGCGTTAAAAACATGGACAGGTTGTGAGGACTGGTCTGGGTGCTGCCTGACATTAAATCAGCTCCCATGTGCTTCTAAAATGCAGCCGGGTTTCAGAAGCACTGCTCCAGGTCAAGCCAGTGAGAAGGCATGAAGATTGAGGGGCTGTGAAGCCATTATAGAGAGAAACCATGACTAATGCATTGAAAAATGAAGTGAGCTAAAAAATCAGAAGGAAAAAAATGGCGAAAATAAACTTGAATGCAGCATATGTTTCTCTACAAATGAAAAACCTTACATGTTTTCCCTATGTACAAACAGGGAGTTTCAATCTTTCGATGTTCTGGAAGAAAAATCTGGAGGGAAAAGCTGTTCAACTGCAATCCAACTTTGAGGCCTTTTTTTTTTTTTTAAAATATATCAAAGCCTACTGCCTATTTCATTACTGAGCAATTTTAATGCTTCCCTTCCCAGGTGCAGTTCAGATGTGTGGAGACAGCATTCTTTTTTTTTTTTTGAGACTCACTCTGTCTCCCAGTCTTGCTCTGTCACCCAGGCTGGAGTGCAGTGGCACGATCTCGGCTCACTGCAAGCTCTGCCTCCCGGGTTCACCCCATTCTCCTGCCTCAGCCTCCTGAGTAGCTGGGACTACAGGCGCCCGCCACCGCGCCTGGCTGATTTTTTGTATTTTTAGTACAGATGGGGTTTCACCATGTTAGACAGGATGGTCTCGATCTCCTGACCTCGTGATCCGCCCGCCTCGGCCTCCCAAAGTGCTAGGGTTACAGGCGTGAGCTACTGCACGCGGCCGACAGCATTCTTACAGTTTTCCTTTTGTCCTGTTTTGCAATTGGTTTCACACTTAAAATTTACACAATTTCTACTATTTCTACAGTTCCAATAGATGGCCTAAAAACAAAGCTAAGTAAAGGTTATAAATCGGGGATCTAAGAATTGAGAAATGAGAGTTTTGCTATCGCTGTTGTAGACATGTTTTACTCCTGCATCATCCTCAATATCTACAATGGTGCGTTTGCATGCAGCAAGGCTCAGTAGATACTTTTTATTTATTTATATTTTTTTGAGATGCACTCTCATTCTGCCACCCAGGCTGGAGTGCAGTGGCGCGACCTTGGCTCACTGCAACCTCTGCCTCCCGGGTTCAAGCGATTCTCCTGCCTCAGCTTCCTGGTAGCTGGGATCACAGGCACCCGCCACCAGGCCCGGCTAGTTTTTGTGTTTTTAGTAGAGATGGGTGTTTCACCATGTTGGCTAAGCTGGTCTCGAACTCCTGACCTCAAGTGATCCTCCCGCCTCAGGCTCCCAAAGTGCCAGGATTACTGGCGTGAGCCACCACACCCTGGCCCAGTAGATACTTTTAATATTATTATTAAGCAAGAATAACATTTTACATGTTATTCAATTTACAATTATTCAATTTACAATGTGCTTTCAGGAGCATCTTCTAGAATCCTCAACAGTTCTTTAGTCCAGATAGAGGCTTTCCACTTTTCGGGTGAGGGAAGTTGGGCTCAGGGAGGTTAGCTGATGCACCCTGAGGGCAGATTAGGACCTAAGGTTGATAGGTGGAACCCAGGCCTCCCATGACTTTTCCATTCAACAAAACAGCCAATAAATGGTGTCTTGGCGAGGTGTGGTGGCTCATGCCTGTAATCCCAGCACTTTGGGAAGCTGAGATGGGTAGATCGCTTGAGCCCAGGAGGTCAAGACCAGCCTGGGCAACATAGGGAGACCCCCATCTTTACAGAAATAATAATAATAATAAAAAATTAGCTGGGCGTGGTCGCATGCCTGTGGTGCCAGCTACTTGGGAGGCTGATGCAAGAGGATCTCCTGAGCCTGGGAGGCTGCAGTAAGCTGTGATAGCGCCACTGCACTCCAGCCTGGTGATTGAGACTTTGCCTCAAAAGATAAAAAGAAACAGTGTCTTAAATCCTGAGTCTAGCACTGTGAACAGTGTATTCCTTTATTGACACCACATCTCATGGGAGAAAAAAGCTTATTATTTAGACAATGAAATCAGAAAATACACACAACAGGGGAGCTTTGCCCTGCCACTGATGTAAATTCGCTTAGCATTTCAACTTGCTTAAAATTTAGACCTCAATACTTTATACGTTTCCTCAAAACCTCACTGATGTTTCCAGCCGTGTTCCTGCAAGCCTCCTAGGGAGGTGGGACCTGAAACGTAACAGAATGGTTTGTCAGAATAAAATGTAATGGCTGATTTAGGGATCCTGCTGTTTGGGGGCCCAAGTGCTTGTGCTTTGAGACTTAGGCATCTCCTCTGAGGACCACAGTCACAGTGTCGAGGGCACCCCAACCGCACTGCCTGTACCCACACCAGACCGCAAAGCAGGCTTTGGACAGATACCTCTGCCTGCATCTTTTCTCTGTGTTAAATAGAAATGTAAACCCTTCACATATGCCAAACAAACAAACAAACAAAAAAGCTTCCACATTTCTGAAGAAATACAGAAATTAATAAAATGGAGCTCAAATAGAAGTGCTGAGCAGCTGAAAACATTCAGAATGAAAAAGGAGCAACCAGACCACTGCAACAGCTGCCCAGAGTGGCCCTCGGCCTGCCCCGGCACACAGAGGTCTCCGGCTGGCCCTAGAGAGCTCCACAGCCACAGGCCCAGGGAGGACTGGTTTCCTCTAATGGAGCGGCTTTGGTTTACAAATAGGACAAACTCACTGCTTAAATACCTTTATTATTTTTTAAAAATTATTTGGACATTGATAGCTCTGCAAAATACTTCTCCCATCCCAAACCCTCAAACTCTTTCCACATGTCCTCCATAAAGAAACAAAATATTTATACTTTGTGCCCATTCAAGTCTAATTTTTAAAAACATTTAAGATTCAAAATCAAATATTATTTTTCTTTCCCACAACTTGTTAGTAATTTTAAACCACAATGAAACACAGTTAATGGCATTTCTTTTTAAAAATTAGCTTATCAGACTATCTTATGAGAAAAAAATCAATTCAAGGCCTTAGTGAGAATATTATATTCTCTGTTTCTGAAAGCAAAAGACATTGAAAAACCCCTCTGCTCCTCTGGAGTTTGTGATTTCAACATAACCAACAAAACCAGCACACAGATTGACTTCCTACTTAACAGTAGGCATTGCTTCGTTACTTTGGGACTGCAGCTGAAACGCTATCTAAACTTGAAAAGGGTGGGTGGGTGGAAGTCCAGCACAGAAGAGGGTCGAGGCTGGGGACAGCAGAATGGAAGCTTTCTGAGCAGTGGATTAAGAACAGCCAAACCCCTAGGATCCCACCTCATGGCAGGCTTGTTTGGGGTGGAAGACAGTAGAATATCTGCAATCTGCACTAATTTCTTAAGGATGGATACAAGTGTCAACCAAAAATATTGCACATAGTTTCAGAGGCATGTAAACCACTGAGAAGGTTCAGGAAAGCATAACTACAGATGAAGACAATTCCCCAAAGTTCCTTCAGGAACAGAGAGAAAGAAGTTGATGTTGGTAACTCAGGGGTTACTAAGAGGAGGTGGAAAAATCCTTAATCCCTTTCCTATCCTAAGTGGGCAGACTTTTAAGCGAACAAATCTTCTCATAGATGTGTCTGAAGGATCTAGTAAAGGTATCACTTCTTCATTTTCCCCAGTACAATGGGTGCAGTTCACTACCTGGGTAAAGAAGGAAAGAAGAAATCCTGCAATAGGATCTGGCTTGTTTGTCTAGAACACAGCAGTGTTTGCAAATGGCCCTTCCTGCCCACTCAAACCACTACTTGGAGCCATAGCATGAGCCCCAGACGAGCTCCAGGGATGATCTCCGGACTCAGTGCCCCAAGGGGAGGCCTATATCCCTCACAGGCCTGGAAAAATGCAGAAGGTATGGACTCACATGCCATGAGGGGAGAGCTGAAAAGAGTGGAATGGCACGAATGGCAGGAAGGAGAGCACAGCTCCACGGGCTCCTTCACTTGTCCATCAGCTCAACAAGGCCACAGTGAGCATCTCCTCACGAGAGCAACTGGGTTTGACCAGAGCCAGCCCTTCTGATGCCCTGTTGAATTTCAGGATTGAGGAGACTGTTCTGACTCATCTCTGGGAATGAATTATTTTTCGCTTTAAGTCATCGGGCCAACTTTTTAGGGTTCCAAAGCCCTGATCTTACTGAATGGGTGGGCTGCCCGTCTGTACACAGTCCTGGGATAACAGATTTTAGATACCACAAGTGGCCACTGGCTACTTTCCCAAATACCTCTGCCTTAAGGCTTCCCCTAACATTCAATCTCAGTAACATACAGTACATATGTCAATAAAATGAAAGTCACTTCTTTAGAAAAGGTTTCCCACTGCTCGTCTCATCTCACTGAAGGGCTTCAAGTTCTCTTATGCTGCCTGCCCGTGGATAGGTAGCCTCCAGGTTGCTTTGCTCCTGGGGGTTATGATGCAATCTTGTTTTTAAAGCTTTTCCTCTTGTATTCAGAGTAAATCTTGTAAACCACCAGAAAATGCCAATTCCCCAAAGCCCTACCCATGTTTGCGGGCTACAACTGATGCCAACCTATTAAGCTTTTTAAACATTTAAAAAAACAAAACACCACACACACACACACACACACACACACACACACACTTTGGCACGTGAGCCTCGAATTATTTGAGCATGTTCACGTTTCCCACCCCTTCCCCTGTCCCAACATTTCAGAGTCACTGTTTTCGGAGAACGACGACCCCTTCTGCCTCATGGAAGGCTGCCGCCAAGCACTGCTGTTTTGAGTAGCAAAAGGAGGAGGCACAAATGCTAACCTGCCCCCAAAAACAGTTCTTGTGTTGAGCACTATAATTTAGGCAATGCTGCAAAACTTTTGTACCAGGATGACTAGTTTCAAAACTGCTGGTTGATTAAATATACATATACATATAGATATCAATATAAAAATTACTAAGTCAACATTTGCTGTTTTCAATGTGAAAACGATAAAATGTAATTCTGAATAATTGTGCATTTGCCACAGGGTCCTCGTTAAAGGGACCATAAAAATAATTTTGTAATAAAAAAACTCTTATTTTTAAGTTTAGTATTGCCCTCAAGTTCAAAAGTTTGGAGCAAATGTACTGAGTAAGCAGGACTGGAATCTGTTCCTGCCAGGGATCTGGAAGCCTTAAATTTAGTGATCCCTGATGGCAGGCCCAGGGAACCTGACAGCCACTCACTAGTTTTGCACTGTTAACAATATAGGGCTCAGCAGCGCGCACTGACCCATGACACAATCAGCACTGAAGACTGAGGCAGCCCGGCAGGGACCGGAGCCTCCGCCTCTCGTGTTGTTGGTGGCTGATGCTGCTGCAGCTGGCCAACTCCCTGCACAGAGCTCTGGGGGGCACAGAGGTGCTGGGGCTCTGCCTTCTCTTGAGCTACCAGACAAAGCAACTGGCGGGGGGTAGGGGTCTAGGGCCTGGGGATCACTGAGCACCAAGGCTGAGGGTGATCCGGGAGCAGACCTTCTACTCAGCTGGAGGCGGGACGGAGGAAGGAATGGGCATTTCAGTGATGTAGAAGTTAGCTGTGCAGGAAGGAAAAGTGCGTTTAAGGTAGCTTAAAAACAGGTGAAGACCAAACTGCCACTGAGGGGAGGAAGAACGAAGACCACTCCCTCCACCTGCCCCACGGGCCAGCCATGCTCCTTGGATTCTGTGGGTTAACATTCATGCTTTGTGATGCGAGTCTGCTCGTGAAGAAACAGGAACACACTTCTCCTGGTTCTGGCAGGTACACAATTTTCTCGGCAAAGTTCTTTTTTGCCAAGTTCAGTTTTATTTGGTTGCTGTTCTGAACCGTTGTCACCGGAATTCATAGATGGGTGCACTGTGTTCAGGAACATGGGTTAGATTGAGGGACTGATACCTGCAAGGGGGAGCAGACAGAAACGGGAGGTAGTCATCTAATGCACCCTGAGCAAAGGACATTAGTAACCCCTCAAAAACCAGAGCACCCGACAAGTCACATACTTGGACTGAAATGCACATTCGTTTTCTATTTCTCAAGTTGAACTTAGATTGATTTCATTCATTCATTCTTTCTTTTTTGGTTAATCCTCCTGAACCATGCACAAGATGAAATTTTTTTTCATTCTGTTCTAATCATGAAGTTAACTATGGTATGTCTAAAAGGAGACCTCAATAAGCTCTGGGAGAAGATATAGACCCACGCCCCAGCCCTAACCTCACTGGCTGCTCTGCCCTCTCCTGCTGTAGCACAAAATACCAGGCTGTCATATCCTAAGAACTTTACAGCTAGCACAGGCATAAACCAATTCTCATGGTATCTAAAGAGAGTGTAGAAAAATTAATTTCACTACTGCCTTAAACTGTATTTTACCTTTCATTTAAATTTCCTCACTTTCCTAGGTACAGTATTAAGCTTGGAAAAGCCAGGTGTGGTGGTACGCACCTGTAGTCCTGGCTACTCAGGAGGCTGAGGCAGGAGAATCGCTTGAACCTGGGAGGCAGAGGTTGCAGTGGGCCGAGATTGCACTACTGCACTCCAACCTGGATGACAGAGCGAGACTTCATCTCAAAAAAAAAAAATGGCTGGGCACAGTGGCTCATGCCTGTAATCCCAGCACTTTGGGAGGCTGAGGCAGGTGGATCACAAGGTAAAGAGATCAAGACCATCCTGGTGGTCTTTCAAGCTTGGAAGGTGTCTACCTCCCCTGTTGACAGGTGCTCCAGGGAGTCATGTAGAGGGAGGAGAAAGAGAGGCAGACAATCTGCACGCTGGGATGACAACCTCGGGCACATTTAGAGTCAATGTCTGGCATGTTGGCTCTCCCCTACTTGTTTCACATAGGAGTGTGGAAGAACGTAGGAAAAGGGGGTTTACTTCTTACCAAAAACAAATTATCAGGGGAAAAAAAAGCATTAGCCATCAAGAATATGCAAATTAGAACTACACTCGAATACTGCTTCACATCCACTAGGGTAGCTATAATTATAGAGACATGATAACAAGTGCCAGGGAGGATGTGGAGAAACTGGAACCCTCATACACGCTGGTAGGAATGCAAAATGGTGCAGCTGCTGTGGGAAACAGTTTGGCAGTTCCTCATAAAGTTATATATAGCAATACCGTATGACCTAGCAATTTCACTCCTAGGTATATGTCCAAAGGAATTGAAAGCAGGAACTCAGATATACCCATGTTCACAGCAGCATTATTCACAATCGCTAAAAAATGGAAGCAATCTAAGTGTCCACTAAATAATGAATGGATAAATAAAATGTTGTATATACCGGCTAGGCGCAATGGCTCACACCTATAATCCCAGCACTTTGGCATTTGCTTTGCTTTGTATTTGCATAATGTTTTGAAGGTTCATCCATGTTGTACCATGTATCAGAACTTCTTTTTTATTGTCAATTAATCTTTTATTGTAGGTATATACAACAGAGTCTGGCTCTGTCGCCCAGGCTGGAGTGCAGCAGCATGATCTCAGCTCACTGCAACCTCTGCCTCCCAGGTTCAAGCGATTCTCCTGCCTCATCCTCTCAGGTAGCTAGGACTACAGGCGTGTGCCACCATGCCAAGCTAATTTTTGTATTTTTGGTAGAGATGGGATTTTGGTAGAGATGGGGTTTCACCATGTTGGCCAAGCTGGTCTCGAACGTCTGACCTCAAGTGATCTGCCCGCCTCAGCCTCCCAAAATGCTGGAATTAAAGGCATGAATCACCACGCCTGGCTGACTTGTACACTTTAAATGAGTCATGTATGGTATTCAAATAATATCTCAGTAAAGCTATTATTTTATTTTATTTTATTTGAGATGGAATCTCACTCTGTTGCCAGATTGGAGTGCAGTGGCGCGATCTCGGCTCACTGCAACCTCCACCTCCCGGGTTCAAGTGATTCTCCTGCCTCAGCCTCCCGAGTAGCTGGGACTACAGGTGTGTGTCACCACGCCTGGCTCATTTTTGTATTTTTAGTAGAGCTGGGGTTTCACCATGTTGGCCAGGATGGTCTTGATCTCTTTACCTTGTGATCCACCTGCCTCAGCCTCCCAAAGTGCTGGGATTACAGGCATGAGCCACTGTGCCCAGCCATTTTTTTTTTTTTGAGATGAAGTCTCGCTCTGTCATCCAGGTTGGAGTGCAGTAGTGCAATCTCGGCCCACTGCAACCTCTGCCTCCCAGGTTCAAGCGATTCTCCTGCCTCAGCCTCCTGAGTAGCCAGGACTACAGGTGCGTACCACCACGCCTGGCTAATTTTTGCATTTTTAGTAGAGATGGGGTTTCACCATATTGGCCAGGCTGGTGTCGAACTCCTGACCTCGTGATCCGCCCACCTCGGCCTCCTAAAGTGCTGGGATTACAGGCGTCTGTGCCTGGACCAAAGCTGTTATTTTCAAAAAGGATTATAAAAAGTTTTACAAACTCGCATGAAAACAATTACTGAAAGCCTAAAAATTGTGGCTACAGGGCTGGCATTTACTTGCAGATATAATTTCGTTACCACTGAACAAGGAATCTAGGGTAGGATCACTTCACATACAACAAAGTGTGAAATACTGGAAAGGAAAGAGAGAATTTTTACCTTCAGAGAGGAAATTAGGCATTTTATCATATGGTTTGCCCTCCGAGGACAGCAAGGTGCTTAAAAAGCAGCAAGGAGGCAGGAGAATCCCCCAAAAGGTGGCAAAAGTTAGCATTTAGGCAGAGTTCAGTCCTTTACCATTGGTAACACACTGACTGTCCACTCACAAGCCCCCAGGTCACGAGCCTTAAATCAAGTGCATGTCGGACCAACTCTAAGGAATGCAGCCACAAAATTTAAAAAGCTGCTGACAGCAAAATTCACACTGTCCACTACTGGATCAATTCACATTTTAGTTACTAATTCAATTTGCAAAGATTACATAAAAACCAGCAAGATTGAGATAAACATTGCCAAAAATACAGTATTGCTTAAAAGTGCTTAGAAATGAGTTCTTTCACCTATACTTCATTTTCATCTCATTTACTCTGCTGTGTGGATAGGGATAAGGCCTTATTGTGAGCAACTGAGATCACTGAAATAAGCTCTCAGCATCTAAATAAAGCACAGAATCTATACAGAGACAGACTAAGATATTGCTTTTGGGTTCGATGAGCCAAGGGAGAGCCAGTCAGGCAGGAAACCCTCCCCGTGGCCTCTGTCTTTGGGGGTCCTCACCATTCTGAACTCCTATGGTAGTAGTAGCCCTCTATGGAGGCTGCTGACTTCTGAAAGCAGATGTAGTAGAACCCGGCAAAAGAAGCACCACTGATGTCTTTGATCGTGTGATCTGGGACCAGAAACTGTTCCTGCACACAGATGAAGAGGGTCAGTAACAGACAGCATTCTCTGACCACCCACGGGGCCTCCCTGTTAAGCATCGGGGGTTCTAAGGACCACTCCAGAAAAATATAGGATCTCATAGTCTAACCCAGACTTGCTGGGTGATGGTGGGCCCGTGGGGTCTTAGCCTGACTTCTGAAAAGCGTCCATGTGCTCCTGGAGTATTCTATATACTAAAGCAACAAACTGTGTCTTCAACTCACTAGGATCAGCAATTCAGAGAAGGTATCATGGCCGAAACATCTAATACATAAATCAGTACCTACTCACCTGCCTCTCTGTCTTTCAGAGACCACAGACAACCAACCTGGGAAGAGCTGGGTTTCTGCTCCAGTTCCCAGAACTGTCACCAGATGCTTGATAACATCTACAACAGTGAGTCACTTCTGTAGGTCTGTGGACCTTTCTGAGTACAGAGCAGTTGCCAGTAGCCCCTGTGACACCCCCTCTAAGAGCTTGACACCTTGTCAAAAGCAGTCAGAACGGTACTGTTCTTGACCAGGCACCTTAGGAGAGACACCTCTGCTGGAGCTGAAAGCTGGAAACCCAGGTCCTGGCAACTACTTTCCCAGAGAGATGAGGTCAGAAGCTCCAGGGCCTCAGGTGGTCTACTAAAGGACCACAGATGAGCCACCCTGGGACATTCTTTGGAGGCAAAACAACTCCATTGCTTTTTAAACAAATTTAAGACACTCTCCCATTCCTTATTCAACTTCTAAAATTGTGGCTTTTAAAATTAGTTTTAAAATTCAGGTCGGTGCAGTGGCTCAAGCCTGTAATCCCAACACTTTGGGAGGCTGAGGTGGGTGGATCACCTGAGGTCAGGATTTCGAGACCAGCTTGGACAACAGGGCAAAAACCCATCTCTACTAAAAATACAAAAAATCAGCAGGGCATGGTGGTGGGCACCTGTAATCCCAGCTACTTGGGAGGCTGAGGCAGGAGAATTGCTTGAACGCAGGATCTTGTGACCTTGTGATCTGGCTGCCTTGGCCTCCCAAAGTGCTGGGATTACAGGCGTGAGCCACCGTGCCCAGTGATTCCCCCTTTTTTTTTTTTGAGATGGAGTCTTGCTGTGTCACCAGGCTGGAGTGCAGTGGTGCGATCCTAGCTCACTGCAACCTCTGTCTCCCAGGTTCAAGTGATTCCCCTGCCTCAGCCTCCCGAGTAGCTGGGACTACAGGGGCGCGCCACTATGCCCAGCTAATTTTTTTATTTTTTAGTAGAGATGGGGTTTCACCATGTTGGCCAGGATGGTCTCGATCTCTTGACCTCATGATCTGCCTGCCCTGGCCTCCCAAAGTGCTAGGATTACAGGTGTGATCCACTGCGCCCGGCTGATTCCCACTTCTTAAAGTGGTAAGCTATGCAAAGTAAAGACCGGGAAAGGCAACTCAAAATGATTCATCTTTATGAAAGCTGCCAAGATTTCAAGATAAAACAACTTTTTCCCTACAGACTGGGGACTAGGGGTTGGAGGTGGGTGTATGTTCTCAAAGTTATTTAACAAACTGGCTTCCTGATTTTGCTATTCCGGGGCTGTAAATATCACGTTATCAAAGCAGGGAGCACAAATGATCTTGCAGCTAAAAGCCAATCCATCAAGTCAGTCAGGTGGGGCTCTCTGAGCGCTGCTGAGTCAAAAACTCGCGTTCCATTCCCGGTCCCTCATTTCCTGAGCTGGAGGGAAGTAGAGGAGGTGAGACTTTCCTGACCTCTGGGAAAAGGATGTGGTGGAGGGGACCCGGCCCACGGATGGTGTTTAAGCCCATAGAGGGATCTGACTAAGTTCAAAGGAAGTTTGGCTCTGCCTTGAATCCAAAGAACACTTGGAGTGATTCAACCTGGGGGTTCAATAAGATTCTTGGGTGGGAAAAAGGAAAAGGAGAAAACAAGGTTAGAGGCGGCCACCTAGGCCCAAATCCACTTGCTACCCACCAAAAGCACAGCAAGGAGGAGCTGTCTGGGACATCAGCAGTTAACCAGTGCGTGCCCTGGAGCTGTGCCCACTTTTTATAGGTGTGCAAAGACCCTGCCCTGAAGACTTTGCCATGACAACCAGCTGTGATGAGCACTGGACATGGGGAGCCCTTGGTTAGAGTGGGTATGTAGGTACAGTACAGGGCCTGGCTTGTTGGGAGTCTGAGGGGCCACCTGGCGGGACCTTACCTTCCACCTCATGAAGACGTAGTCTCCATTCTTCAGCTCTTCATAATCAAAGTCATCTGAGTTAAATGATTTTGCATACTGATAAAAAGCCAGAAACTTGCCCTGAAAGCAGAAAAGAGAGTGTGCCAATTGACTGAGAGAAGGAGAGGCTGCTCTCAGAACTATGCTTATGTGCCCAGGTACACTCACCTTCGCAAGGCATGACAGCTGGAGATGTGGCTCCCAAAAGGGCAGCTAAGGCCAAGTAACAGATGGGACCCCATGGTCACCCCGTTGAATGCAGACTCAACCCTGGGGCAGATACTTGGACTCCAGTTGAGGCCCCACTGCCCTACGCCTGCCTTGTTAACATGGCCGAGGAAAAGGCCAAAGGATGGGAATGGTGAACAGACAGACAAAATAAACAGATGAAAACTAAGAACAATTAATGGGAAGACCTCTGCAAGTAAATCCAAAGTAGCAAAAAGAGCCACGCAGAACAGCTTAGAAACAGCCTGCCCAGCCTCAGAAAAGAGGGCTTTGTGAAACTTGTCTCTGCATAATCTAGGGGCTTGGGCCAGCTAGCTAAGTAGACACTAGATACATGTGATAGCCTTGTCCTTCAATATCTGTGAGGGATTGGTTCCAAGACCCCCATGAATACCAGAATCTGCAGATGCTTAAGTCCCAGATATAAAACAGTGCAGTATTTGCTGATAACCTACACACATCCTCCCCTATACTTTATAGCATCTCTAGATTACTTACAATACCTAATTCGATGTAAATACTAAGTGAATAGTGGCTATACTGTACTGTTCAAGGAAGAATATCAAGAACAAAAAATTTATACATCTGCCAGGCGCAGTGGCTCACACCTGTAATCCCAGCACTTTGGGAAGCTGAGGTGGGCAGATCACGAGGTCAGGAGATTAAGACCATCCTGGCTAACATGGTGAAACCCTGTCTCTACTAAAAATACAAAAAAATTAGCCAGGTGTGGTGGCGGCTGCCTGTAGTCCCAGCTACTTGGGAGGCTGAGGAGGAGAATGGCTTGAACCCGAGAGTAGAGCTTGCAGTGAGCCGAGATCGCGCCACTGCACTCCAGCCTGGGCAACAGAGTGAGACTCTGTCTCAAAAAACAAAAAAGAAAAAGAAAAAATCTATATATCATCAGTACAGATGCAATTTTTTTTTTTCAAATATTTTCAAACTGTGGCTGGTTGAATCCACAGATACAAAACCCACATATATGGAGGGCTGACTCTACATTTACAACAGGAGATCAGGAATAGGTTACAAAACTGCATCTTATGATCCCATTTTTAAAAAAGACAAAAAACAAGTATACACTGTATACCCAAAAGAGATTCAGGAAGAGGTTAACAGCATTTTAGTTTTAGGTGTTGCCATAGATTACTCCTTTTCCTCCAGCTTTTCTATTTTTTCAAATATTTTTAAATAAGCGTGTGTTAATTTGATAAGAAAACATCTTAAACAAAAAATCAAGATACAGAGATACTAAGTCATAGATTTTGTCACATAGATTTATTTTATTATTATTTTTTGAGACAAAGTCTCGCTCCTGTTGCTCAGGCTGGAGTGCAATGGCATGATCTCAGCTCACTGCAACCTCCGCTTCCCAGGTTCAAGTGACTCTCCTGCCTCAGCCTCCTGAGTAGCTGGGATTCCAGGCGTGTGTCACCATGCCTGGCTAATTTTTATATTTTTGGTAGAGATGGGCTTTCACCATGTTGGCCAGGCTGTTCTCGAACTCCTGACCTCAGGTGATCCATCTGCCTCGGCCTCCCAAAGTGCTGGCATTACAGGCGTGAGCCACCACGCCCAGTGTCACATAGACATTTTTATCCTATGTAGACTGAATATATGGAATCTTGACTTTACAGCACTAGTATAATAGCAACTTAAATACCACTAAGGAAAATCTGAGGGTGCAATACAATATCTCTGATTCTAGTTTATAATGAAAAAATGACAGCCTAGGTGAAGTGTATTCAACATTGTAAATCTCAGACAAACCCAGGTGCAGTACAGAGCTCCAGGAATCCCACGTGGGAACCTGGGAGTCCTCCATGAGTGGGGAAAGTTAGGGGAAATGCTGAGTACTAAAAAAGCAGCCACAAACTGCTGGAGGAGGAAGCACTCCATAGGCTCAGCTCCCTGGCTCAACCACACCTCACATGCCAGTACCAAGGGTGGCCTTCTTAGTTCCTCTCTCACCCAAAATGTTTCAATCCAGTCTAGCAGAGTCTGCAGACCCAGATCTCTTCCAGTGTCCTAATGGAAGTGAATGGGAAAATTAAGAGTTGCTTTCCAAATATTTAATTTGTAGTCAACCTAGCCTAAAACCGAGTGTCACTGGGCTTCAAAGACTTTGCTTTTTGCAGGACCAATATAAAATGGAAAATAGAGTTGAATGGGAGAGAGGCTGTGGTTTACTACAGGGAAGAACCTTCTACTCTGGGGCTGTACAGGACAGGAAGGAGCCATCTTGTGAGGCAGCAAGCCATGCAGGAAGAGCCTAGCGCTGGGCAGAGGTGGGTGCAGATGGTACCAGGGAGCCCTTCCAACTCCACCTGCTGGTACCCAGCACCTTCATACACCACTTGGGCTCCCCCAACCTTCTGGATACTCAGGTTATGTGCATTCTCTTGTATCACAGAGAGACACAAATGACTCTCTAGCTATTGATGTCCATTTGCTACAACAATCAAAATGTACAGAATTCAAAAAATGCTCTAAAAAGCTCAAGTTTAAATTTAAATTTAACTGAACCTCAGTATTTGATCGATCTCCTTTTCTTACTCAAGTAAAAAACAGCTTGGGGCTGGGCATGGTGGCTCACGCCTGTAATCCCAGCACTGTGGAAGGCCAAGGCAGGTGGATTACTTGAGACCTGGAGTTCAAGACCAGCCTGGCCAGCATGGCGAAAACTTGTCTCTACTAAAAATACAAAAATTAGCCAGGCGTGGTGGCGCACGTCCGTAATCCCAGCTACTCGAGAGGCTGAGAGATGAGAATCACCTGAATCTGGGAGGTGGAGGTTGCAGTGAGCTGAGATTATGCCACGAACTCCAGCCTGGGTGACAGAGTGAGACTCTGTCTCAAAACAAAACCAGGCTGGGCGCGGT
>NW_012101510.1:2308229-2310166 GCF_000951045.1 Mandrillus leucophaeus | reverse complement strand
GGCTACAGGCACATGCCACCACACCTGGCTAATTTTTTGTATTTTTAGTAGAGATGGGGTTTCACCGTGTTAACCAGGATGGTCTTGATCTCTTGACCTCATGATCCACCCGCCTCAGCCTCCCAAAGTGCTGGGATTACAGGTGCGAGCCACCGCACCCAGCCAAGAAACTGATTTTTGAAGACACGGTACTTATATGACAACCAATGAAAAGATCCCAGGACACTAACTCTGAGTTGTCTTGAAGCACTCACTACCGCTGAGTGAGAATGCTCTACACTTGACAGTTAAAAAGCAGGGGCAGCAGGATTTATAGGGGTGTACTTAAGACAAGACTATACTTGTCTGTTAGGAGCTAGGATAAAAAGAAACGATGTAGCTCTGCCCTGATAAGCCAGCGGGAGGGCAGATTCCCACAACATCATCTCCATCTCATGCCAGCCCCGAAGCCAGAGGTCATCACTGCATGTTTCACAGGGTTTTCCCCAAGCAGAGGTGATTTGAAAGGAACAGTGGACAGAAGATAGACAAACAGGTGGGAAGGACAGGAGGACACTGTTAAGATTCTGATAGCTGAGCAAAGTTCTGGCTAGAACTCTGGGGTTGCTATCATCAGACCACCATTTGCTATTTAAGCAGCAGGTCAGATTGTATTTAAACTCTTCTCATAAGGAAGATGGAACAACTGAGGTCTGTGTGCGGCGCAACCTTTTACTTGGCTGCAAAGCCCCAATAATACCAAATAAGGGACAAGGTCTCTGGCTCCCAGCATTTCTTCAGTTCTCTAGCAGCCCCTGGATGACACAGCGCAGATCAGATTTACTCACCCAGTGTTTCCGATCAACATCTTCATCTGCATCCCACTTGCGAGTTAAGAAAGGGTGTTTTTTGCTGATTATTTCTCCTTCAAAGAAGGTCGTAAGGGTTGGATACTCCTATGGTAAAAACCCAAATATCAAAATAAGATGGTGACTGAGAGTTTTTAACCTTTTTACAAAGGAAGAATCAACTTTGCTTTAACTTCTTTCCAGTACCTTGACACCGCTACCTGACAACCCAAACCAGAGTTAGATCCAGCCAGTGTGCCAACAAGCTGTGGTAATGGACCTGAATCGAAATCACCCAGAGAATGAAGGGTTTCCTGGATTTTGCCAGCAGCAGACAGCCCTTCTTTGACTTCACTTGTTATGTGCTAGTCTCTTAGAAAAGAATTTGGATGTTTCCACAAGTAAATTTTGAATATTCTAGCGTACAAAGCAGATTATAACTTAGTAGATTTTACTTTCCAAGGTTAGAACCAAAGAGGCTCCAAAATCCCTGTGCTTACCACTAAGGCTCTCTCAAACCACTGGTTCTCCAACTGGCTCAGTCATTTGTCCCTTTTACACCAATTCTCCAAGGTTCCAGGGGTGGATTTTGGGGTAGAATACCTTTTTTTTTTTTTTTTCCTGAGACAGTCTTGCTCTGTCGCCCAGGCTGGAGTGCAGTGGCACAATCTCGGCTCACTGCAACCTCCTCCCACACCCTGGGTTCAAGCAATTCTCCTACCTCAGTCTCCTGAGTAGCTGGGATTACAGGTGGCCGCCACCACGCCCAGCTAATGTTTGTATTTTTAGTAGAGACGGGGTTTCACCATGTTGGCCAGGCTGGTCTCAAACTTCTGACCTCAGGTGATCCACCCGCTTTGGCCTCCCAAAGTGCTAGGATTACAGGTGTGAGCCACCGCACCTGGCCTAGAATACCTTTTATTTTGGCCGGGTGCGGAGGATCATGCCTGTAATCCCAGCACTTTGGAAGGCTGAGGTGGGAGGATCACCTGAGATCAGGAGTTCGAGACCAGCCTCATGAACATGAAGAAACCTCATCTCTACTAAAAATACAAAATTAGCCAGGCGTGGTGGCGCATGCCTGTAATCCCAGCTACTTGGGAGGCTGAG
>NW_012101510.1:2301528-2303129 GCF_000951045.1 Mandrillus leucophaeus | reverse complement strand
TTAATACAAGGCCAAGCCTGGTGGCTCACAACTGTAATGCCAGCACTTTAGGGGGCCAAGGCAGGAGGATCGCTCGAGCCTAGGAGATCAAGACCAGCTTGGGCAACATAGTAAGACCTGGTCTCTATTATTAAAAAAGGGAGGGGTGGGGAGGAGGTCCTAATACGATTAAAACACTTATAGTTTAAATCACTAGTTTTCCTAATGAATAATTCTGCGCTGACTTCTTTGTAAACATACTTTAGGCAGTATATCAGGGTGACTACAGGGCACCCTCAAACTTTGAGAATTAAATAAAATAAATACCTAATAAATGAGATTCAGTGTGTACAGAAGTCACCGAAAAGATAAAATATTCTCAGAGCAGGAACAGGAAATTCAAGCACTTTATTACAGCCCAATGAGGGGTAATTTATAGAGCAGACGAAAAAACCATGTCAGAAGAAAGGATATCAAGAAATGAGTAGGAGAGGCAGCAAAAGCAGGAGTGAGCATCTCGTGGTGAGTCTGGCTGTTGTCAGCCATTTAAGTCCCCCAACTAATCCTCTCACTGATTCCAGGCTCACCCAAAACTCTCTGGTGACGGGTACCACGACTTTCCACGTAGACCTGTCTTCTGGGGGACTAACATTCAATTGGCCGATAAGTCAACAGGAACTTCTGGAACACACAGGAATCTCATACTATGACAAAAACTGGCACTTCTGTTTCTGTGAGTTTTGGTAGGTGTGACCTGTCTCCCTAGTTCAGCACAAGTGTAGTACAACTTCAGCTGGAGCTTCCAATCCTTCCAAACCCAAGTAATGAGTAAATGGGGGGCCTGCCCATAGGCCCCCAAAGGTTGGGTTCCCAGGTACCCCCTGAAAGCTGCTGGTTCCCCAGAAAGTTTGCCTCTCTTGACTGATGGATGGCTCAAAAGTGCAAAAGGAATGTTATTTGGCATTTATTCTTTACATTTCCAGAATTTCATTTCCAGAAGGCATCAAAACAAACTTTAAAGCTCTGTTTTGCAATGTGGCAATTCCTCAAAGAGCTAAAAACAGAACTACCATTGGACCCAGCAATCCCATTATTGGGTATATACCCAGAGGAATATAAATCATTCTACTATAAAGACACATGCATGCAAATGTTCACTGTAGCACTATTCACAACAGTAAAACATGGGTCAACTTAAATGCCCATCAATGACAGATTGGATAAAGAAAACGTGGTATATACATATCAAGGAATACTATGCAGCCATAAAAAAAAATGAGATAATGTCTTTTGCGTGAACATGGATAGAGCTAGAGGCCGTTATCCTTAGCAAACTAATGCAGGAACAGAAAACCAAATACCACCCTTGTAAGTAGGAGCTAAATGATAAGAACTCATGGGCACAAAGAAGGAAACAACAGGCTCACGCCTGTAATCCCAGCACTTTGGGAGGCCGAGGTAGGCAAATCACCTGAGGTCAAGAGTTCGAAACCAGCCTAGCCAACATGGTGAAACCCCATCTCCACCAAAAGTACAAAAAAATTTAGCCCAGCGTGGTGGTACACGTTACCTGGGAAGCTGAGCAGAACTGCTTGAACCTGGGAGGCAGAGGTTGCAGTGAG
>NW_012101510.1:2292735-2299402 GCF_000951045.1 Mandrillus leucophaeus | reverse complement strand
CAGCACAAGTGTAGTACAACTTCAGCTGGAGCTTATGTTTTGTAGAGACGGGGTTTCACCATATTAGCCAGGATGGTCTCGATCTCCTGACCTCGTGATCCGCCCGTCTCGGCCTCCCAGTGTTGGGATTACAGGCTTGAGCCACTGCGCCCAGCCTCTGTGCAGCTTCTTATCACTCAAATGACTGGTTTTGGAGTCAGCATTAACATTCCAATGTCTTACACACTTGCTGGTTTCCTTATGACATTCAGTGTTTGTGTTCTGCACCCAGTTAACTAATGTATGTGGCTACCTGAGAGTTGAGCATATTCTGTTTTAGTATCTTTTCTCCTACCACAAAAACAAAGGCTGGAATCCTGTATTTTGCTATCATTTCTACTCCTACTTGATTTGATACAATTCTCGAGTTAAATAAGAAATACCTTTTGTCTCAACAACAAACTTCTTAGGAGATCCTCAATCAGTCAAGCTTCTAATAGAAAAGCAGGAGAACCAGATAGGAACCAGGAGCCAGAAACCTGTCTTAAGACTGAGGCTCGTCAGGACTTTATCAGAGAATCACATATTAGTATCATATTCGAGTCTGTCATTTTCTCTAACACTCCCAGAACAAGTCCACTGATTGTCTTAGAGCAGGACATTTTTTTTTTTTTTTTGAGACAAAGTTTCACTCTTGTTGCTCAGGCTGAAGTGCAATGGTGCAATCTCAGCTCACTGCAACCTTCACCTCCTGGGTTCAAGCGATCCTCCTGCCTCAGCCTCCTGAGTAGCTGGGATTACAGGTGCCTGCCACCACGCCCAGCTAATTTTTGTATTTTCAGTAAAGACGAGGTTTCACCATGTTGGCCGGGCTGGTCTTGAACTCCTGACCTCAGGTGATCCACCCACCTCAGTCTTCCAAAGTGCTGGGATTACAGGTGTGAGCCACCATGCCTGACCCCAGTATTTTTTTTTTTTTTAAAGAGAGAGGATCTTCCTAGGTTGCCCAGGCTGGAGTGCAGTGGCTATTCACAGGCATAATCACAGCACACTGCTGCCTTCAAATCCTCGCCTCAAGCGATCCTCCAGCCTCAGTCTTCCGAGTAGCTAGGACTACAGGCACACACCACCATGCCTGGCTAATTTCTTAAAAACTATTTGTAGCGACAAGGTCTTGCTATGCTGTCCAGGCTGGTCTTGAATTCCTGGCCCCAAGTGATCCTCCTGCTTTGACCTCCCAAAATGTTGGGATTACAGGTGTGAGTCACAGCACCCAGCTTGGAGCAGGAATTTTTAATTCTCAATTTCACAGATGAGAAGACTGAAAGAAGTTAAAAGGTCACAGATGGAGGAAGGGGCAGCAGAAGAATGCCACCCCAGTTCCTTTCCACTGTCCCATCCAGCACAGCACTCCATCCAAATACTGCTGGGTCATCAGACTATGACAGCTGACAAAGGCCAGAGGCCCCCTGCAGCTAGGTCCGGCCTGGGCATTCCCAGCATTCACAGGGCCAGTCTAGCTACCTCCTTCCACTTCCTGTTTCCTTGCTAATGGAAAAGAAAGGATGCTCCTCCTTGCTTTCTAAAGTCCCAGAAGTTCTGAGGTTTAAAAAGTTGCTTCAAAGAAAAGAAAATACTCTGCACAGCAGGTACTTCTGCTGCAAACTAGATGGTCACTTTCCTTTTTTTTTTTTTTTTGAGACGGGGTCTTGCTCTGTTGCCCAGGTTGTAGTGCAGCGGTGTGATCTTGGCTTACTGCAACCTCTGCCTCTCTGGTTCAAGTGATTCTCTGTGCCTCAGCCTCCCAAGTAGTTGGAACTACAGGTCCGTGCCACCACGCCTGGCTAATTTTTTTTTTTTGTATGTTTAGTAGAGATGGGGTTTCACCATGTTGGCCAGGTTGGTCTTCCTACCTCAACTGATCTGCATGCCTCGGACTCCCAAAGTGTTGGGATTACAGGCACGAGCCACTGCACCCAGACAGTAACTTTTCATTGTTCCTATGAACTAAGAGGTTTAAGGAACTTAAAATCTCTTTATAGGACTGATGTTTATCTCAGAAACTGTTAAACTTATGATGAGGGTGGTAGCTATATTCTTATTATTTTTTACCCCAAAAAGGGTTAAAAATAAAATCAATAGTGTTGGTTGTGACAATTTTGACATACTCATAAACTTTTCTTTAAAAGATTTGTGAATCTGTACAATTCTCAACAGGACACACTGAAACTGTCTGCTTTATGTTCCCTATACAGTAGCAATGCTCAGGAGTAGTCTGCTTTAATTAGGCCTCAAAGAGTTAAGACCACCTGCCCTTAACCCCAATGAGCCTGTGGAGCCTTACACCACGGACTTTCCAGCGCTGGTTTGTGTGAGTACTTACCTCAGTAAGGCCTTTAATCTTCAAGTACCCACAAAGGTAAGAGTTCCCCGTGTCCACGTGCTGAAAAGAAAGGATACGCAGCCTGTTACAAATAGATAAACTTACTAGGGGACATGCAGGAGGGTACTCTGGAAATCCTGTGAGGCCAGACTAGTGGTCAGTGAACACCTGGCGCAGCCCAAGGCTCATCCAGCCTCTGGGATCTTGAGAAGTTCTCCCTACACACATGCCTGTTCTGCTGAAGCAAAGTGATCCCAAGACCCTCTCAACTTCCTTCAGCTGAGTATCTTGAGACTGAAGTGCCTTTCTGGAATGGGGTGCCCACTCAAATTCATTTTCTGTGCTATCTTCAACACATGCCTCCCGGTCATCTAGAGACCCTGAACACTGCTGGGTACAGGGTCTCTGTCTCTGCCTGTACACATGGTGTCATCCCTAACCTCAGGCTTGACTTTCTTTCTAATGTCTTTCAAGCCTTTTTCTATTTCTGTGTTGCTCAATCATTGTTCTAGGAGGTCTGTTCCTCTTCTAGTTTTTACACTAAATATCATCCTGCATTATTTCTTTATGAAATGGGCAGATTGTTCAGAAATGGCGTCCTATAAAGACTTACATGGTATAAACTTCAGTTATGAACCAAAATGCCAACCAAAACTCTGACTATATTGTGAATGTCCACTCTGTGCATTTTATATATGAATGCTGTGTTTCTTAATGAAAAGAGTCAGGAGCCTAAAATAAATAGAAATAACAGGCATAGTAGACTGTGAGATTTAGCAGTCACCAATTACTGGTTGCTGAGACACTGCTGGATACTTACCCAACAACCAATTTCCTCCTTTTTCATGCTGGCAGGGCCTAGTTTTTGCTCTGGTACCTACCTACCACATAAGACTTGGTCAACCTGATGGATCTAAGGCACACAGGTGTCCCCATCCCCTTGCAAGTCATGTGTTTAGGGGTGAGTGACCCGTTTCTGGCCCATCAGATGTGTAAGTCTCCTGGGTGTATCTGTGAAAAATCCCTGGCTTTTGAAGAGGCGCATGAGGAAGAAATGGCTTTTTTGTCCCCTGGTGGTGACAGTATCTGCATAGAGTGCCCAGTCCTGGGGCAGACATGTAGACAGCAGGTGAGAAATAGGCCAAGAAATGCTGAGGATGGTAGTATAGAAAGATGGAAAAAACTGGGCCCATCGTAGGTCTCTGAATTAACCAACCTGAAGCCACGTCACCTCAAAACTCCTCCTGATGTGAGATTTCACTCAAATCTATACAGACTTGTTCTGAATAGGGAGTTTCAGATTTCATGACAACTGGATTCACTTACAAGTTAAACCCTTGAATTAAAGCAAACCAAGTACAAGGGTACCTGCGGTACACTGAGATTTTAATGGTAAGTGAGGTCTTATTTCAAGAAATTAGAATAGTTTTGTGGCATTTATCACATTTGTGAGCTTGATTACTTCCAATTATACCATAAACCAAATAGCAAGCCATGCTTAAAAACTGTAATGAACTTAGTCAACCAGATGATGTCAGTACCAAAGCAAATGGACTTCAATGAAGCCAAAGTGCCTTCACAGTTTGGTGCTGGTGACAAAGGTATTCCCTGTGAAAACTGCCAAAGCATTGTAAATATTCTCATTTGCTAACCTTGGCATTGGACATTATCTAAAACAGCTAATCCACACTAACATGGTTCAGCAAAGAACTTTTATTAAAAGACACATAATTCTAACCTGAGTCTTTAAATTTCATGCATGCAATTCTCATTGAATTCAATATAGTTTGGGGTTTCGCAGCTGCTGGAAAGGGTATCAGGTGGCAAGAATACTTGCTAATAAGATTAAAAATTGAAATGTAAATTGGCTAACATTTTGCATGGATTATCACATGCTCAAGAATCAGAATTTCAGCTTGGCCTCCATTCAACCAAGTGTCTCTCTATTTCTGCCCAAATTGATCTTGATAATGGTTGGTGAACTCAAACACACCACAATGCATACAGCTTTTGCCAAATGGCAGGCGAGCATCTCAAGAAAGATAACAGGGCACATGTTTAGCAAGAAGGTCTCACAGCACAGCTGTGTCCAACGGCTGCTCTTTTAAATATTCCTTTCACAGCGACCAGGCCTCCCTTCTACTGCTGGCTTCTTAGATGGCAGAGGAGGAAAGAGGAGTCACAGTAAGTTGGGGGTGGAGAGGAGACCCAGTCAGAAACTCACAAAGCTTTGAGGAACTCTTTAAATTAGAATCACAAAAAATAAAATGCTCCAAAACAACAACAACAACAACAACAACACAAAAAACACATGAAAAGATGCACAACATCACAGTAATTATAGAAATTCAAATCAAGACTACAATGAGAGACCACTTCAAAAACACTAGGACGGCTACAATAAAAAAGATGAACAGTGAGTGTTGGCGAGGATGCGGAGAAACTGGAACCCTCACCCACTGCTGGTGGAAATGTGAAACAATGCAGGGGCAGTTTCTCAAAATGTTAAAACAGAGTTACCATGTGACCCAGCAATTCCACTCCCAGGTAGTTATCTACAGAAATGAAATATACTCCACATAAAAACTTGTACATAAATGTACATAGCAGTATTATTCATAGTAGCCAGAAGTGAAAACAACCCAAATGTCTATCAGCTGATCACTGGATAAACAAAATATTGTATATCCATTCAATGGACAATTGTTACAATGAACAATGCAATATAAGTGCTGATACATATTACCATATGGCTGAACCTCGAGGACATTATGCTAAGTGAAAGAAGCCACTCTCAAAGGGACAAATACTGTATGATTATATGAAATGTCCAGAATAGACAAACAACAACAAAAATAGATGAGCAGTTACCTAGCATTGGAAGGGGGGTTATGGCTAAGGGTTACAAGGTTTCCTTTTGGCGTGACAAAAATATTCTAAAATTAGGTTGTGGTGGTGGTTAAACAACTGTGAATATACTAAAAACTATTGAATTGTACACTTTAAATAAGTGAATTATATCTAAATAAAGATACAAAAAGAAAGAAAAGAAAATGAGAAGAAACAAAAAGAAGCTGAGTTATAAAAGGCAGAAGTAAGTCTAAGAAGGCTGTGTCTGACAAACTAGTCCTGGCTGAAAAACCAGATGATGGGGCAATTCACATGCCACTGACTAGTCGTGATGATGACCAAGCAGCTCACCAATCCAGATGTAGGGCAGCATTCATTGGCATGACCACCACCCCCACCATCAGACATCCTACTCAAGTGGCTCCCAGTCATCCACCAGGTTTCTGCTCTGGGCTGCCTGAGACCTATCAGCCCTGCCCCAACTCAACCACAGCTTCCACTGGTTCATGATTCTTCTGAAAGGAGCTCAGAAGTGACACCTTAATGACAGAAGGGAGCAGCAGTTGCTGCAGTAGCCAAAGCAGACTCCCCTTTGATGCCTGGCTATCCTGCCAGTTGTCCCCTACTACATCAGAAACCATCAAACTGAACAACAGGGACAAATCTAAGATCATTCCAAACGTGACCCACCCAGGGATCTCACCTCCAAAATTCTATGATTAGGTGTAAAACAAACCAAAAAACCCCAGTACCTTCATACTCGACTCTCACATTTTAAGAAAAAGAGAAGATCACCGCATTAGGCATACAGTTATGAAGATAAAAATATTTCAGCCACAATCGTTTTTCCATTATAATAAATATCGTGGTTCATGATAGAACTTTACAGCCCAAAGATATGATTAACATGATGATGCTGTTTCAAGTAAGCAGAGAAGACGATTTATTCCCACAAAGCAATATGAGAATAAAAGAGTGATGAGTGCTCTGCAGTTAGCAGAAAAGGGACCCTCATTGTCTTTTGGATGGGAGACCTACTCTTCAGAAGTGAAACTAAGATTTGTTTTAACTGACCAAAAGGAGAGCTTGAGGAACAGATATACGGTACATTCCACCCTCACACCCGGGGGGCGGGGAGGGGGGCAGTGGGGCAGCACACAGTGCCTTTCAGAGGGACAGGTGTTTGGAGGGGCTTCTGGGAACAGCCTGGCAGACGAGGTGTCAGACTAAGGAAAAAAGGGCAAAGGAAGGGGGTCCTCGGGCAGGCAGGGGTAGGTATAGAGGAGGAAGAGTTTAGTAGGGAAGGGAGATAAAAAGGAGTATTCATGGTGGCTCAAGTCTGTAATCTCAGCACTTTGGGAGGCCAAGACGGGCGGATCACGAGGTCAGACCGAGACCATCCTGGCTAACACGGTGAAACCCCGTCTCTACTAAAAAATACAAAAAACTAGCCGG
>NW_012101510.1:2289038-2290925 GCF_000951045.1 Mandrillus leucophaeus | reverse complement strand
GACCCAGGGACCTGCGAGCAGGGCCTCCCAGTCCTGAGCTGGGTCCCCCTCCCGACTTGCCCTCGCGCACACATACACACACAGAGACACTCACAGACACACTCACACACGCACACACACACCCCGCCCCTTCCGATTGGCTCGGGCGAGCCTCGGGGGCGGGAGCAGGCTCACGCGGCGCTTCCGCCCATTGGCGGGAGGAGAAAACACGTGGCGGGGTGCGCGAGCGGCCCGCTGGGACTTGTAGTCTCCTCGCCGAGGCGCGGCGTGGAGGGGGCGGGGCGAGGTGCGTTTGTGATGCTGATTGACTGGGGGTGTGCGCAGGAGGTTTGCGAAGGCGACGGCGCGCCGTTGGTGTCATGCGGAAGATGGCGGCGTCCAGGGGAGGCTGAGGGCTTTGAGGAAGCGGCGAGAGGTTTCCGTACAGCCCGAACGTGCGGTTTTGGGGGTCCCTTCGCTCTGTGTTTCCTGCTCCAGGTTTCGCGTCGCGCATCTTCCCAGACCCTCGGGCGCGATGTGGAGGAGCTGTCTCCGGCTGCGGGACGGGGGACGCCGTCTCCTGAATCGGCCTGCGGGTGGTCCCTGCGCTTCTATGAGTCCGGGGCCAACCATCCCGTCTCCAGCCCGGGCTTACGCCCCGCCGACAGGTAAGACTATGACACATTCTCTTTTGGGTAGGGGCCGAGCTGGGGTAAGGTGGGCTTTGGGCTTCGGCTATGCAAAGCGAGGTGACTGAGGCAGGGTTCAGGCTCATGAGGTTATGCAAGCCGGTCAAGTCTTTTTACAGATGAGAAAGTGAAGCCCAGACAAGGGCAGACGACCCGAGAGGGAACAGCGAGTGACGCACGATACGGTAATTGATATTTGGCCTGTGCAGCTTTTCTCAAAGCTTATGGCTGCCCTCCCTAGGAAATAAGGTGTCATCCTTGTTTTCAAAAGGGGAAGTTTGGGCTCTGAATCAGGACTTCGCCTACGTTACAGACAGACTCTCTCAGAGATTTGAGGTGTCTGACTGCTTTCCGTGTCTCCACTGCCCAACACAATACCTGCACAGAAGGGACCTAGAACCTGGACCTTCATTCCTCCATCCTGGGCACTTCAGCTGCAGGTTTCCTGACTTTCCCTCCTACCACAACCTCTGCCATCATGCAGCCTTCTCTGCTAAATAGAAATTGACATCTCCACCTTTGACTGTGGAGTCACCTCCACCTCCAACTCTGATGAAGCTCGGAAGTAGTGGCTCTTTCATTGCTGATGGTGAGTGGTGTTAGGGTAAGAGTGAGAATGATTCATTTCAGTGAATGAAAAGCAGTAACACCCTCCCACCATTCAATTAGTTTTATAGTGCTGGAGGCAGGAGACACGGTAGTCTTTAAGACCCACCTGTATGTATTGGTAGAGAAGCTCAGTTACAGAAGAAAAAGACCCACCTGAATGATGTTCACTGTTGAGTGCAAAAGGTTATAATATCCTGATAAGGGACATACAAAGAAGCTGTGAAAACACGGAGAATCACCTGCTCCCATCTTGGGGCTGTTCAGGGTTTAGAATGGGTCTTGGGTGAAAGGGCATTTAAGCTGAGCCATGATAGATGAGTAGGAGTTCAGCAAGAAGGTGGGAGAGCGTTGGGTATCTAGAACATGTCCAGGGTGACAGCAAGATATGAGGGACTTTTCCCTAACACTGCCTGCTTTAGAAACTTGAGAACTTCACAGGCAGTTTGGCATTGTGGCAGGAGTGCAAATCTAGGATCTGATACTGGCAAAACCTCTGAGGTCTGTGTGATCTTGGGCATGCAACTACTTCCTCATTTTTCTGCATGAGTTGAAGTACTAGGTTGTCTTTGAGGATCTTTCTGGCTGTCGAGTTCTTTTTTTTTTTTTCTTT
>NW_012101510.1:2285173-2286183 GCF_000951045.1 Mandrillus leucophaeus | reverse complement strand
AAAAAAAAAAAGGAGTATTCACCACTGCTACTCCATTTCAGCTGGCAAAAAGTGTCAAGCCTGAGAGGAGTGAGGTGTGGGAAAGGCCCAGACAGGTGAAGCTGTACTTCCGAAGCTGATCAGGGACTGGCAGCAGGTATTCAGGAATCCAGGTCAAATGGGGGGAAGCGACTGGACATGAACTAAAATTGGGTGAGTTAGATTTCCCAGTACGTGGGTACTAGAGACTGAGAGGAAGCCCTGTGCCTGTGCTGAGAACAGTTAAGAATAGGAAAGAGGGTCCCCTGGAACCAGGATCGGGCAAGACGAAGGTATGGGATGGGGGAGTCTGGATAGAGGCCAGGAAGACTGGGAAAAGACCGCAAGTGGTCCCAGAGCAGGGGCAGGAGGCCTGGGGGTAGAGAAGCTGGAAGGAGTTGGGTGCCTGGACCATGAAGAGACAGAAGCAGTGAATGGAACAGGGGACCTAGGAGGCAACATCCCAGCAGACTGTGAGCGGCACTCAGGGAGTGAGTGCCTGGTCTTGAGGTGGGGCCAGGGCCTGACCAGTCAGTTGTGGGTTAGGCGCTCCCCCGTCTGGGGGTCTGATGAAGCCCTCCTAAGGAGATCTCAGGAGCAGGAAGACCCCAGGGTCTGCGGATTCCTGGGACTGAGGAAGGGGCGGGAGGGCATGTCTCAGGTCTGAGAGAATCTGACATGGGCCCAGACACGGGGAGGGTCCCGAGTCTGGTGAAACCAATGGAGAGTGCTTCAGGGTCTGAAAAGGGCTGGTGGCAGTCCCTGAGCTAGGGACGACAGGTCATGGGGAGGAAGGACCCAGGCCTTTCCCTAGTCATGAGGGGCTTCCGGATCCCAGACGGGCCGGTCACGGGCTTCAAGTCTGGGAGTGTTCGGGGTCCGCCAGGAGCCGGTCACGACGGGCTCCGGGTCCGAAGGGGCAGGTCAGGGCTGGGGCTCGGAGAGTGTGAGACACAGGCTGGGCAGGTCCCGGGTGGGAAGCGCCGGGTGCA
>NW_012101510.1:2273416-2279423 GCF_000951045.1 Mandrillus leucophaeus | reverse complement strand
TGTCTACCACCACACCAGGCTAATTTTGTATTTTTAGTAGAGATGGGATTTCACCATGTTGGCCAGACTGGTCATGAACTCCTGACCTCAGGTGATCCGCCCGCCTCAGCCTCCCAAACTGCTGGGATTATAGGCATGAGCCACCACGCCCAACCACGAAGGGTTGATTTAGATTAGTGGATGCTCACTTTACATAATGGTGGCACTTGATCTACTGCCTTCTTTTCCTTTCTAAAAAGCCTAAACTTACTAGTTAGGCTCTTGGAATTACCTGGCACATGGTAGGTAGTACCTAAACTTACTAGTTTAGGCTCTTGGAAGTACCTGGCACATGGTAGGCAGTCAAATGTGAAAGAAAATAGGAATGAATGAATGAGGAGGGAGGTGCAGAAATCAGGCCCATGTGTGCTCTTTAAAGACATTACCAGTTGTGAGATACTTGTGCGTGTTTGGAGTAGTAGAAGATTAAACCCCAGTGGGTTCTTCTCAATGAACACTTCAGTCAGCAAGCTGATTGAACTTGGCCACTTAGGAATGGCCATGCCATTGAAGGTTATCAGAGGGAGAGGAGGAGTTTAGGAAAGGGTCACTGAGGTGTTGGAGAAGGAGATATTGCAACAAGAAGACCTCTGTGAGGTTGTTGTGGCAGTTTAGTTCTGCACCAGCTTATCAGAGGTCTGTTGACTCCCAGAGTGGGAGGTATTCTGGAGAAACCTATCTATTCAGCATATCTCGCTGAATGCGACTGCCTGATGAAGTCAAGACTAGAAGTCTTGTCTCTGCTATTTACCAGTTGTCTGTCACCTAGACAAGACGTTTAGCTTCTCTATCACCTCCGAGGCATTAGCTGCCTTGTCATTCTCATAGAATCGTGGTGTGGATTGAGGGATATTATGTAGTCTGTAGATCAGGGTCCAGCCTGCCACCTGTTTTTGTAAGTAGAGTTTTATTGGAACACAGCCACATGCATTCATTTCCATATCATATATGGCTACTTTCACCACAGTGGCAGAGTTGAATAGTTGGAACAGATATTGTATGGCTTGCAAAACTTAGAATATTTACTATCTGATTCTTTGAAGAAAAATTTTACTAAATGTTGTACATTTGGCCTGAAGGATTTTTTTAAACAGCTTTATTGAGATATTTACTTGCTATACAATTCATTTACTTGAAGTGTAAATATAATAGTTTTTAGTATATTTACAGAATTGTACAGCCATTGCCACAATCAATTTTAGAACATTTTTATCACCCCTAAAAGAAACCTGTACCCTTCAGCTGTCATCCTTACTCCTTCCATCCCTTGGCAACTACTACTTTCCTTTGTTCTTTTATAGATTTCCCTGTTTGGGGTATTTCATAGAAATAGAATGTGGTCTTTTTTGACTGACTTTTTCACTTAGCATAATGTTTTAAAGTTTGTTTGTTTGTTTTTAAAGAGATTGGGTCTCATTCTGTTGCCCAGGCTGGAGTGTAGTGGTACGATCACAGATCACTGTAACCTCAAACTCCTGGGCTCAAGTGATCCTCCTGCCTCAGCCTCCCAAGTAGCTAGGGCTACAGGCACACACCACCATGCCCAGTTAGTTTTTTAGTGTTTTGTAGAGATGGGGTCTTGCTCAGGCTGGCCTCAAACTCCTGGCCTCAAGTGATCCTCCTGCTTCGGCCTCCCAGAGTGCTGGGATTACAGGAGTGAGCCACCACACCTAAACATTTTTAAGTTTTATCCACCTTGTATCATGTATCAATACTCCATTCTTTTTTTTTTTTTGAGACGGAGTCTCGCTCTTTCGCCCAGGCTGGAGTGCAGTGGCACGATCTCGGCTCACTGCAAGCTCCGTCTCCTGGGTTCACGCCATTCTCCTGCCTCAGCCTCCTGGGTAGCTGGGGCCACAGGTGCCCGCCACCGCGCCCGGCTAATTTTTTATATTTTTAGTAGAGACAGGGTTTCACTGTGTTAGCCAGGATGGTCTCAATCTCCTGACCTTGTGATCCACCCGCCTCGGCCTCCCGAAGTGCTGGGATTACAGGCATGAGCCACCGCACCCAGCCCATTCTTCTTTATTGCCAAACGATATTCCATTGTATATGTAAATATGCCACATTTCACTTATCCATTCGTCCATTGGTGGACACAGGGTTGTTTCTACCTTTTGGCTAATGTGAATAACACTACTATGAACATTCATGAACAAGTTTTGTACTTGAACATTCATGTACTTGTACTATGAACATTCATGTACAAGTTTTTGTGTGGACATATGTTTTCATTTTTCTTGGGTATATAACTAAGGGTAGAATTATTGGGTCAAAGGTAACTCTGTTTAACTTTTGGAGGATCTGCCAGACTATTTTCCAAGGTGGCTGTGCCATTTCACATTTCCACCAGCAGTGTTTGAGGGGTCCAGTTTCTCTACATCTCAACAACACTTGTTGTTGTCTTTTTTATTATAGCTGTGTTAAAGGGTTTGAAGTGGTATCTCATTGTGGTTTTGATTTGCATTTCTCTGATGAATTATGTTGAGTATCTTTTCACGTGCTTAATGGCTGTTTGTATATTTTCTTTGAAGAAACGTCTATTCAGATCCCTTGACCATGGTTTTTTTAATGAGAGGGGCTCTTGCTCTGTCACCCAGGCTGTAGTGCAAGTGGCACAGTCACAGCTCACTGCAGCCTCAACCTCCTGGGCTCAAGTGAGCCTCACACCTCAGCCTCCAAAGTAGCTGGAAACTACAGGTATGTGCCACCATGCCCAGCTAATTTTTAATTTTTTTTGTACAGACAGGGTCTTGCTATGTTTTCCAGGCCGGTCTCAAACTCCTGGAATCAAGCGATCTTCCCACCTATGTCTCTCAGGCTTGAACATTTTTAAATTGGGTTATTTGTTGTTGTTTTTGAGACAGGGCCTTGGTCTGTTGCCTAGGCTAGTGTTCATGGCTCACTGCAGCCTCAACCTCCCAGGTTCAGGTGATCCTCCCACTTCAGCCTCCTGAGTAGCTGGGACTACAGGCGTGCGCCACCATGCCTGGCTAATTTTTGTATTTTTGTAGAGATGGGGTTTTGCCATGTTGCTCAGGCTGGTCTTGAACTCTTGGACTGAAGCGATCCACCTACCTCAGCCAGCCAAAGTGCTGGGATTACAGGCGTGAGCCACCATGCCCAGCCTATTTGTCTTTTTGTTATTGAGTCGTAAGAGTTCTTTATGTATTTGGGCTGAAGAATTTTGATACCTGAAAAGAGTTGGTTAGAGCCGCCCTAGGATTACAGATGGACCTGGAGGTAGAATTTCCCCTTTAAGGTTTAAGGCCCACCAGATGGCACTGTTTTAAAAGATAAAGGCGTTGAGACAGCTCTGAAACCAGTACTTCCTCTTCTTGGTGCACTGTGGGAGTTGTGGTTCCTGAGGCTGGTAATCTTTCTAAAGAGAAGGCCAGTTCTGCTTGATCCTACGAAGCTAGGCTGATTTTTTTTCATGTTTAAAGACAGGGTTCCCATTGATGTCTGTTAACCCTATATTCACTGAGAACATGGGAGCTTCATGGGTTTCTGGTGGTCTCACATTTTGTCTTATGTGACATTGTTGGGGAACATGGATCCCCCAAATGAATTGTCCAGATCGTGTTCGTTCTTTTTTTTTTTTTTTTTTTTCCTGAGACAGAGTCTCTCTCTGTCACCCTGGCTGGAGTGCAGTGGCACAATCTTGGTTCACTACAACCTCCGCCTCCTGGGTTCAACTGATTTTCAGCCTCCTGAGGAGCTGGGATTACAGGCAGGCACCACCATGCCTTGCTAATTTTTTTATTTTTTGTACAGACAGGATTTCACCATGTTGGCCAGGCTGCTCTCGACCTCCTGGCTTCAAGTGATCTGTCCCCCTCGGCCTCACAAAGTTCTGGGATTACAGGTGTGAGCCACAACGCCTGGCCCCAGATCATGTTCTTGTGTGCCTATGTGGAGCCTTTACTTGGTTCCCTTTGCTGTCTTTGCAGTGATCTACGTGTCCCCCAGATGTGGCCCCACTGCCCTCTCTAGCATCTTAGAGAATCTTGCGTTCTCCTTCTGACCATCTGTCTAGTCCACAACTGCTGTCTCGAAGCCTTGGTCCTTCATGCAACCGGTTTCTTCTTCTGGAAACTACTTCCACAGCCCCCTCCACAAAAAAAAAAAAAAAAAAAAAATGAATCAATCATAAAGTTTGGTACCTCCTGCCTCACCTTCAAGTTGCAATCTAATTCTGACTAATCATTCCACTTGCCTGCCCCATCACAGAAGTCACCTTATTGTTTACCTGGTTTAGCGGTCTGTATTCCTACTACACAGTAAGTGGCTGGAGGGTGCAGAGATGAGCTTTGCACATGTCCCATTCCCAGGACTTACCATATGTCCTGGAACATGATCAGTACTCACCAAAGCTTGTTCCAAGACACGTTTGCCCCTCCACGTGTCAGTGGGTCATTCAGGAGAGCCCCTGGCTAAAACACATCTATGTGTACCTGCCTTCTAATCTGAGGACTGGCAGCCCCTGGGCTCCTTTTGCCCTTCTGCTGTCTCATTTTCTGCATGGTTTTCTTCTGCTTTAAGCAATTTTGGTGGCTCCTTCCCTGCCTTCCGTCCATCCCACTCCCGTCTAGTTTTTTCTTATTCAGTTACAGAAGTGAGCCTGGCCAAGAAAACAGAAAAAAGACTTCCCTCTTGGGAAACCTGGCTGTCCCAGGAGCTTGTGAAGGTTCAGCCCTGTGCTGGCAGTTCCTGCCCTGAGTCTGTTCTTCTGGCCCAGGTCTCTTGGGTTCACTTCCCAGACCAGGCCTGGAAGTATGCTAGAGTGCTCACTCTTGTATACTTGTACACTCTTGCTGGCACTTCCTGCTGACGTGGGAAGACCCTTTCCCTAGTGTTGAGTCAGAGCTTTCAGAGCCCTTCCCAACTTCCTGCCTGGCCCGGTTTTATACATGCTGCCCAGCCTGTTGCATTGAAAACATGGAGGGCATGGTCTACCTCACTCCAGACCTGAGAGAGGAAAGGAGGCCTCCAGACCCATGTCTAGCCTGCCATTTGGATATGACCAGGACAGTATGTAAAGAAATTTAAAAGCACTAGGGTGCTGTAAACTTCCAATTTTAGTGTAAAACATACGAGATAATCAGTGTTGTGATTTCAGATGAAGGTGGTAAATCGTGCCATAGAAAGACAGCATCATCTTGCTGGACAGATCTGATCCTAAAAAAAACTTTAAACTCCCTGTCTATTTTATTGACTCTTGTATCCCAAGTGCCAAGACACATGGTAGACACACAAATATTTTTGTGGGAAAAAAATTGGGGCCTTAGTTTAGTAAGTGCAAATGTGGAATGCAATTTTGGGCCCTCTGTCTTTAAGTATTAGTGATAGCAAATGAGATTTATAGAAAACTGATAGGATGGGAAAACATAAAAATATTTGGAGTAAAACCAGTTGCCCGCTTCTCCAGTACCCTTCCCTCTCCATGCACACATACTAATTTCTCCTGAATTTTCATGGTCTGTTTGAATTAATGAAATTTTAACTTAAGCTTGTTTATTATTGTTGTTGTTGTTGTTTTGTTTGCTTGTTTCAAGAGACGGTCTTGTTCTGTTGCCCAGATTGGAGTGCAGTGGTGACATCACAGCTCACTGCAGCCTCAGCCTCCTGGGCTCAAGCAATCCTCCTGCTTCAACCCCCCTAGTAGCTGGGACTACAGGCATTTGCTGCCATGCCTGGCTAATTTTTTATTTTTGTATTTTTTTATTATTATTTTTTGAGATGGAATCTTCCTCTGTCACCCAGGCTGGGGTGCAGCGGCACAATCTCAGCTCACTGTAGCCTCTGCCTCCCGGGTTCAAGCGATTCTCCTGCCTCAGCCTCCCGAGTAGCTGGGACTACAGGCATGCGCCACCATACTTGCTAATTTTTGTATTTTTAGTAGAGACAGGGTTTCACCATGTTGGCCAGGCTGGTCTCGAACTCCTGACCTCAGGTGATCCACCTG
>NW_012101510.1:2265076-2271901 GCF_000951045.1 Mandrillus leucophaeus | reverse complement strand
TGAATGGTCGGGAACATTTTTCATCTTCAGCTGGTTCCGTGGTGAGATTATCCTTCCTGCTTTTGTCAGATATATTTCTGTAAGGGACTCAGAGTTGGCTTTGTCTGCACCAATTCAAGTGGCTAAATATAGGAATGGTCACTTGATTCCACTTAACAAATCCCTGAGAGTTTTTCATTTGATCTTTCAAGGTGGCTTTGAGATAAACCTGGACCAGAGGAAGCTGAAAACTCCCCAAGCCAAGCTCTTTACCGTCCCCAGTGAGGCCCTGGCCATTGCGGTGGCCACTGAATGGGATTCCCAGCAGGATACCATCAAGTACTACACCATGCACCTGGTAACAAGTTCACAGTGCGAATCTGGACCCTGAGACCCACCCAGGGCTTCCTAGGGTAGATCCCTTACCAAATTCTGACAAGGCCCTGGGGGATGGTCCTTTGCCTACCTGGGCCCCAGGTGTTCACCTCCTCTTAAGTCACTAATGTGCTAAACTCTTTCCTTGTCTGGCCTGGCTACTTGCAGTTCTCTCTCCTAGGAACGCTGTGCTGGATGACTGGTTTCTCCTTTGGTTTCAGGACAGATGTCACCTTCACTGACTCCCCAGCTCTCTTATTTTCTATGACAGCAGCTGGCCATTTGTTTTATCAGCACTTAGACAATTTATAATTGTTTTATGTTTGCACATTTATTGTCTGTCTGTCTCTACTGCCTGGTAAGCAACAGAAAGGCAGGAGCCATGTCTGTTTTACTCACCAGTATCTGGACAGCCACTAGCAGGTAGTTTAGTTGGTACTTAATAAATATTAGTTGACTATAAGATCCACTGGAGGCAGATGGGTGAGATGAGGAAGACTCCCTATAGAACCAGAGCCCCTCGTCCATACCAAAGTGGCTCATCTAGGCACCAAGGCTGCCTGGGGAAGGAAGGGCCCAGCCAGACTCTTTGGTCCAGCCTCTACAGCTTCTAGACTGTAACCTTGGGCAGGTTGCTGCCCCTTTCACAGCCCTGTATTCCCCATCTACTAAGATGAGTGATAACAGTACCCACCTCACAGAGCCGTGGTCAGGATGAGATGAGATGATGCAAGAAAGCCCTTGGCATGGTCCCCAGCACTGATTGGGCACTGAGTCAGTGTAGGAGTCAGCTGCTGTCATCCCAGCCGCTGCTGTGCTCAACCTTTGCAAACTCACATGGGCCTCCTGCCAACATCACAGCCTGCTGAGGTGCTGGCCTAATCCTTGACAACCTAGTGAAATTGGGGTGATTGGGGCTACAAACGAATAGGGTAACCTAAGCAGCCTGTTATTGACAAGGTAAGTCTGGAAAAAAATAATCTTTTTTTTTTTTTTTTTAAACAGAGTCTCGCTCTGTTGCCCAGGCTGGAGTGCAATGGCGCAATCCCAGCTCACTGCAACCTCCGCCTCCTGGATTCAAGCGATTCTCCCGTCTCAGCCTCCCAAGTAGCTGCGATTACAGGCACCCACCACCATGCCTGGCTAATTTTTGTATTTTTAATAGAAATGGGTTTCACCATGTTGGCCAGGCTGGTCTTGAACTCCTGACCTCAGGTGATCTACCCATCTCAGCCTCCCAAAGTGTTGGGATTACAGGCATGAGCCACCACACTTGGCCAAAACAAATAATCTTAATCCTGATTTGCATGGTCTGTTTCCCTGCTTTCTAAGGTGTAAGGGAGGCAGCTGGTAAAGGTTTCCAGTCAGATTTGAGCTCCATCACTGATACGTGTCTTATTAACTGTATTTGATGATGTACTTAACCTAACCTGTCTAGGCCTCAGTTTTCACATCCCAGATGGGCATAATAATAGTACCTATTCCAAAGGGTTGTTGTGAGGATTAAATACGCTAGAACCTGGTAATAATGTGACTGTGGGGAGGTTCACTAATCATGGGGCTGCTGCAAGCTTCCTTCAAGTCCTGTGAGCATCGACAGAAAGCATTTGGCATGGAGCCTGGCTGTGGCACACTCTCAGTAGCTGTGCTGCTGCTCCGGTAGTGCAGATGCCTCTGGTGGAGGGCTGTGCTGTGGTGCTATCTGCTATGTGTCAGATGAGGTGTCCTCAGGAAAGCAGGGCTTTTGTCTGAGCCCCACAGGCAGTGACAGGGTGGTTTTTGCCTTTGATTCAGACCACATTGTGCAACACATCCTTGGACAACCCAACCCAGAGAAACAAGGATCAGCTGATCCGGGCAGCCGTGAAGTTTCTGGACACTGACACCATCTGGTAATGGACATTTAGATGGGCATTCCCCTTGGATTGAGACAGTCCCTGGGGCTATTTTTCCTGATTTGCCCAGATGGTTATCAGTGGAAGAAGAAACCCTCTCCATTTATTGCAAGGACAGGGAAGGTGGCCCACTTGACTTTGGCATTTGGCTGCTCTGTAGCCCCTTAGGAGGAGGACTGCTCAGGCTACAATGGTGTTAGAACATGGCCACCCCTCTTCTCTAGCCTAGAAGCTGCTCCTTAGGCTGGGAGGGTGGTTATGCAGCTCTTGCAGGTGCCGTGACCACAGGCCCCTTAGGCCTGGAGGCGCCTGTGACCTTAAACTTCTGCCCACTGACACTTTCTCAGGTAGACATCCTTGGCACTATGGATGCTGATAAGTAGGAGTGTCCTTCTCCAGTTCTGAATTCTCCTCTGTGTCTATATATCTTGGCTAATTGGTCAGTGTTGCCAAAGGAAAGTTGAGAAACAATGGAAATGATTGAGCAGCACGGTGCCTGCTAGCCCAAGTGCTCTAGGATCCTGAGTCATCTCACGATGACACAGGAAGTCAGCACTGATGACTGGAGGCATGCTTTCGAAGGGGGTGGCCCATAGCTAGTGGGAAAGCCCGCTCCATTTATATTAGGTTCACTTGACTTCAGGGAGCAGAAACCCATTCAATCTAGCTCAGACAAAAAGAGGATTCTTGAAAACTATACAGGGATCCTGACAGGAAATGAAGGACGATCGGGCCACCAGGAAAGGGAGCTGTAAGATCCAATGTCAGAGCTCCTCCCTGTGCCCTGCTGGGGTGAGCGGAAGGTGAGGGAGGAAAGGTTGGCTGCCCCTCCCAGCATAACTCATGACCTCTCTTCCCCAAGTTGCTTACACAAGACGGTGGATTTCCATAATGCCCACTTGGGTTCCCATCCCATAAAACCCTGCAGCTCAGCTCCTCTCAGCTGACTCATGCCTGTGTCTCTTGGTCAAACAAATGGCACAGCCTGGCCTCTAGCTTGGTCCCATCAGGTCTGGCATCTGTAGCCAGGAGGTGGATGGGCTTGTGAGGTGTAAACAGGCTATTTTGGTCTGTGACCAGGGGCACAGTCTCTTGGAGGGGGTGAGGGTAGAGATGCAAAGACTGAGCATCTGGCACAGCATTCCCGTTCAGCATCCAGGTCAAGCAGGTGTGGACCCAGGGTTGCAGTTAGTAGATTGGATCTGCTTTAGAATGACAGGAACGTAGCGCAGCAAGCTTGGACCTGTCAGATATTTGGGGGCATTTAGGGTAGTGGTTCTCAAACTCAGGCTTACATTAGAATCCCCTAGAGGGCTTGTTAAAACAGATTGCTGGGCCCCACCTCCAGAAGTTCTGATTCTATAGGGATGCAGCCTGAGAATGTGCATTTCTAACAAGTTCCCAGGTGATGGTGGTACCAGGGCCACACTTTGAGAACCACTGCTTTAGGGGAAAAGACTTGTGGGACTGGGATGGTTGTGGTGAAATTTTTGTTGTTGTCCTTTGTGTTTTTCCTTTTCTGTCACTGAATGAAGGAATTGTACTTTTTTATTAATGAAGGTGATTTTTACAATGAATTAGCTACAGGGTGGAGGAGCCTGAGACATTAGTGGAACTTCAAAGGAATGAGTGGGATCCAATCATCGAATGGGCTGAGAAAAGGTAAGATGTACAGCCCTGCAGAAAGCACTGACTGGGCACCTGCGTTGGTGGAGTGTTGGGGTCAGGGGACCACGCTGGAAAACTAGTGCCCTTAGCTAGTCAGTTTTCTGATTTCAGAGCACTCATGGGATTCGGCTCCCCTCATATGATCAGGGATACAGTCATCTTGGGAAAAAAGCACCCATTTCAGCCACTAGGTACAGCACACCTGCTATAGCAGTTCATGAAATATAAGGGCAGCTCTGTGTCCTTGGAGAAGCAGTGGAGTCCCCAGGCCACCTTCTGCCAGCGGGTCAGAGCAGCAGTGTCGGTTTGAATCCCAGCCCTGCTAGAGACTCAGTTGTGTGACTTGGCTAATGAGTTGATCTCTGAGCTTCAATTTCCTTGTCCATAAATGGGGCTAATAATCCCTACCTCTCAGGGTTTGAGGAGGAGTAAATGAACTGATGCATGTAAAGGCTTAGCATCCTGCTTAGCACACAGTAAATGTTCAAATTTTAGCAGTGATTTTCATCTCTGTCACAATTGCTGTACTATTAAATAACAGAACAACACCTATGATATGTACGCACTTGGAGAAAAGTCTGGATAGCTTCCTGCAAATTACAGGTAACATCCGATGGATATGTAGCTTCCAGGAATTGATATGAAATATTTTTCCTTAATAGGAAGACTTGAGTGCAAAGTTGAATGGATTATTGATGTGGTGGCAAAATAAATTCAATTTCATTTGATCCCAAGGGAAATTTGGAAGGGCTGGCTTTCATGGTAGTACCTTGACCATGGTATTTTCTAAGCTTGCAAGGTGTATTTCTTGGTATAGCATTTTTCACAAAAGTGATGTTACCAATCAGTTTACTGATTTGCCACATGCTGCCCGATGCTCACAATGTGGCAGGTGTCCTTGGGTCTTAAAGGAGAAGGCAAAGGCAGTGCTCTAAAGACCAGACTACAATACTGTGTGGGAATGCAACAATACAGTGTCATTTCAGAATCTAATGAAATATAATAATTTAGGTGCCTAGAGATCTTTGCTATAGTATAAAATCATCAGATTCTTGTGGCAGGAAATACCCTATCCTTAAGAGTTTACAGAAAAACTTAGCCATTTCCTACAGTCCATTTGTACTATTAGGAATTTCAGCAAGGATTTTTTTTTTTTCTTTCTTGATACGGAGTCTCGCTCTGTCACCCAGGCTGGAGTGCAGTGGTGCGATCGTGGCTCACTGCAACCTCCACCTCTTGGGTTTAAGTGATTCTGGTGCCTCAGCCTCTCGAGTAGCTGTGATTACAGGTGCCCACTACACCCAGCTAATTTTTGTGTTTTTAGTAGAGATAAGAGTTTCACTGTGTTGGCCAGGCTGGTCTCGAACTCCTGACCTCAAGTGATCGCCCACCTCAGTCTCATGAAGTGCTGGGATTACAGGCGTGAGCCACTGCACCCAGCCTTATTTTTGTAATTTTTGTAGAGATGGGGTCTCATCATGTTGCCCAGCTTGGGTTTTGAACTCCTGGCCTCAAGCAGTCTTCCCACCTTGGCCTCCCAAAGTGCTAGGATTATAGGCATGAGCCACTGTGACCAGCTTTTTTTTTTTTTTTTTTTTTTTAGCATTAAAAGCAAATTATTTGGCTGGGCATGGTGGCTCACGGGTGGGATCACTTGAGGTCAGGAGTTCGAGGCCAGTCTGGCTGGCATGGCAAAACCCTGCCTCTACTAAAAATTAAAAAATTAGCCTGGAGTGTTGGTGCACGCCTATAATCCCAGCTACTCAGGGAACTGAGGCAGGAGAATCGCTTGAACCCAGGAAGCGGAGGTTTCAGTGAGCTGACATTGTACCACTACACTCCAGCCTGGGCAAGAGAGTGAGAAGCCATCTCAAATAAATAAATAAATAAATAAATAAATAAATAAATAAAGCAAATGATTTACTCTTTTTTCCTCCACATGCTGCATCATTATTTCCAATAAATAACTTCAGTTAGGGCCTCCGAAGACTTTGAGAACTCAGTGAACACATGAACGAGTGAACAAACGAATGAATGAATGAAAGTTTTGTGTTTGTCACAGATGTGAGAGACTAAGTTATAGCTTATAGCTTCCAAAATGTGACTTCTTTGTTATCAGTTGAGGGAATCTGCATAATTCCTTAGAAGTACTCTTGATTGTTAATCCCTCCAGGGTAAAAGAAGGAGACTGTTTCATGTAAGATTTTATTCAAGTTAATTTCAAAAGGAAACACAGGACACAGATTTTCCCTTTCTTAAAGGAAATGTTTGGAGTTCCTGTTGGATACATAAGCAAGCTGGTTAATTAGGTTAATTAATTGGAGAGAGGGGATGGGAAATGCCCTTGGGAGCTCTGCATCCTGCCTATGTACCTCACACGCACACCCTGCGCCGGCACACTGGCTTTCCACTCACTCCTTAGAGGCATCAGGGTCTTGGCTGAAATGAGTCTCTAGCTTTGTCCCACTCAGACACCGACTTTAGGTTTGTGCTGGCATGGGGTGGCACTGGTGGTGGGGAGGGTGGGAAAGCATGCCGAGATGCTCCTGATCAGACTTGTCCCCAGGCTGGGGGGTTGGCAGAGGCATGACCAGCATGTCCTGTTCCTCCCTCCTCCCTGGAGATCGGATGCTCCCTTCCCCCAGCTTTAATCAGAAGCAGTTGATTATACCATGTTGAGTAGGGCAGACCTTGAATGGGGATATGAAAATCAAGCCAATCAATCAACATTAGCAGTAATGATACAAGCTGGTCCTGTCGCTTCCTGAGTTGTCTCAACGTTATTTTAAACTGCCTCTTTGAAAAATCTTTCTTACAGAAAGGAAGAGGTTTTATCAGAATGTCAGCATCACACAGGGTGAAGGTGAGTGTCTGAAATTTTGACTGCCTCTTTTTTTTTTTTTTTTTT
>NW_012101510.1:2239555-2259651 GCF_000951045.1 Mandrillus leucophaeus | reverse complement strand
GAAACCCCGTCTCTACTAAAAACAGAAAAAATTAGCCAGGCATGATGGCGGGCGCCTGTTGTCCCAGCTACTCAGGAGGCTGAGGCTTATGAACCTGGGAGGCAGAGCTTGCAGTGAGCCAAGATCACGCCACTGCACTCCAGCTTGGGCGACAGATCGAGACTCCCTCTCAAAAAAAAAAAAAGTATCGTCTCTTGAAGCCAGCACATGTCCCATAGACCACAGACCCAAAACAATGCCTTATGTAAGGTAGAGGCTTGATGAATGTTTGAAAAAATAAGACGGGCATGGTGCCTCACGCCTGTAATCCCAGCACTTTGGGAGACTGAGGCAGGCGGATCACTTGAGGTCAGGAGTTTGAGACCAGCCTGGCCAACAAGGTGAAACCTCATCTCTACTAAAAATACAAAAATTAGTCAGGCGTGATGGCAGGCGCCTATAATCCCAGCTACTCAGGAGGCTGAAGCAGGAGAATGACTTGAACCTGGGAGGTGGAGGTCGCAGTGAGCCGAGATCGCGCCACTGCTCTCCAGCCTGGGGGAGAGAGCAATAAAGACTTCATCTCAAAACAAAAAAAAAAAGTTTGAAAAAATGACTGCTGACTGGTCATGGTGGCTCATGGCTGTAATCCCAACACTTTGGGAGGCCAAAGTGGGCAGATTGCTTGAGTCCAGGCGTTTGAGACCAGCTTGAGCAACATGGTGAAACTCTGTCTCTACAAAAAATTAGCTAGGTGTGGTGGCACATGCCTGTAGTCCCAGCTACTTGGGAGACTGAGATGGGAGGATCGCTTGAGCCTGAGAGGTTGAGACTGCAGTGAGTCAAGATCATGCCAGCACACTCCAGCCTGGGTGACAGAGTGAGACCGTGTTTCAATAAAAAAGAAGAAAACCTCCATGATATATGACATATATAAACATTATTTTAAGGAAGGAAAACCATTTTAAGTATTGTTTTTAACTTTTATATGGCCTCAAATGTGAAAAACTTTTTAAAGAGATGTAAAAGGCACATGGCTTTTTGATGGAGATTCCAGGTGAATGAATGAGCATTTCAAGCAGCTGCATATAACTGAGCCCCAGCTCACATGACTCAGGAACTATCCCTTCATTCAGCACAGTTTCTTGGTCCTCTGAGTTTGCTCTTGAGGGACAGAAAATCAGATCGGAGCCAGGGGCAGTTTCTCACGCCTGTAATCCCAGCACTTTTGGAGGCCAAGGCGGGTGGATCACCAGGTCAAGAGATCGAGACCATACTGGCCAACATGGTGAAACCCTGTCTCTACTAAAAATACAATAAATTAGCCGGGTGTGGTGGTGGGCGCCTGTAGTCCCAGCTACTCGGAGGTTGAGGCAGGAGAATGGCGTGAACCCGGGAGGTGGAGCTGGCAGTGAGCCGAGATTGCGCCACTGCACTCTAACCTGGGCGACAGAGTGAGACTCTGTCTCAAAGGAAAAAAAAAAAAATCAGGTCAGGAGGCCACTGACCATGGTGGCAGTTGCTCCTGGAGGCCTCAAGACTAGCTCCTTGGCCAATGCACACACATGCTCTGAAGCTTAGGCCTTTGTTTTTAGTCAAAAGGTGGGCTGCTCTTGAGCTACAGCATGACAGAGACACGCCGAAGCCCTTTTCCTTTCAGATACGGCGTGGAGATCAACTCCTCCACCAGCATAATGGGACCCAGCATCCCCGCCAAGACTCGGGAGGTGCTCGTCAGCCACCTGGCATCTTACAACACGTGGGCTTTACAAGGTATGTATAGAGTTTCCTGTGGGCTTGGCAGGTGGCTGTGAAGGCCATCAGTATCTGAAGCCTGTGCTTGCCCCTCCTCAGGTGCTGTGAGTAGAGAGGCACAGGGGCGTTCTGGGCTAGCTGAGTGTGGAGGCTGGCTGGCTCTGATGCTAGCCCATCACTCGGTGCTCTAGGCTCACACTTTTCCACCTTTGACTCTCCAGCGGAAGTCTTGAGTTCAATCTCATTGCCCTGGCTTGGGTCATATGTCCATCCATGAACCAATCACTAGACTGGTGGGGGAAGCTCTGATTTGCCAAGTTCGGGTCATGTGTCTCACTGGGTAAGAGCAGAGGAGGATGGGAAAACCAGAGTGCTCTTTCAGAAGAGTGAGACAATCGCTGGATGGCTCTTTGCACCACTCGCTTCTGTTCTCTGCTAGGGCTGCTGGGACTCACAAGGGGTAGGTTGTGGCAGCTGCCCTGTTTTGGATCCTGACTTGGCTTGTGTCCCTGCAGGGATTGAGTTTGTAGCTGCCCAGCTCAAGTCCCTGGTGCTGACCTTGGGCCTGATTGACCTGCACCTGACAGTGGAGCAGGCTGTGCTGCTGTCACGCCTGGAGGAGGAGTACCAGGTGAGGAGCAGCACCTCAGGTCCCGCCTTCCCCTTCCTAGTTCAGACTCGCTTTGGGGGAACAGCTAACCCATCTGAAATACAGTTATGCATAGTTGGCTTTCATTACTTTTGTGTACATGCAGAAATCAAAATCAAGGACCAGCAGAAGTATTGTCAAGTAGGCCTGGCATGGTGGTTCACACCTGTATCCTAGCACTTTGGGTGGCCGAGGAGGGTGGATCATTTGAGGTTAGGAGTTTGAGACCAGCTTGGGCAACGTGGCAAAACCCCATCTCTACAAAAATACAAAAATTTAGCGCCTGTAGTCCCAGCTACTTGGGAAGCTGACGTGGGAGGATTGCTTAAACGTGGGAGGTGGAGGTTGCAGTGAGCCAAGATTGTGCCACTGCATTCTAGTCTGGGTGACAAAGTGAGACCCTGTCTCAAAAAAAAAAAGTATTGTAAGATAATAACATTTAAAAAATAATAGTAAGTGCTACCGCTGTGTTCCTGCACTGTATCCATCTCACCTCCTCTCAGCAGCCTGGGCAGGTAGGAGCTGTGGTTATCTCTGTTTTACACAGGAAGAAACTGAGGTGCAAGGTTGCACCTCTGGAAAATGTGCCAGCTAGGGCTTGAAGCCAGGTCTGGTGATTTTAGGCCAAGACTGTCAGGCCTCACTCTGCACAAGGAGGTTCACGGGTGGATAAAGACCATCTGGGCTTGATAAAGCCTGCAGAACAGGCCCTGCCAAGATGACTGAGAACCCGTTTGTGCTCCTACATCAGCTAAGCCTTCATACCCTGACATTTTATCTGGCTGGCAGAGGAGCATAGGGGTAGCTGCTGTTTGTACACAAGTTTTGATTTAGTGGGCTCAGAATTAAGGTTTTGCTACAGTATGGTTTGCATTTTTTAACTCTGAAAATTATGGCCATCTTTGCAGTTATTCCACCAACCTCAGAAGGTTAATTGCTATTATGAATTGGTCCCTAGTATGGTAAAAAACAAACAAAAAAAAGCTTTTTGTGATGTATTTCCCTAGTTCTTACAGTCTTCTGCTCAGAAAAATGCCAGGGAAAAAAACTATTTTTGTATAACAAAGTAGGCCTGCTACTATTCTCTGGATGTCAGAACCGATTACATAGGAAGGGGGTGACTTGTAGGGCTGGTGGGAAGCCAGTCTGGGCACTGCTTCTGACTATGGGACCCAAGCCAGGCCATCATTCTCTGAACTTTGGTTTCGATCCTCTACAAACAGAGGAATAACCTGAATTATGTATGTGATGGTATACAATGAAAGTATGGAATACTCTTCAGATGACTTATTACAATTGTACAGTTTGGGACCAGGCAGCCCAGAAGTTCAAATAGCTTGTGTAGCATGGCAGATTCTGAGTTCCTGGATGAGCTGGGGTGGCCAGGCCAGGCCTCTTGGGCAACTAGCCAGGGAGGAGCCAGCAGGGTCTGGTTGGAGTTACACTGTCTGGACAGCCACACCGTGTGTCTGAGGGTTCCTGCCTCTTGTTTTTAGAGCTCCAGACAGAGAATCTGCAACGTGTCCCCAGTGTGCAGAGCAGAGGCATCTGTAGTTCTGTGACTACCACAAGAGTTAGAGTTGAAGCCACTGCATGGCCTTGCTTGATTTAGTTATTCCACCCACATGGGGCTCGGGGTGCACTTGTAGCCCAGCATGGCAAGGCAACTTGCAGAGGCTGTCCGTTCACAGGCTTCCCGGGAGGAAGTGTAGGAGAAGGGATGGCACATAAGTCAGGCCTCCTCAAAGAAGTCACATGGGTGGTTCTGGTACCCAGCTTGCTCAGTGGTGGGTGGGCAGCTACTGGCCCTGGGCCTGGACTGTACTTCTTCTAGACCATCCATGCCACAGAAAGCACAGGTGCCTGCTCTGGCTCCCTTAGTGGATGTGTGTGTGTGTATGTGTGTGTGTGTGTGGTGCTCTTGAGACAGGGTGTTGCTGTGTTGCCCAGGTTGGAGTGCAGCGGTGTGATCTTGGCTTACTGCAGCCTCAGCCTCCTGGGCTCAAAGCAGTCCTCCTACCTCAACCTATAGTTGAGGGACTATAGGTGCACCCCCACCACACCCAGCTAATTTTTAAAACTTTTTGTAGAGATGAGGTTTCACCATATGTGCCCAGGCTGATCTTGAACTCGTGGGTTCAAGCAGTCTTCCTGCCTTGGCCTCCCAGAGTGCTGGGATTACAGGCGTGAGCCACTGTGCCTGGCCCACCTGGGTGTTCTTACCTGCCACCTCCCTCTAGACATGTCTCGTGTTTTGGCAAGATCCAAACCTGTTGCCCTCAGCCGAGCTATTGGAATGGAATGTGGCTTTGGCCAGGAGGCAGCCAGGCACTGGCCACTCACCCAGCAACTTGTCTTGTCCGTCCCTCAGATCCAGAAGTGGGGCAACATTGAGTGGGCCCATGACTACGAGCTGCAGGAGCTGCGGGCCCGCACCGCTGCCGGCACCCTCTTCATCCATCTCTGCTCCGAGAGCACCACAGTCAAGCACAAGCTCCTGAACGAGTGAGGCCTGGGCAGCGCACACTCAGCAGGATAGAGGCAGCGCAGCCACAGCTCCCCCAACCTTCAGGGCTCCTCAGCCTGTGGGGCTGACTTCCTTGACTTTTGGGGCCTCGGCCTCAGCATCACCCTGAGATTTCCCCGAAACACAGTGCGCTAGTGCGACTGTCCGGAGGTCAGCCTGATTTCAAACCAGGTGCCCCTGGCCTGGTCAGCAATGAATGTGGGAGATGAATTGTACAACTAACTTTCTCTCAACCCTGATTTTATTAAATATTTCTCCACCCTGGAAATGTGCTGAGCCCTGTTTTCACGTGCACCTCTGCACCTCTCCATTCTTCCTGTTTTGTCTAGGTTCCAGAGGGTTAAACAGCTTATCTCCCATGGCATGTTTGGATATCTGCTGCCTGTGGTTGGGAACCTTGTGCTGGGGAAACAGTCATGTCATCCACAGACAACTCTATTTGTGTTCTTCAGCCTCAACTGGAAGGCTTTTTTTGGCTGGCTTTTAATCAATCTTTTGAAATGATCGTGGTTTAAGCTGGTTGTTTCTATTTGTTCCTACTGTTCTAAAACAAGTGATTTACTCTAGAAAGTAGAAAACGGACAGGCTTGGCGAGGTCACTTGATGTGCATGTTTCCGCTCATCTCCCACCCAGGAGTCCCAGGGGTCCTCCCGACATAGCCACCTCTAATGTCCCAGGAGGCAGGTGCTGCTGTCTGGTGTCAGGCCAGTAAGAGGGCAGTGGGGATCCCGAGTGTGGTTCTTAGGCAGACAGGCTCTCTCAGTCCTGTGTCCTTGCCAGCCTGAGTAAGGTAATGGCATCGACCCTGTTCACAGGGCACTGATCACATGCTGGGTGCCTCTCCATGCTTCCCATGCACTGTCTCCCTGAACTGTTCCTCGAAGGCACTGTGAGGTACTATCACAGATGACACCAGGGCTGCGGGGGTGTGGTGGAGCTGGGATGCCCCGCCTGTGCTCTGCTCTTCTGGAGGGTCCTCAGGTCCCTGTGACTAACCTCAGCCTTGGTGGGCAGGCCCAGGCCCCCACACTGTGGTGGGAGCTACAGCCTCTCCTGCATTGCTGCCCCTCAGCACCCAGAGCAGAGAAGGTCTCAGCCCACACCGGCCTCCTTTTGCCTGTGGCCGGCAGCCTGCCTAGGCATGGCAGGGGAAATGGCAGGGGCACGTGTCTGACTTTATGCCACAGCCAAGAGTCTAGCTGATGGCAGTGCCCTTGGGAGTCACTCTGTCAGCTGGCCTGGGACCGGCTGTTCATCTCAAACTCTTTCTCCTGTTCCTACATGAACATGAATTCTGATTTTTTTGTTTTTTGTTTTTGTTTTTATTTTTGTTTTTTTTTTGAGACGGAGTCTTGCTCTGTCACCCAGGCTGGAGTGCAGTGGCCGGATCTCAGCTCACTGCAAGCTCCGCCTCCCGGGTTCACGCCCTGTCTCTTATACACATCTAGATGTGTATAAGAGACAGCCTCCACCTCCCAGGTTCAAGCGATTGTCCTGTCTCAGCCTCCTGAGTAGCTGGGATTACAGGCACACGCTACCATGTCCGGCTAATTTTTGTATTTTTAGTAGAGACGAGGTTTCATCATGTTGGTCAGGCTGGTCTTGAACTCCTGACCTCGTGATCTGCATGCCTCGGCCTCCCAAAGTGCTGGGATTACAGGCGTGAGCCACAGTGCCCAGCTGATTTTTTTTTTTTTAATGAATAGGGGAAATGTGACATGAGTCCTTTATTTTCTCTACTTTTGGAAGTTTTTCCAGGGGTGGGGCAAGAATGGTGTGGGGGATCGTAGTTGAGAGATGCCCAGCAACTCTCCCGAGGTGCTCGGTGGGGCATGTGCACTTCCTTCTCTTGGTTAGGGCTGGTGCTATGTTTTGAAGAAGCTCCTGTGGCTGACACTCATCTAGTCTAGGATGTCGCTATATTCCAGGTTGTCCAGTTCGCTCTGCATGTGGTCGATGTACTGATTGATCTCCTTCACGCGCTTGCGGTTCCTCATGATCTCATCCTTGTGAATCTGAGGAGTGAAACCAAAGCCCGATTCCTTACATCAGATCATTGGTTAATATCTTTCACTGAGTCCAGTTTGAGGGAAGGGGAAAATAGTTCCTTGAGATCTGCAAACCTCCGCATTTGCTTCGGCGCCTCCCCAGGTTCTGCTCATCTCTGTGTATTTGAAGTAGGAGTTAGGAAAATGATGAAGCCCATGGGTTTTGTGTGTGTGTTTTTTTTTTTTTTTTTTTGAGATGGAGTCTTACTTTGTCACCCAGGCTGGAGTGCAGTGGCACGACCTTGGCTCACTGCAAGCTCCACCTCCTAGGTTCACGCCATTCTCCTGCCTCAGCCTCCCGAGTAGCTGGGACTATAGGTGCCCGCCACCACGCCCAGCTAATTTTTTGTATTTTTAGTAGAGATGGGTTTCACTGTGTTAGCCAGGATGTTCTTGATCTCCTGACCTCGTGATCTGCCTGCCTCGGCCTCCCAAAGTGCTGGGATTACAGGCGTGAGCTACCGCGCCTGGCCGAAGCCCATGGGTTTTAAAGTCTCTGGGCAACCTTGTCTTCAGTGTGGAGTTCTATAATCCTTAATTTTATTTCTTCTTTCATTTCATTCCTAAATGAGAATTCTATCCACTACCTAGGGAGGATTTCCATGTCAGCTAGAAAAATTTGTCCAACCTGCTAGGATGGCTTGGCAGTGACTCACCTTGTCTACTAAACGTGTACACCAGGAGTTGATTCTGGTCACCAGCTCATCTTCTCGATTGTCAATCTTCAGAAGGTGGATGTCGTGCGATGCCCCGACAGCATTAACAATCGTATCTTTATCGACAAAAAGCTGGTGAGTGAAAAGAATCCAATGAGAACATGTGTGTCATTACACCCTGAACACAAAGAGAGCTGAATAGAAAAGGAGCATTTGGAAGTCCCCTGGCTGTGCAGGCCACACTCAGAGCAGAGCTCACCTTTCTATCAGCGCACTCTGCCGATTCATCTGTGAATTCATCTGTGACAGCTGCCTCCCCAACCGCGCAGGGCAGGTGTTGAGGGGGAAAGGGCCAACCAGGGTGTTACTTTTCAGTCCCCGCTGGAAGCATGTTTCCTCCAGGGTGAAGGCAGATGGCTGCCCAGGGGGCACCTCACCCAGGACATCTGTTCTCACAATGCTTCTCTCTCAGTTACTCTCAAGTCTGACTTGCCCAAAACCTCTGCCTGCTGGGTGGAAGCATGAGACTGGCTGAGGGTCTTGGGGCTGCTCTGAAGACAGCAGGCCCTATAAACTGATGGGTGTTCACCCCACAGTTCTCTCTCCACTGCCACTCATGTCAACAAAACCAAACCATGGATTCCATCTGGGGTCTCCTTCTGCCTTCTCTTGTTCCTGACTTTGCTGTCTTGTAAAAAGTTGTTAGAAACAACCACCCTCTAATAGGCCTCACTGGTTCCAGGTATTGACACTGTGGCTGTCGTTGCCTGGGATGGTGGAAATGCCCAGAGCAGGGCAAGGCCACCGAAGCACTCAGTAAGCAGTTGCTTCCACCTTGAAGCAGAGGCGTTTGGTAAGGAAGAGCACGTGAATGCTCTGTATTGCAGGGAGGACTTGCAAGTGGAGTGTACACTTTTTGTTCTTCCCTGTAGTGGCAGTTAACGGTCTCTAAAACATGTTCTGTGGAATCTTATGTTAATATATCTACCAAAAAAAGTATTCTTTGGTCAAACACATTTGGGAAAGCCAGCACCCCCAGGCCCCTCCTGAAGATTTGCAGAGCACAAAGTATTCCAGAGGCTCTACAAAGTCCTGTGGAAAATAAACCCTTTAAGCTTTGTCTCTCTTGGTTTTTCAACTTTTTTGGCCACAGACTTCAGAGTAATGCCTGTTAATGTCTTGTGGGATGCTGATTTTCCACAGAATCCCAGTGGGAAAAGCCAGGTTAGCTGATATGTGGAATGGGGTGTCTGGGGGACCAATTAGCACAGTCACAAGGGAGAAATGTCAAGAAATCATTAAGTTCTTTCCATGTGTGTACAAGGTCCCAGGCCAGGCTCTGGGAATGGTTCAAAGGTGTGTAAAGCCTGTTTTCGGTGAGCGTTGGCAGTGTGCTTAGAAATGAGTGTTCTGGCCGGGCACGGTGGCTCAAGCCTGTAATCCCAGCACTTTGGGAGGCCGAGACGGGCGGATCACGAGGTCAGGAGATCGAGACCATCCTGGCTAACACGGTGAAACCCCACCTCTACTAAAAAAATACAAAAAACTAGCCGGGCATGGTGGCGGCGCCTGTAGTCCCAGCTACTTGGGAGGCTGAGGCAGGAGACTGGCGTGAACCCGAGAGGCAGAGCTTGCAGTGAGCTGAGATCCGGCCACTGCACTCCAGCCTGGGCGACAGAGCGAGACTCCGTCTCAAAAAAAAAAAAAAAAAAAAAAAAAAAAAAAAAAGAAATGAGTGTTCTGGTTATTTTAGAGATAACTACAACCACAGTGTCAACCCATCACGAAAAGGTTTTCATCCTTCATCCTAAAAAGTGGGTCATAGTGGAGCTTTTAGCCAGGCAGAGAAATCATCCCCCTCAGAGTTTGAATATGTAGAAAACAGCTTCAAAAGCTGTGAGAAGCAACAGAAACTGAAGTCTGCTTAGAAAGATACATGATTAGAATTGGTTACGAAAAACAGTGTGACATTTGTAAAATGCAAATAAAAGGAAACTGGGTTTAAGGGAATTATTTTGAGATGTAAGTTACAAGTTGTTTCTGGACTTTGGGTGGCCTAGAGTGGTGGCTACTTCAATTTTCCCTCTTAGAATAGTTTTTATGGGTAGAATATTCCAGATCCCTCTCCAGTTTCTGCAGGTTGAAAGCCTAGGGTGGAGGCAGGGACTATGCAAACAGGTATTCCTGAATCTTTTTTGAGCTGTTGCCCTGCTCTGTGGTCCTTGTGGCTGTAAAGACACACTTCTTTCAAAGCAACTTCTTTGTTTAAACAGTGTTGGCATTGGCCAGGCGCAGTGGCTCATACCTGTAATCCCAGCACTTTGGGAGGCCGAGGTGGGCAGATCACCTGAAGTCAGGAGTTCAAGACTAGCCTGGCCAATATGGTGAAACCCCATCTCTACTAAAAATACAAAAATTAGCTGGGTGTGATGGTGGGCACCTGTAATCCCAGCTACTCGGGAGGCTAAGGCAGGAGGATAACTTGAACCCGGGAGGCCAAGGTTGCAGTGAGCCAAGATCGCACCCTTGCACTCCAGCCTGGGCAGCAAAAGTGAAACTCCACCTCAGAAAAAAAAAAAAATTGGCATTTAAAAAAATTGACTAATAATTGTTCATATTGATGGGGTACATACTGATGTTTCTACACTTATCATATATAGTGATCAGATCAGGGTATTAGCATATCTGTCTCAAACATTTATCATTTCTTTGTGTTGAGAACATTCAATATCCTACTTCTAGCTATTTGAAACTATAATATATTGTCAACTATAGTCATCCTATAGTGGTATAGAACACTAGAACTTAGTCCTCCTATCTAGCTGTAATTTGGTATATCCTTTAACAAATCTCTCCCTATTCCTTCATCCCCCTACCCTTCCCAGTCTCTAGAAGCCTCTGTTCTTCTTTTTACTTCTATGAGATCAACTTTTTTAGCTTCGGCATATGAGTGAGAATATGAGGTGTTTAACTTCTGTTCCCGGCTTATTTCACTTAACATAATGTTCTCCAGTTCCATCCATGTTGCCATGAATGACAGGATTTCATTCTTTTTTATGGCTGAATAGTATTCCATTGTGTATATGTACCACATTTTCTTTATCCAGTCATCTGTTGTTGGACACCTAGGTTGATTATGTATCTTGCTGTTGCAAACAGTGCTGCAGTAAACATGGGTGCAGATATCTTTGCAATATAGTGATTTCCTTTCCTTTGGATAAATGCTCAGTAGTGAGATTGCTGGATCATATGATAGTTCTGTTTGTAGTTTCTGAGGGTCCTCCACAGTGTTCTCCCTAGTGGCTGTCCTAGTTTACATTCTTACTAACAGTATATTAGAGTTCCTTTTTCTTTGGATCCTCACCAGCATTTGTTATTTTTTGTCTTTTTGATAATTATCATCCTAAGTGGGGTGAGATGATGCCTCATTCTGGTTCTTATTTGCATTTCTCTGATAACTAGTGATGCTGAAGATTTTTAAATGTATTTGTTGGCCATTTGTATGTCTTCTTTTGAGAAACATCTGTTCAGATGTTTTTAATTGAATTGTTTGTTTTTTTGCTTTTGAGATGTTAGAGTTCCTTGTATATTCTGGATATTAATACCCTTGTCAGATAAGTAGTTTGCAAATATTCTCTCTCATTGTGTAGGGTGTCTTTTCACTCTGTTGTTTCATTTGCTGTGCAGAAGATTTATAATTGGATATATTCCCGTTTATTTATTTTTGCTTTTGTTGTCTGTGCTCTTGAGGTCTTATTCATAAATTTTTTTCCCAGTCTAATGTCCTAAGGCATTTCCCCTGTTTCTTCTGGTCATTTTATAGTTTCAGGTCTTTTTTTTTTTTTTTTTCTTTTTTTTTTTTTTTTTTTTTTCCTGAGACAAAGTCTGGCTCTATCGCTCAGGCTGGAGTGCAGTGGTGCAATTTCAGCTCACTACAACTTCCGCCTCCTGGGCTCAAGCCATCCTCCCCTCTCAGCGTCCTGAGTAGCCGGGACTATAGGCACGCACCACCATGCCCAGCTAATTTTTGTATTTTTTATAGAGAGTTGGGGCTTTGCCATGTTGCCCAGGCTGGTCTCAAACTCATGGGCTCAAGTGATCTGCCTGTCTCGGCCTCCCAAAGTGCTGGGATTACAGGCATGAGCCACTGCGCCTGGCCAGTTTCAGGTCTTACATGTTTAGTTGATTTTTGTATAGGGTGAGAGGTGGGGATCTAGTTTCATTCTTCTGCATATGGATATCCAGTTTTCCCAGCACAATTTATTGAAGAGACTGTCTTTTTCCCAGTGAGTGTTCCTGGCGCTTTTGTCAAAAATCAGTCGGCTGTAAATACATAAGATTAATTTCTGAGTTCTCTATTCTGTTTCATTGATTTATGTATCTGGTTTTTTGTTTGTTGTTTGTTTTAAACAGGCTTAATTCACTTAACTTTTCTTGTATTAAAAACCCTGTGTTACTTTGGGAAGCCAAGGTGGGCAGATCACCTGAGGTCAGGAGTTTGGGAGCAGCCTGGCCACCACTGGTGAAACCGTGTCTCTACTAAAAATACAAAAAATTAACCAGGCGTGGTGGCATGCGCCTGTAGTCCCAGCCACTCGGGAGGCTGAGGCAGGAGGATCATGTGAACCCAGGTGGCGGAGGTTGCAGTGAGCCAGGATCGCACCACTGCATTCCAGCCTGGGTTACAGAGCAAGGCCCCATCTCAAAACAAAACGAAACAAAAAAAACCAACCCTGTGTTGCAGCCACAGCTGCAGCCTGGGTCTTTCGCACAGAGTGTGGGTCTTGACAAAATGGTCAGTGAATTCCTGAGAGGAAGACTTGGTGAATACAGTCTTCTCCGAGAGGTCGGGGGCAGGTAGCTATAGGTCTTGGAGATGGCATCAAAGGTGGCCTTGGCAAAGTTGTCCAGAGTGGCAGTGCGGCTCCTGGCTGAGGTGTAGTGGTTGTCAATACTGGACATCAGCAGCATCTTCTTGGGCACAGAGGCCAAGAGGATGCCAGTGCCTCTGGGTGCAGGGATAAGGTACAGCAGCACGGAGCTGCAGCAGCCTGTCACCTTGCAAGGGACAGTGTGGGACTTACGATCTTGGTCCCCCAGTAGCCTCTCTGCACGGGACAATGGAGAGTGTAGCCAGGATGATGATCCCTCTGACAGCAGTGGCTGCTTCCTTGGAGCACGTAACACCCAGACTGACGTGGCCATTGTAATCCCTGATGGCAACAAACGCCTTGAACCTGCTGCACTGGCTGGGGCAGGTCTGCTTCTGCACTGGCATAATCTTTAAAACCTTATCCTTAAGAGAGGCCCTCAGGAAAAGGTCAATGATCTCAGACTACTTGATGGGCAGGGAGAAGAGACAGATCTCCTCCAGGGACTTGATCTTCATGTCCTTGACCAGGCAGCCCAGCTTGGTGACAGGCATCCACTCCTTGGCCTGGGCCTTGCCTCTGAGAGCTCCCTGCAGCCTCGGCCCCTGCCCTGACTACGGCCACAATCCTAGCCCCAGAAGCTGCTGGCAAAGCTTCCATGGTTTCCCATTCCAGGCCTCTGGGCCCTCCTGCTGCCATGGTGTCATCTACCATTTGGTGTTTTCTTGGAGAAAAATGTGTCTGTTTTATGCCAGTACCATGCTGTTTTGGTTAAAATCGCTTTGTAGTATATTTTGAAGTCTAGTAATGTGATGCCTCCAGCATTGTCCTTTTTGCTCAAGATGGCTTTGGCTATTCAGGGTCCTTTGTGGTTCCAAATTTTAGGATTTTTTTTTTCTATTTCTGCAAAGAATGTCATTGGTGTTTTGATGGGGATTGCACTGAATCTGTAGGTTGCTTTGGGTAGCAACAAAGTAACTTTTGAGAAGGGAACAGCCTCTCCCCAGGACCACCACACTGCTAGTGGCTTGAGGACTTGCTGCCCCATGGCATGTGGGATCAGATCATTTTGTCAAACCCACAGAGGGCACCTAATGACCCTGCATTCCCCTCTGCCACAAATGAGCAGTTTGGCTTGATGGTCAGGGACCAGCCAGCACAGTGTCTCCTGGTGCCAGCCAGAATCTTGTGACAGTCTCCCTATCCAGAGACTGCTGGCTTGGGTCAGACCCACTGCCACTTGAGCAGACCCTGGGGACTTGCATCCTCCCAATGGCCTGGGCCTGAGCACTTGCCCTGCCCTCGCAGCCGGACACCGCATGGATGTTCAAAGCAGCCGGTCAGCACCTCTGACCTCCCCGCCTCCCTAAATGGGCAGCTGTGGCTGCCAGCCTCACTCAGACGCCCTCCCTCAGTGCCAGCTCCAGGCTCTCTCCTCAGCATGTACATTCTGCTTTTCCTCTCAAAGCTGGAAGGACTTGAAAATAGATGTGGGACAGATTGGCCCCACATAGGTCATGAGCTGATAACAGTCACTCAACTGCATGAGTGGAGTTTTAGAGATAACCTCATTAGGGTGACTTATCAAGATATGTTCATTGATAATTAGGTAACAGAAGCCAGATTTTTTTTCACCCACAGCCCTAGTCCCTCTTCTGAACATCCTCATCTTACTATACAGTAGACATTTTGTCAAAGGCTTTCAATCAAACTGCCTGGGTTCCAATCACAACCCTATCTCTTATAAGCTGTGTGTCCTTGGGCAGGTTACCATCATCTCTGTGCCTCAGTTTCCTCATCTGTAAAAGGGAACCATAATAGTAACTACTTTACCATGTTGATGTGAAGATTAAAAGAGCAAACACGAGTTCAGTGCTTCTCAGAGGGCTGGCCCTCAGGAGGCCCCCAGTCAGTGTCAGTGATGTATTATTCCTTTTTTTTTTTTATTTTTTTTGAGACAGGGTCTTGCTCTGTCACCCAGACTGGAATGCAGTGGCACAATCATGGCTCACCTTGACCTCTCAGGCTCAAGTAATCCCCCAACCTCAGTCTCCCAAGTAGCTGGGACCACCAGGTGCACATCACCTAATTTTTAAATTATTATTTGTAGAGATGGGGTCTCGCTATGTTGCCCAGGCTGGTCTCAAATTCCAGGGCTCAAGCAATCCTTCCACCTCAGCCTTTCAAAGTGCTGTTGGTATTACTCATATAGTCAGAGCATACTTTTTCCTCCTAAGAAGGGTAGGCCACGTTTTTTGTTGCTTAGATGGAAGGAGACTTAGGCTATGGTATAAGGTCCTGGGAAGTCTCTTCCTGTAACTGCAGGCGTAAAGCCACAGGAATGGTGGTCAGCTGGCACCAGACAGAGCCAGCTGGGCTAGAGGGAGGGCTGGCCACTGAAAATGCCAGCCCAGCCTGCTTCTTTGCTGTTGGCCTCTGGATTCATCTTTTTCTGTGTGTCCCAGTCATTAGAAATTAAGCACGTTTCAGTCCTGTGCCTTCTGGGTGTCAACAGACATTGAAGCTGTGCTGGTAGGGATCTCCACCCACCCCAAGATGGTCTGTCTGGGGAATTCCAGACTGGGCACTCAGGGACAGCCTTACTTCACAGGGAAGGTGGTTTCTTGCATCTGGTCAATAGCAATTAGCTGCACTTAACAGCTTAGGGAGGAAGGCTGGTGTCATGGTGACCCTATCACCACACTGCTATCTTGGGTATCTGGGCCCCAGGACAGAGGCTGTGGAAGTCAGGGACTGCTGGTCCTTGTGTCTGCAGGACTTAGCCCCGTATCTGGCAGAGTAGAGGCTTGGTGAGCATATGTTCTCACACTCATTCTGCAGATGACGCCTGGCATCTGTGCTGCACATTGTACACTGTTGCTGGTACTGAGGAGGTACATGGTGGTGAAAAGGCCATCCCTGTCCTCCCTCCTGAGCGTATATGTAGTGTGAATAGTCACATCGGCAGCAAATACACATCACTCAGATAGTTTGAAACTGTGATGAGGCTCTGACCTGATAAATGGGGCGTGTGATCCAGAGACAGTGGTTTTCCAGGAAGTTGATGAAGAAAGGCCTCTCCCAAGAGCTGATAGTCAAGCTGAAATCTGAATGACAAGGACAAGCCAGGCACATGGGGACCTAGGAAGAGCGTGTGCACCAGGCAGAATATCAACTGAAAGGAGCAAGCCTGGGTGATTGGAGAACAGCTCAGAGGCTGCTGCTGAGCATCGGGAGTGAGAGGTCTGGGGGTGGGAATTGCCCAGATGGGCAGGGCCAGCCACAAGGGTCTGGGGGACTATGGGGAGGAGCTTATGCTAGGGGTCATGAAAGCCACTCTAAGGTGTTGTGTAAAAGTGTTTAGTGATAGGGTTTGGGTTTTCAAGGGTCTCTCTGACTGCCACATGGAGGACAGACTGTAAGAGGACAGTAAAGAGGCAAGCCGTCCAGGCCAAGGATGATGGTGGCTTGCCTTGGTGGTGATGTGGCGACAGAGAGAAGCTGAGAAACTGGCAGTGGAGTGAATTATGCATGCACTAAAGCAGGCCCTGACAACACAGTACCTCTGCCTGGGCGCTGGATGCCCACACTCCTTCCAGAGACATAAACATGCTGCTGTGGGACCCCAGCACAGACATCCGGGAGAGCCTTCTTAGCGTGCAGACCCCAGGGATGGAGCCACGTGCCCCAGGCCGACCCTGCTGATTTTGTGACCACTCATCAGTGGATGTGCTGGTGCAAACGGACGGCATCGTGCGGGATCAGAAATGGTGGTTCCAACACCCCCACAGTACTCATCATAGAGACTCTAAGGTTAAGAAGACCTCCAGGGGAAATCTCAGACTTCAACCTCTACCTGTAACTGCTTCTCTTAGAAAGTGCCAGAAGCCTCCACATAATTGAACTTTTGGAAACCTACCTGTTGGAAAGTTGAAACCATCTAATTATCATGAGCTCCTCTTTAACTGGGCCCCACTGGGTGCCCCACCAGGTGCTTTGTTAGCCTATTTTATCTGCCAGCAACCCTGTAAAGCAGGTTAGTGTGCCCTTTTGCGGATGAGAACACTGAGGCTCTGAGAGCTTGTCAGGCTTACTCACAGGGCCTCAGTCCAGCCACAGAGCTGGGTTGGACCACATCTGTCAGGCCCCTCCCCTCCCCTTTCGCCCAGCTCCGCCCCGCCCTGCCCAGTTCAACTCCATCCCGCCCTTTCCCGCCATGCTTCGCCCGCCCCGCCCACCGCGCGCAGGTCGTCAGGCAGGTCCTCGTCCAGGTCGCCCTTGACAATCTTCTCCAGGGTGCTGATAGAGATCTCCAGGAGCTTCTCGTGGTGGTGGTTCTCCAGGTCCCGGCACTGGGCCATCGTGCAGCCCCGAGTTAAGCAAAGGCCAGGGAGGAACAGGCCCAGCGCGTCCCTGATTCACTCAGAGGGCCGGAGACAGACTTTAAGGGCCCAAGGCGAGCTTGGAGATTCCGGCTGGCAGTACCGTCCACCCACAAGCACCCAAGCCTGGGCCATCCCCGACTCCCCGCCCCTGCCCCACACCTCGGACGGACCTTTGGCCCCTGCCATCACCCTCTTCTCTCCCTCCTGCATGGAGGCTCCTGGCGCTAGTCTCTGGGTTACCAGAGTGTGCTTGCTGGCAACACAGGGGGCTCATTTCTCAGTGAACATCACCCATATGAGAACAATCATACTGGGACCCTACTGCAAACAGTTTGGATGTTGTCCTTCTAGGCATCCAAACCACAGCTCTAAAAGACCATCAGTGTTCTGAGGGTCGGGAAACCCCCTCAGACCCTGTGGAACATTCTTTTGTCCAGAGGCCAGGACAACCCCAGGGGCTCTGTAGCACCTCCCCATGGGGGAAGGTCATCACAGAAAGGATATAGGCTTTGGACATTTTCGATAAACAGTCCCACCATGTCAACAATGTTCCTTTCAAACATGTTTATAGTCTCCTGGAAATGTTAAAGAACACAGTTAACATGCATATTTAGACATCCAGCACAGAGCAAAAGGTGCTCCTTAGAATTTAGCAACCACCTCCTCTAATCACAGACCTTCGGGGTAAAGACCACCCATCTTGACCCTCCTGAGCAGATGGTTGTGAACTGACCCCTCTGCTCTCTCTAGAGTTGTTCTCCAACCATATTAACTCCCTCACCATCTGAATGTTTAATGCTGTCACTGGAACTTTGCCAGGAACACTTGTCCTGGTCTTACTCCCCTTACCTGCCTGCCCAACACACACACAGAGCCAACTCCCTCTCCTTTGGGTTTCTCAGTGACATCTGTGCATCACCTCCAGGGAAAAAGTGGAGTGAGCTGTTAAGAGCTAGACTGCCTGGGTCAGTATTCCCAGCTCCAGCACTGCGTGTAACTCTGGGAAAGGCATTTCACCTCCTTGGGCCTCATCTTCCTCATCTGGGAAATAGGTTTCCTGCATAATCCCTGTGTTGTGGAGTTGTGGTGAGGTTAAATGAATCACTTCACACAAAATGCTTTGCCTGGCCGAGAGGAGGCCCTCAGTAGGAACTGGCTGTCACCCCAGATCTCTTTCAGTTAGTTGCTGTTTTGTGGTGGTTAGCAAGGCACCTAAGACCCAAATGGGATTTAGTGTTGACTGAAGGAACAATGGAAGATGTGATTTCCAGGCCTGCCACTCTGGAAGTGCCCCACCCCCATCTGCCATAGACTCCAGGGGCTGCAAGGTGGGCAGGGGTGGAATCTATAGGAACGTGAGGACTGTCTGCAGAGTGAGCACACTGCACTATTTTCAAACACATGCATGTGCTGTTCTTGTGAATAAAAACAGGGTCATTGAAAAGCATGATTGCCCTTGTGGCTTTCTGGTCACCGGTAATACAAGTAGGATGGCACACGGATTCTGGGAAACGTTTGGATGTTGAAAAGCAATCTCCTTGCCTGAAAAGGCTGGGAGCTGCTGCCTCGTTCTCCCCGGCACTGTGCGCTGCTTCTGCAGTGCCTGCGTTCCCCAGCGGGGAGGGAGCACCTGCCCTGTGATGTGATGGGGAAATCTATCCCATGTCTGAGGTGTCACTTGACGTGTGAGGAATTGATTAGGCGCTATCACTTGGCCCAGCCACAGCAGCAACCAATGAGGTTCAATTCATCACATCACTTCAGACTCCCGGCCTCCGCTGCCTTGTAACACACACACTGGCCGCTAATGAATTTCAGACAGCGGCGCTTTTCATTTCCACTACTTAGTGCTGAGTTGCAGCCTCCTCGCATCGCCTGAGAAGCAGCAACCGCAGGCTGCAATGCGCGGGGGTCTTTGTTTGGTCCCCCAAGTGGGGGTCCACTTTGCCTTTAGAGTTCCCTGGATAGCTCCAGGGGTCTAATCAAAAACCTCTCCCCACTGACTTCCAGGATAGGGGGAACATTTCAGAAGAATGAGCTCACCTCTCATTTTCCACAAGAATCACTTCCAATCTAAATGATTAAAATGTATCAAAAGCAAACACAGGACTGATGAGCAAGAAAGCTGCAGCCTGGCACGCTGAGTCATGCTGGACGTTTCCAGCAGAGGCGTGCCCATGAAGGCTGCAGTTCACCTATGGATGTGCAGCTGCATCCCCAGATCCTGGCACTTGTGCCCAGGGCCCAGCCTCACCTCCAGCTGCTCCACCAGCTGCATCTCCAGCATCATGAGCTCATTGAACAACTCACTGACGTCAGCGCTGCATTCCAGGATCATCTTCTCAATGTTGGGCAGTTCCGACTCCTCTCGAATGGCACTTAAACTCTGGAAACAATAGACTGCACTTCAGGAATCAACAACTAAGTGAATTAGATAGTGGCAGGTGGCAATTTGCTTTTGTGGGTAAGAATTTGGGCTCTGGAGTCAGCCTGCCCAAGTGCAAGTCTCAGCTTTGCCACTTGCTGGCTCTGAGAGCTTGTGGAAGCTACCTACCCTCTCCATGCCTCCGTTTCTTAGTCTGTAAAGTGCAATTGATAGCCCCTACCCTTGACACAGGTAAGAGAACATATGTGAGGCTCTTTGAGCACTAGCAAGTGCCCACTCCCTGTTAGCTCAGGTTTTTATTAGAGGCTGGTAGGCAGGGTGGAAGCAGCCATGGTTTTCATGGGGCTCAGAGCATTTCACACCAAAATACGCTGCTTTGGCATAGTGATTCTTTTGAGTTAAAGATACTTAAAAATGCCTGTAATCCCAGCACTTTGGGAGGCTGAGGCGGGCAGATCATGAGGTCAGGAGATCCAGACCATCCTGGCTAACAGCGTGAAACCCTGTCTCTACCAAAAATACAAAAAATTAGCCAGGCGTGGTGGCGGGCGCCTGTAGTCCCAGCTACTCGGGAGGCTGAGGCAGAAGCATGAGGTGAACCTGGGAGGCGGAGCTTGCAGTGAGCCGAGATGGCGCCACTGCACTCCAGCCTGGGCGACAGAGTGAGACTCTGTCTCAAAAAAAAAAAGAGATACTGGCTGGGCGCGGGGGCTTACGCCTGTAATCCCAGTACTTTGGGAGGCCGAGGCGGGTGGATCATGAGGTCAGGAGATCGAGACCATCCTGGCTAACACGGTGAAACCCCGTCTCTACTAAAAATACAAAAAATTAGCCGGGTG
>NW_012101510.1:2216638-2239280 GCF_000951045.1 Mandrillus leucophaeus | reverse complement strand
TTTTTTAAAGACGTAGTCTTGCTCTGTCGCCCAGGCTGGAGTGCAATGGCATGATCTCGGCTCACTGCAATCTCTGCCTCCTGAGTTCAAGCAATTCTCTGCCTCAGCCTCCTGAGTAGCTGGATTACAGGCACCTGCCACCATGCCTGCCTAATTTTTTTGTATTTTTAGTAGAGACGGGGTTTCACCATCTTGGCCAGACTGGTCTTGAACTCCTGACCTCGTGATCCACCCACCTCGGCCTCCCAAAGTGCTGGGATTACAGGCGTGAGCCACTGCACCCGGCCAAGAAGCCATTCTTATCATCAGAGGGAGGGAGTGCGGGCCAAGCGGAATCTGTGTGAACAAGCCTTGTGAAACTTACCCTCATCTGCCTCGTCACTTCTCCACGATGAACTGCCTTAGCCCAAACCTCTTTGTCTTGTCACATTCTCACAATTCACTACTGTCTGTCCAACCAAGTGTAGAAGCTTTTGGCCCTAACGGCTTCTTGAGTCTTCATTTTGCTTGTGCATGGTCCCATGTACATGTGAAAATTACTCAGTAAAATTTGTATGCTTTTCTCTTGTTTGTCTTATGTCAGTTTAATTCTTGGTCCTAGTCAGTGACCCTGATAAGCTAGAGGAAAAAATTTACCTGCCTTACAACTTCAGATTTAGGTGGACCTGAATTTGAATCCTGCCTGGGTCACTTAGCAGTGTGACCTTGACAGACCCACTTTCATTCTCTGACTCAGTTTCCTCACTGTAAATGGGGAGAAGCATCTCTGCCTCACAGGGTCCTGGGGATCAGAGGAAGCACCTGGCGCAGAGTACAGCTCGGCTATCGGAGGCTCCTATAAAAGGCCTGTCACAGGCACAGGCCAGGAAAAACCCTGGCAAGGAAAGACAGTTCCAGTCTTTGAGGAGATGAATTGAACCCACACAGAACCCCAGTGAGCAAGTGGAAGCTACTGCTAAATAGATGCTGAGCCCTTTGGAATGAGGGGGTGCTCAGAGGGTATATGGCAACCTGGGGTCCAAACAGCACTGACTACCAGCTGCTTACCAGCAAAGGGCCTGGGTTACCACCAACACCAGATGTGATGTTGGCTTGTTTTTGTTGATGCCTGGTACTAGTCATGAAGGAGGATGGAGTAACAGCATGATTGAGGGGGGTGAATGACATGATAATAGCTACACTCTCTGGAGAAAAACCAGGCTCGATCCCTACCTCAAACATTACATGAAAACAAATTACTGATGAAGATTCAAATGTAAAAAGTTAAACCATAAAAGTGCTAGCAGAAAACCTGGGAGTTTTTTTTTTTTTTCCTTTGAGACAGAGTCTCACTCTGTTACCCAGGCTGGAGTGCAGGGATGCGATCTCGGTTCACTGCAACCTCTGTCTCCCAGTTTTAAGCGATTCTCTCGCTTCAGCTTCCCGAGTAGCTGGGAATACAGGTGCCTGCCACCAAGCCCAGTGAATTTTTGTATTTTTAGTAGACACGGGGTTTCACCATGTTGGCCAGGCTGCTCTCAAACCCCCGACCTCAGGTTATTCACCTGTCTTGGTCTCCCAAAGTGCTGGGATTACATGCATAAGCCACTGTGTCCGGCTAAACCTGGGAGATTTTTAGTAAATAATCTGAGACCTTGCCAAGTATAACCAGAAGATTGGTAAATTCTACTACCTTAAAAATTTAAAAATTATTTTAAATTTATTTATGTATTTACTTTTAAGACGGGGTCTTACTATGTTGCCCAGGCTGCTCTCAAACTGCTGGGCTCAAGCGATCTTCCTGCCACAGCTTCCCAAAGTGCTGGGATTACAGTTGTGAACCACCTCCCCCAGCCAAAAAAATTTTAATTCTGAATGGTAAAAGCACCACAGACAACACTGCAAGATAAAACACAAACCGGGAAAAATATCTGCCCTTAATTTCACTGACAAAATCTATAAAGAGCTCCTACAAAGTAATAACTTTTTTTTTTTATTTTTTGAGACAGTCTTGCTCTATTGCCCAGGCTGGAGTGCAGTGGCACGATCTTGGCTCACTGCAACCTCCACCTCCTGATTCAAGTGATTCTCCTGCCTCAGCCTCCCAAGTAGCTGGGATTACAGGCGTGCACCACCACCCTGGCTAATTTTTGTATTTTTAGTAGAGATGGGGTTTTACCATGTTGTCCAGGCTGGTCTCGAGCTCCTGACCTCAAGTGATCCACCCACCTTGGCCTCCCAAAGTGCTGAGATTACAGACGTGAGCTACCATGCCCAGCCAGGTAATAACTTTTTAAAAAAGAAAGGTCTGGTCTGATGGTAGTAGGTTATCAGAACTTATTAAATTTGGTGGGTCACTAAAGTTGATATACAATCTCCCACTGCTAAATTTGACTAGCTAAAAAAAGAAAAAGAAAAAAAGAAAGAAACAGCCAGGTGTGGTGTTGTGTTCCTGTAGTCCCAGCTACCCAGGAGGCTGAGAGAGGAGGATTGCTTGAGCCCAGGAGTTCAAGGCTGCAGTGAGCTATAATGGTGCACTGTACTCCAACCTGGGCAATGGAGTTAGACCCTCTCTCTAAAAATAGTAATAATAAATAATTTGAGAGAGAGGGAGAGAGAAACCAAAAACCCAATAGAAAAGTGGGCAAGGGCAAAATATAAGTACAAATAATTCACAGAATAAGAAACACAAATGGTTGTAAAACATGTATTGCTCATCCCCACTTAAGAGAAAATAAATGCATACTCAGGGTGCACAGACTGGCAAAATGAGGAAGCCCATGACACTGGCCTGACGATGGCTGTGGAGGGTAAAGGTTCTGTGGGTTACAGTTGGACAAATAACCATGAGAAACAACACTGCACAGTTTCCACTTTTAGGACTTCATCCTGCAGGTCAAACTTGCACCAACTTATTCAGTGGAACACTAAAGAGCAAAAGATTGGGAAAAAACCTAACTGTTCATCAACAGGGACTGGCTAAATAATTACGGCTCACCCATGCAATGTGATATTTTAGTTATAAAAAAATGAAGTAACTTTTTCATTTTGGAAGGCTCTCCAAGATACCTAACATAGGAAAGCAAAGTACAGAACAGGGCAAGCTATGCACACACATACACACACATACACAAGAAAGCAAAGTATAGAATAGGGCATGCTATGCTCACACACACAGGAAAGCAAAGTACAGAACAGGGCATGCTATGCTCACACACACACAGGAAAGCAAAATACACAATAGGGCATGCTACGCGCATGCGCGCGCGCGCGTACACACACACACACACACACACACACACACACACACACACACAGATACAGGAGTAGGAGGGAGACCATATCCCCCGGTGGTCATTGTTCAGTCTGTGCCATGTGCACACACCACCCATTCGAGAGTGCAGCTGACTACACACAGACGTGCTGTCATCCTTTTAGGCTGACTCTGCTCCAGGCCTTGCACAAGTGCTTTCCCTCTCTGTCTCTGTTTCTCACTACAGTTCTTCGAGGTGGTTATCTCTGTTCTGCACATGAGGAAATGGAGGCTAGGAGAGGGTCCATAATGGATCTCTGGGTCACCAGTGAGGAGTCTGCCTGAGCCCCAAGCCTTACATGGCTGCACCATGACCCTGAAACGTGGCTCACTGGGCACCTGGAGCAGCGCGTGTGCAGTGGATGAGGCCTAATGGGGGTGAGTGGGAGGAGCGTAGGAAAAACTATAGGAGAGGGCCTGTCAGGAAGGGAACTGGGGGTCTGCAGGGCCTATGGGGTCTTGGGAACTTCTAAGTCAGTGGCCTCTATCTAGGCTGTGCATGGAAAGCACCCGTGGAATAATGGAAAATCTCTGTGCCAGGCCACGCCCCAGTCTAAGTGGGTGCTGCTGGGCCTGGATGCGAGCACATTTCCAGGACCCGGGGACTCCACATGCAGGCTGGGCAGGATCCACTGCTCTTGGCTCTAGAAGGGGAGCACTAGGGTAGTCAACTCGTCCGAGGTGGCCTTTGAGGAGCTGGCCCACACTGAAGGCAGGTGCCTGAATGGAGGAGCAAGTGGCACGTTCCATGCTCCAAATCAGGCTTGGCATGGCCCACATCCTACTTCTGCAGAGGGACTCGCTGCTGAAGGGCTGGGTCCCTGCACCGGGCCTCAGGAAGCACCGGATAGCTGACACTCCCAAGCCCAGTGGCTACAGGGACCAGATAAATGTCAGGAAGAAAGGCTGGACAGGGACTGGGGGGACTGGAGACATGACCTGTCCAGAGGGGACAACTGCCACTCAAGCCCTGATGACAGCTGCTTCCAGAGAAGCTGGCAACCACAAATTTTTCTGCGAAATCTGCTAGTTTCTAATGTCAGCAGGATGTTCAAAATGTTTTAAAACCCTACACAGGCCAAATAAAACACATATGTGAGCCAAATGTATTCCTCTGCCGACAGTTTTGAACTTCTAGTTGAACACAGTAACCCCTGCTCCCTAAAATAGAATAAGGAGGGTCTTGAGAATTAAATCACACAGCATGTGAGGCCCTGGAGGTTAATGAGACAGGAATGGGGGTGGCCGTGGGGGAGGCGGGAAGCACCTGGGAGTGGATCATCGACTCCATCGGATCTGAACTTGCGCATCGAGGGACTTTGCTCTACTTTAAGTTCACAACAAGGAAGGGCCTTATGGGATCCCTAAAGCCCCTTATGCTACAAGCAAGCTTGGTGTGTAACAGTTTTTGGCGGAAAAAGAAGGTCCACAGCTTTCCTTAGCATCTCACAAAGATCTGTGATTTACAATAGGCTAAGCATCCTGTCTTTAAAAGTAATGCCAACTCAAAGAGGCAGCTGCCATCAAATACAAAGACTGGTGCCCTTCCCAATGGCCTCTGCTTGGGCTGGACCCCATGGCCTGGTTAGGCCGAGTCCTGACCACCCAGAGCCTTCTCCTTTGCTGCTCCTAGAGGGTGGAGGAGCACCCTTCCTCTCCATCAACTTTTCTTTCTTCTGTGAGCCTCAGCCTTCCCTAAACTCCCCCGCCTGAGATAAGGTGCCCCCAGGGCACCCCCAAGGCTCCCCAGGCTTCCCTCCAGGATGGCACTGATTCCTCTGCTTGCTCAGGTCAGGGCTGGGGCCTGGGCCTGGGTCTGAGCCCCACAAGAGCAGGAACCATGTCCAGTGTGGCTCTAGCTTCCTAGGAGCAGGCAGAGAGTAGAGCTCAGAAAACGTCTATTAAATGAATGAATGAATGAACAAAAGGACGGTAATCATTAGTCAAAATAGTAATGGTAATACTAATACTGTTATTAATAGTAATGATGATGATAAGTTCGGGGATGGAGCTGACCTTGAATCCCAAGGGCGCTTTGTGTGACAAAGATCCACAGGCCACACGTCAAGTGGTGGGGAGCTGTAGTTGGTGGGGCTGGGGTAAGGCAGGCCTTGGCTCTGCCACTGATTAGCTGTGTGATCTCTGGCAAATGGGGACAATAACCACTGGCCTCAGGGGTCGTCAGAGGGTACAGGAGTTGCAGCCCCTCTACAGTGGGGGTGGCAAGAGCAGGGAGGGCCTCCAGCAGGAGGCAGGGAGGGCCTCAGGAGGCTCGGGGCCTACCGACAAGTGCTTCTCCTCGAACTGGGCAATCTTGCGTTTGCCCTGCTCCTGGTTTTCCTGGATAGCCTCGTGGACACATTCACTGAAGGTGTCAAGCTCTATTTTCCGCTTCTCCTGCTGTTTCAGGCCATACTCAAAAATGTTCACGCAGATGATGACAAACTTGTCCTTGTAGGTGAGTGGCCGTTAAGGAAGTCCACAGCTGTTTCAGGAGCAGGCTGCGGAGGGCATGGCAAAGGTGTTGGTAACCCTGGCACTGTGCGCTCAACAGTGTGTGGGACTCAAACTCCTGGTCTCATGTGGTTCATTTGGTGGATGAAGAAATCAAAGGCCCAGAGAGCCAGGACTGAGATGTGGGTACAATGTGTGTTTGGTGCGTCCCCACCCTCAGCCTGAGGGACTCAGGAATGGGGCCTGTGCGAAGGAAGGAGGCAGGGACCACTGGGGAGTCTATAGAGCAGAAGGCAGACATGCTCAGAGAGGTCCCAGAAGAGAGGCCTAGGGAACCTGGGGGCCTGTGAGCCGGTCCCAGCTGGGGAAGCAGGCAGTGTGCGTTTCTGTCTCTTGTGTGCTATCTGGAAGGGCACCCTTACTGAGGGCCTGTCTTGGCGCTCAGCTGCTGCAGTTGTACTGGGGACGTTCAAGTCCTGGCTCTGCCACTGCTTCCAGGACCCATCCTGGCAAGTCACTTCACCTCTCTGGGCCTCAGTTTCCTCATCTGCAGCTGAGGGTGCAAAAGAGCCTGCCACATGGAGTCCTTGGAGTCAGGAAGGTAAAGCCCACCGGACCTTGGTGGTCCTGTGGGATGGAAACTGATGCCCGGAGAGATGAAATGCCTTGCCGAAGTCACATGGCTACACGGGGCTACAGCCAAGGCAAACCTGGGTCACCAGCTGGCAGAAACAACCCAGCCCAGGAGCTCTGCTGTTCCCTGTTCCTCACCACCCTGCCCTCATTCTTTCCAGAATGTCAGGTGTGTTTGGTTGTTTTTGAGAGATGGTGATATGGTTTGGCTGTGTCCCCAACCGAACTCATCTTGAACTGCACCTCTCACAATTCCCATGTGTTCTGGGAGGAACCCGGTGGAGGGTAACTGAATTATGGGGGTGGGTCTTTCCTGCGCTGTTCTCGTGATAGTGAATGAGTCTCACGAGATCTGATGGTTTTAAAAATGGGAGTTTCCCTGCACAGGCTCTTTCTTTGCCCACCACTCACATAAGATGTGACTTGCTCCTCCTTGCCTTCTGCCATGATTGTGAGGCCTCGCCAGCCATGTGGAACTGTCTATCCAATTAAACCTCTTTCTGGCTGGGCATGGTGGCTCTCGCCTGTAATCCCAACACTTTGGGAGGCTAAGGCAGGTGGATCACCTGAGGTCAGGAGTTGGAGACCAGCCTGACCAACATAGTGAAACCCAGTCTCTACTAAACACAAAAAAAAAAATTAACCGGGTGTGGTGGCACATGCCTGTAATCCCAACTACTTGGGAAGTTGAGGCAGGAAAACCACTTGAACCCAGGAGGTAGAGGTTGCAGTAAGTCGAGATTGCACAATTGCACTCCAGCCTGGGCAACAAGGGCGAAACGCTGTCTCAAAAAAACAAAACAAAACAAAACCCAAAACCTCTTTCTTTTGTAAATTGCCCAGTCTCAAGTATGTCTTTATCAGGAACGTGAAAACAGACTGATCAGATAGGGTCTCACTATGTTGCCTAGACTGGTCTCAAATTCCTGGCCTCAAACAATCCTCCTGCCTTGGCCTCCCGAAGTGCTGGGATTATAGGCATGAGCCACCTCATAGGCCCAGAAGGTCAGGTTTTTGAGTGAATTTCTCTCTATCCAGTGAAGGTGGCTCCACAGACTCATCTGTGACTGGATGCCTTAGCTCAGAGCTCTCAGATCCAGGAGCTCCTTGATTCTGTCCTGAGTCCCTCAGCTCACAATTTAAGCCCACTGGTTGGCGGTCATGGCCATGGCCCTAATGACAGGTACCAACCACATCCTCTGGGCTCCAAGCAACTGGGGAAAGAATCAGCTTCTCAGGCCCCACAGACAAAGCTTCAAAAGCTGGCCTCTAATGGGGTGACCCTGGACAGTCAAGCTATGTTTCCCCCAACTATAAAATGGGGTTAATGATGGTACCTGCCTAGTGGGGTGGTTGAGAAAACAATAAATACCAGATCCAAGTGCACAACAGGGACAAGCAAGTACGGCTAATGAGAACACATTTCAATCCACTTCTCCACCGCTGAAAACCTGGCTTGCCAAAGACGGCCAGCCCATGCCATGCTGACCAGATACTCCACATGTCCCTGAAATCCAGACAGCATCTCCCCCATGCAGCTCAGCTGACCTGGCTCTGAACTGCCTCTTGGGTACATTACTCTCAAGTGGAGATTTTGCCTCCCAGGGTCTTACAAGAGAGATGGAGAAACTGAGGCCTAGAGCGGAAGGAGTCTTGCCAAGGCAGGCTGGTGGCACAGGCTGTGAGACAGCCATGAACTCGGAAGGATATGCCTCAAGGAGCTCACTGACACCAGGCAGGTAGGACAGTTTGTTGCCCTCTGAGTCCTCAGCATACATGCTGTCAAACAGGAAGGAGCCGTTCAGGTGTTCCACAAACGCAGTCTGCAGGCAGAAACACACCTAGGTAGGACGGCTCCTGTCAGGGGCTCCTGCATCGTCTCACAGGCCCATGAGGAAGGCAGGTCAGGAGGGGGCATGTTCCAGGCAAAGAGAATGGCATGTGCAGAGGTGCAGAGGCGTAAAACTGCAGGCTGTTTCCAGAATGTTACACATGGCTCAGTCTGGTTGCAAGGAGGGGTGGGGACCAGTGGGAGAGAGACCAACAGGGTCTAGTCATGAATTCAGGGCCATGAATTCATGGGCTAAGGGACCCGAGCCGTTTCTGGCATGTCATGGGGAACTGCCTTAAGGGTCTGAAGGGGCCTCTGACAGACTGTTTTTAGCACATTCTCTCCAGCAGCTGGAGGTAGGAATGCCAATAAGGGGTAGGGTCAGGACTGAGACGAAGCTGGCCCTGGGGCAGGGAGCAGACGAGCCAGGCGGGGAGAGGGCATCAGGCCCTGTGGAGGGAGCATGATTTCTATGTTTTCAGAGCCTGGGGATCCCTGCGGACCATTTTACTTGATCAGTGCCCTCTTGTGGGCATCTCTGAGCGGGGCCCAGGGCGTGTAGCCTGCCAGAGCGGTACCTTGTGCTTCTCCAGCTCCTCCTGCCGCGCCCGCTCGTCCTGCAGCCGGACCTGCATCAGGTTCTCCTGGTGCTTCAGCTCGTCGATGCTGTACTGGTGCTTAGCCTCTGCAAGCTCTTTCTGACCAGGGAATGGGAGTGGCATCATTACAGGAGGTCCCTCCGAGCCACGCCGCCTCTGCCATGCCTCCTCTGCCACACTGCAGCCTCCTGCGTGTGGGCAGGGATGTTGCACAGGGGCCTGCGTGAAGGCTGTGAAAGCCACGAGGTCTCGTGGATGAGAATGCCCATCTCCTGATGACCCTCACCAGGTTTTTGTGAGTGCAGGGAAATCAGGGAAAGACCAGGAGGAGCAGAAGGCAGCGTGGCAGGCTGGGGTTCCCGGGGCCAACCCCAGGGCAGGAGCCACAGCAATGGAGTGCTCCCCTCGCCCCAGACTGGGTGTTCTCCACAGAGGACTTGCTCTCTCACTCCCAACAGTCCTCAGCAGACCTTCTGGCTTTATTTGGGGAAGGAGGACAACAGGACAGAGGTAGAGTGAGGTCATAGGGCTGGTCACAAGGGTCTGGCCCTTGGCTCTCTCCACCGCACTGGCTCATCCCCCTGCACCTGGCAGGGAATGCTGGCACCTCTAGAACTCAGTCCCCGCCCCTTCTCACCTCACTCCACGTGCCCCAAGTGATCCCACCTGTACCATGGCTTTAAGTACTGCCAACTGGCAATCCTTAGATGACACTCAGGTCTCTACCTCCAGCCCTGACTCCGCCCCTGAGAGGCAGGCCTGGGCCTCTGATGGCCTGGTTCCCTCTGGAGCTCAGCTGTTAATACTGCTCCTGGGATGACACCAATTTGGGGTGAATCCTGGCTTGGCCTTGAGCCAGTGATCCTGGCTAACTGCTTGCCCTCCTTCAGCCTCCTCAACTTCTTTTCTTTTTTAATTTTTAAATTTTTTCATTCTGTTGCCCAGGCTGGAGTGCAATGGCATCTTCTCAGTTCACTGCAGCCTCAAACTCCTGGTCTCAAGCAATTCTTCTACCTCAGCCTCCTGAGTAGCCAGGATTCCAGGTGTGCACCACCACACCTGGCTAATTTTGCTAGTTTCTGTAGAGATAGGGTCTCCCTATGTTGCCCAGGCTGGTCTTGAACTTCTGGACTCAAGCGATCCTCCCGCCTCAGCCTCCCAAAGTGCTGGGATTACAGGCATGCGCCACTGCTCCCGGCCCTCCTCAGCTTCTTCATCTGGAAAACCAGACAGGGCAGGCCAGCTGTGATGTGGCCCTGGGACAGTGTGTGGAAGAGGCCTGGCCCCTGGGAACATGCACAAAACAGTACCCACAAGGGTGCTGCTGGAATCCCTCTGACAGAGGCAGGTAAAGGGATTAGGAGGAGGGAGCTGCCCTTTCTCTCCCAGTTGTGGGCAGGGAAAGCTACTCTTCAATGCCTCTTTTCCAAGAAACCTGGGGGCTTGAGGACTGTGTCTCACAGGGCTGGGAGACTGAGAGGGAGACACTTGCTGTGTGGTCATCAATGCGCCGGAAGTCCAGGTACACGAGGTCAGGAAGGTAGGCACAGATGAACATCTTGTAATCCTCTGCCTCAGAGATAGGGTTCCCAGAGAGGCTGAGCGTCCGCAGGCATTTGAACCGCCGGAGGTAGACGATCTGGGGAGAAAAAGGGAGAACAGCCCATTTTCTTTCTTTTCTTTTCTTTTTTTTTTTAGATGGAGTCTCGCTCTGTCGCCCAGGCTGGAATGCAGTGGCGTGATCTCAGCTCACTGCAAACTCCACTTCCCGGGTTCACGCCATTCACCTGCCTCAGTCTCCCGAGTAGCTGGGACTACAGGCGCCCACCACCACGCCCGGCTAATATTTTTGATTTTTAGTAGAGATGGGGTTTCACTGTGTTAGCCAGGATGGTCTCGATCTCCTGACCTCGTGATCCACCCGCCTCGGCCTCCCAAAGTGCTGGGCTTACAGGCGTGAGCCACCGCGCCCGTCCGAGAAAGGCCCATTTTCTTGGCAGCCACAGAGTTGAAAACACAGCTGCACCTCCCTCCTCAGTACTCTTTCAGAGTCAGCCTGGCCACAGCACCATCAGCAGTGGGTGGTGTGACAGGCCGTGTGCAGGTATGGGGGTGTTCCAGGCTAGGAAGCAGTACCGAGACCTTCCATCAGAAATGGTCTTTCCAAAGAACCAGCAGACCGTGGTTCAGGTCTGCGGAACCACGTGGTGAGACCTTGAACGAGTTACCCAACATCTGTGAGCTTCGATGTCCACATCTGTAAAATGGATATAAGGATATCATGTGTGTTACAGGTGTTGTAAGGACCAAATGAAATAAACTATGAAAAGCATTGGCAGAGTGCCTGACACCTGTTCAGTAATGGTAGTTTTAGTTGCTGTTACTAGTATAGGCACACCCTTTTATTTTTTAAAAATCTTTTAAATTTAATTTAATTTTATTTTTTGAGATGAAGTCTTGCTCTGTCACCCAGGCTGGAGTGCAGAGGTGTGATCTTGGCTCACTGCAACCTCTGCCTCCCAGGTTCAAGTGATTCTCGTGCCTCAGCCTCCCCAGTAGCTGGGATTACAGGCACGTGCCACCATGCCTGGCTAATTTTTGTGTTTTTAGTAGATATGGGATTTTGCCATGTTGCTCAGGCTGGTCTCAAACTGTTGGGCTCAAGCGACCCACCCACCTCAGCCTCCCAAAGGGTTGGGATTATAGGCATGAGCTACCATGCCCAGCCCTATTTCATTTTTAAGTAGGGATGGGGTCTTGCTATGTTGACCAGGCTGGTCTTGAACTCGTGGTCACAATAAATCCTCCCACCTCAGCCTCTGCACCTGGCCAGGCATGCCTTTTTAGATTGTAAAGCCCCATGAAAGGTACAAATATCTTAAATTAAATGCAACCCAATTTATGGCTAACCTTGAATTCCCTGGATAACAGCCAGGGAAACATTCCACTACCTTTATTTATTCTCCCTACACTCTATTTTTAGTAAAATGGGGAAAACGTTAACTAGGTAGTTAATATTAGGTTGGTGCAAAAGTAATTGTAGTTTTTGCCATTAAAAGTAATGGCAAAAAAGTGTTTTAAAAAAGCAATATTTCGGCTGGGTGTGGTGGCTCACGCCTGTAATCTCAGCACTTGGGAGGCTGAGGCGGGGGAATCACAAGATCAGGAGATCGAGACCATTCTGGCTAACATGGTGAAATCCCGTCTCTACTAAAAATACAAAAAAAAATTAGCCAGGCGTTGTGGTGGGCACCTATATAGTCCCAGCTACTTGGAAGGCTGAGACAGGAGAATCGCTTGAACCTGGAAGGCAGAGGTTGCACAGAGCCAAGATTGCACCACTGTACTACAGCCTGGGTGACAGGGCGAGACTCCATCTCAAAAAAAACAAAAACAAAAAAAAAAACCTTCATTGGATAGCATCTAGACACTGTACTATGCAAAAGATAGAAAAAAAAATAGCATGCTTTTCTGAGTGAATTTCTTCCAGTCATTTATTCAACAAACACTATTAGTCACCTAGCAGGCCTCCAGCACCAGGTAGGTTATGAAGATACAGTGGGGAACAAGGCCCATGGGGTCCCTGCTCTTAGGGCAAAAGCTTATATTTTAGGAACGGGGGAAAAATGTTTTCTTTTTAATTTTTTTTTTTTGGATGGAGTTTTGCTCTTGTCACTCAGGTTGAAGAGCAGTGGTGTGATCTCAGCTCAATGCAACCTCCACCTCCTAGGTTCAAGCGATTCTCCTGTCTCAGCCTCGGGAGTAGCTGGGATTACAGGCACCCGCCACCACACCCGGCTCATTTTTATATTTTAGTAGAGACAGGGTTTTGCCATGTTGGCCAGGCTGGTCTCAAACTCCTGACCTCAAGTGATTCGCCTGCCTTGGCCTCCCAAAGTGCTGGGATTATAGGCGTGAGCCACTGGGCCCGGCCAAATGTTTAAAAAAGTAAATAAAATCATTATGGTTTGGGTTAAGTGCTATAAGGAACATCAAGATGGCACCCTGAGAGAAAATAACAGGGAGGCCTCTTTCAGTTAGGAGATTCAGAGGTCTCTCTGGGAAGGTGACATTTAATCTGAGACCTGAGGGAGCCAGCGCAGAAGAGCAGAGGAGAGCACATTCCTGGAAGCCAAGACAGCACAGGCAAAGGCCCTAGGCAGCAAAGAACTTGGCACATACCAGGCACTGAGCAAAAGCCAGGGTGGCTGCAGCATGGTGGGGAGGAGGCTGGGAAGAAGCTGAGATGGGAGTAGTGACAAGGTCAGGGGCTGATTCATGCAAGACCATGCAGGTCAAGAGTTTAGAATTTTTTATTTTATTTTTTTTAGCGGAGTCTCGCTCTGTTGCCTAGGCTGCAGGAGTTGCAGTGGCGCAACTTGGCTCACTGCAATCTCCACCTCCTAGGTTCACTGTCATTCTCCTGCCTGAGCCTCCCGAGTAGCTGAGATTACAGGCGCATGCCATCACACCTGGCTAATGTTTTTGTATTTTTATTAGAGACAAGGCTTTGCCATGTTGGCAGGGCTGTTCTTGAACTCCTGGCCTCAAGTGATCCGCCCTCCTTGGCCTCCCAAGGTGTTGGGATTACAGGCATGAGCCACTGAGCCCCTGCCTTCAGTTTGTTCTAAGGATGGTAGAAGCCAGTGGATTTTTTGTTTGTTTGTTTTCTTTTTTTTTCTTTGGAGATAGAGTCTCACTCTGTCGCCCAGGCTGGTGTGCAGTTGCAGTGGTGTGATTTCAGCTCACTGCAACCTCTGCCTCCCGGGTTCAAGTAATTCTCCTGCCTCAGCCTCCCAAGTAGCCAGGACTATAGGCGCACACCGCAACGCCTGGCTAGTTTTTTGTATTTTAGTACAGACGGGGTTTCACTGTGTTGCCCAGGCTGGTGTCAAACTCCTGAGCTCAGGCAATCTGCCCACCTTGGCCTCCAAAGTGCTAGGATAATAGGCTCTGCCCACCTCAGCCTCCAAAGTGCTGGGATTATAGGCGTGAGCCACTGCACCTGGCCACCATTGGAGTTTTAAGTGTGTATGGGTGGGGAGGCGGGGAGACAGGACCTGATTTAATTTTTAAGAGATCTCCCAGCAAGATTCCACAAAGTGTGTTGTAGAAGGTGAGAGGCGACAGGCTGCCTCATCATTGCTGGTGGCTTTGTAAATAGTTCCACTTCCACTTGGCAAGATCTGTCAAAATTTAAAATGCACATGCCCTTTGGCCTAGCAATTCCTCTCTAGTTTATCTTGCAGATGGCTTATCCAGGTACAAAGTGACCCCTGTTTAAGAACGTCCACTACAGACTGTGTGTAATGGCACTAGATTGGAAACAACCTTGACACCCACCTACAGGGAACTAGGAACCCACATCACGCTGCACCTGAGTGGTGGAATGAACCCGCGGAGAGGGCGAGCTGATGACTCAGGAGGAAAGGAGACACCAAAGGCAGGTGCTTGGAGGGTAGCTGGACAGATGTGACAATCATGCACAATGTTTAACACAAGACTCTTGGAAAGACACACATGTAACTTAGAAGCGGCTGGGGCCTCTGGAAGGGAAGGACAGAGGCCAGGAGTGAGTGAGCCTCTTTTCTGTGTGCCCTGCATTCTGCTTAAACATCTGTTTTTAATGCAATGAGCAGAAATTAACATAAGCCTAATAAATATATAAATGACAAGAAAGTACATAATGAGATGCCAGATAAACAGGGCAGATAAGGACTAAAATCAAAGATGCTTGGGGTTTGGAGCTAGTACCTGAGAAGTATCCGTCAGGACTCTCTGGGTCAGGTCATCAAGAGGGCGAGCGCCTGATTGGTGAAGAGCATCTAGGGTCTCCAGGGTCCCTGGGATGCGGCCAGACCTCGGGAGCACCTGACCCAGACATCTCAGCATTCCCCAGCAGCTTGTCCCCATGGGTCGTCTTCCATCCTCTTTCTCTCTGGGGATGGGCTTTACCAGCTTCTCCCATATTCCAGAGGGAATACCTGGCACCCAGCACCCCACTGGGAAAGGGTGATGGGATTTCCTCCTGCCCAGTCCCTGCAGGGGCAGGATGGGAGAAAGGCAAGAGTGGGGTGTCCCGGCAGGGCACAAGCACGTCTACCTCACACTGTCCATACCCTCTCATGCCCAGGCCTGGCCCTTCAGAGGGACAGGGCCTCAGCTCCATTAAACTTTCCAAATGTCCAGAGGAAAACAAACAGAGGAGATTCATTCACATGTGGGCCCTGGGGTGTAGGACCCACCAAGACAGGAACATCTGCTCAATCTAGAGTTTCAAGCAGCAAGGTTTGGAGTTGCTTGGGGTGAGCTCTTAATCTGAATGTTCTTGACTGTCATTTTCCATGCACTTACTACGTGCCAGGCCCTGTATCAAGCACAAAAGGTTCTCTAATGGGTCCATCTTCACAGCAACCCTATGGAGTAGGAACTACTATCATTCCCATTTTACAGGTGGGTAAATGGGCACCCAGAACTCAAAGTCACTGGCCGAAGGTCAGGCAGCTGGTAGGTGGCAGCATTGAGATCTGAACACAGGCTGACTAAATCTCAGCTCTCGAGTTCGCCTGTGCCCTCCATGCCTCGTCCAGACATCCTGCTGGCAAGCATTTGGCTTCCTTGCCCTTACAGGGCAGGGCAGGCTGGACAATCAGGACTTGAGCCCTGCAGAGGGTATTGGCTGGGTTTGGATGCTGCCTGTCTGGCATGCAGGGCAAACTTCTGAGACTGCACCACCTCTGTGGCTTGACCTGGCGGAACTGCCAGTGACAGCTCGGTGCTCCCACCCCAGGCTGTTCATGTAAGCCCAGCCTGGCCATCTCCCAGCCATGATGTTAGGCTGAGGGTCAGTGTAGACCCTGAGGTGGCTCGATCAGACTGAAGGGCCACTGTGAGAAGGGGAGTTCTTGCTCTCTCCATCCTGCTAGATGCAGACAAGGAAACCCGTGTCCTTGACTGCGACCATAAGAGAATCAAGCTCTGGGGAGATGCTGAGGACGGCAGAGCCCAGAGGCAGAAGGAACCCACGTCCTTGAAGCTCTGCTGATAAGCACCCCTTCCTTGCAGTGCCAATTATCACGCCACTAAATGCCCTTGTTGTTTGCCGCAGGGGCTCAGCTTACCTCCGGCTTCAGCTGTAGCCATGAGAGACCGTAGCTGGCAGTGTCCTACCTCATTACTCACTTTCTGCCTCAGAGATGTCTCTGAAGCCAAAGAAGCCCACCCAGCCCAAAAGCCAGGTGGCGAGGAAGCTAATCCCCCTGGGATCTCCCTCAGCTGGTGGGGGGATCCATGCCTCAGGCTCCTGTCCTTAGATGGTCACTTCTGGGAGGCATTCTGGACACTTCCGAGGCCCAGGGGAATCCTCCCTCATCACCTGCGGCAGCAGTCTCGGTGACACACCTGTGTGTTGGTTCTTCCCTGCCTTTCTTACTCCAGCTTCCTGAAGCCACCTCTCAAACCGGCCACCTGCATGCAAGGCCCTGCATGCAAACTCTGCTTCCAGCCAGTTTGGGACCAGCTTCCCTTACCTGCAGGTACAGTATCCTTTCTGGTGGAACTGTCCTGGGGTGACCCATTCTCACAATCCCCCTCAAACCCATCCTCACGGGGGTGGATTCCTTCCTAAATGTAGACCTGCCCCAAATACATCTCAGACAGAAGCCTCCTCAGCTCCCACTGCTTCTCTGGCCATCCTGACTGACTGTGGCGAGGCCCGGCCACATCCTGAGCCCCACCCTGCACCACACACCTTTGACCTCGTCCAGGGACCCTGTGCTCCTCAACGGCGAGTGCAGGCAGGCATTCCCAGTGTACCTCCAGGCCTTTGCTCACACCATTCCCTCCTCCTGGGAAGCCTTTTCCTTCTGCTGGATGGCAACTTCTAGTCATCTCTCAGTGAGTCTGCACCAAGTTCCCCTCATCCCAACACTCACAGGAAGGCCCTCAGCTACGACAGTCCTCCATTTGTTAGGAACATACTCCAGCCTGACACCGAACCAAATGCGTTACATTCATGGTCCCACTTGATTCCTGCGAGGGCCTGGGCAGGGGGGTCATGGCCATCGTCTCCATCTGACAGATGAGGAAACGGAGGCATAGAAGGCTTGACCCTTGGTTGGGTTTAGATGCTCCTGTCATGTGCAGGGCAAACTTCTGAGACTACAGGGGTTTGGTCCCGCTGGACAGCTGGTCACAACTGTGTGCTTACATGCCAGTCACAACTCAGTGCTTGACCCTCCCGGGCCACTCATCTAAGCCACCATGACCTGCAGCTGGGATCTGAACCCAGGCCACCTGACTGACCTAAGCAGAAAAGGAATCTTTAGAGGCTACTGGACAGCCCCCAGGGTTGGTGGGTTGCAGAAGCAAAAGCCAGGAGCCATCTGATGTATCGCCTCTGACACAGGACCCTTAAAGCTGCCACCACACCCCCAGCTGTGTCCACTGCCACTTGTGCACACCCCTAAGCCTCGGGGTGCCCTCCTACCATCCACAGGCCTTATTTTATTGTTCCTCGGGTCACTGGCTTCTTGTCTCCTTGTGTCTTGACTATGGGGGTGTGTGCTGGTCACTCCAAAGGGACCACATCTTGTCTGTCTCTGTTTCTAGTGAGCACGGGACATATGCCCAACATTAATAGGTACTTGTCTCAGCAAATGTTTGTTATATAAGTGCAAGATTCAGGGAAAGAACCGCTACTAATGTGGAGATTGTAAACTAGTGCTCTCCGATGAATTTTGTTGGGTTAAGCGTGGTATTTAAACATTAGCAAATCCCTCGTGGAGTAATCTGGATTCCTGGCTTTTCCAGGAAAATGAGAAGATCTGGAACACTCAGCCTGTACTTCCCCTCGCCACAAACTCCCACTCAACCCATGGCGCTCCAGGCCCTGCAGGTGTGTGTGAGGGCGGGCTGGGCGGCCACTCACGTTCATCATGTTGTCAATCTGGTTGTTGCCCAGCGACAACACCTGCAGCTTGACGAGGGCGTCCAGGGAGTCGATCTTGGAGATCCGGTTGTTGAACAAGCTCAGGTCCTCCAGGTTCACCAGTGTGTCCAGCCCCTCAATGGTCTCAATGTTATTGAAGGACAGATCTGGGAAGAAGAGAGGGTTGTGAGGGTCTGCTGCCTGGGTCAGGGGATGGGCTGTCCTGAAATAAAATCATCAGGGCTACCGAGTGCCCTGTGAGCCAGCACCAAGCTGCCAGGGCCGGAATTTGACTCACTATCTAATAGTTTGTGAATTTTTTAGAAGCGGGTGTGGATTCTTTCCTGCTGCCTTAAATGTTCACTGCCCTCTCCAGTTCTGCCAATCATCCTCCTGGCTGGGGACATGCGGGCAAGTACTGTTGTCTATGCTCTGTCATAGTTCTGGGAAGAAAATGCTAACCTGCAGGTCTGAAGCAGTGCCCTTGGGGGTCAGGGGTAGACAGTGGTGGAGTGTCCCCTTTCCTCACACTGTGGCATTTTAGCAAGACCACCTCCTGTCTGCTTTGCATTTACCAGTTTATCAAGCACTCATGTGTATGTCCTCTGACATCAGCCCTGAGTGGTAGTTTGGAATTTGTCTCCCTGTTTGATCATTTGGGAAGCAGAAGCTCAGAGAGACTCAGTGATTTGCCCAAAGCCACACAGCTAACCACGGTGGGGCCAGAGTTCATCTAAGGCTTCTCCCTGGACATGTGGTAGGTCAGTTTCTTCCAGCTCCCTCACAGCTGTCTCAGGCTCCCTCATCAACTGTAACCTCAACCCCAACCGAGACTTCAGACTAATTCCACATCTTTGGGAAAAAAAGTACCATCTTTTTTTTTTTTTTTTTTTTTTCGAGACAGGGTCTCACTCTGTTGCGCAGGCTGGAGTGCAGTGGTGCAATCACAGTTCATTGCATCCTTGACCTCCTGGGTTCAAGTGATCCCCCTGCTTCAGCCTCCTGAGTAGATGGGACCACGCGCCACCACATCCAGCTAATTTTTTAGAATTTTTCTTATAGAAACAGGCTCTCACCATATTGCCCAGGCTAGTCTCAAACTCCTGGGTTCAAGTGATCCTCCCACCTCGGCCTCCCAAAGTGGGGATTATAGGTGTGAGCCACCATGCCCGGCCTAAAAGTACTTTTTCCCCACCACAGGTTTTCAGGCAGGTGGGGCTGTTATCTTGTCCTGGAACACCAATGGCCTAGAAGCCAAAAATGAGCATTTTTCCTAGGCTTGGAAATATGAGCATGATAACCACAGTGATCACATTTAAAAGGTGATTTGCGGCTGGGTGTGGTGGCTCACACCTGTAATCCTAGCACTCTAGGAGGCTGAGGTGGGTGGATCACTTGGGGGATCAGGAGTTCAAGACCAGCCTGACCAACCTGGTGAAACCCTGTCTCTACTAAACATACAAAAATTATCTGGGCATGGTGGCACATGCCTGTAATCCCAGCTACTCAGGAGGCTGAGGCACGAGAACCACTTGAACCTTGGAGGTGGAGTGAGCCAAGATTGTGCCACTGTACTCCAGCCTAGGTGACGAAGTGAGACTTTGTGTCAAAAAAAAAAAAAAAAGTGATTTGGGAGTTGAGTTTAACCACATCCTAACTGAGCCTCCTCTGCATATGAGGGGATGCTCACCTGTTGACATTGAGAACAATGATAACTGTCCTTTCTCTATGCCAGGCCCTTTAAGTGCATTACCTTGTTTAATCCTCATAGCAGAGATATCATACCATTTTATAGATGAGGAAATGGAGATTCAAATGGGCCTTATGGTAATATGCTCAAGGTAGCGCAGCCCATAAAGGAATTGAGGTTCAGGTCAGGTGTGGTGGCTCACGACTATAATCCTGGCACTTTGGGAGGTGGAGGCAGGTAGATTGCTTGAGGCCAGCAACTGGAGATCAGCCTGGTCAATATGGCAAAACCCTGTTTCTACTAAAAATACAAAACATTAGCCAGGCATGGTGGCACACACCTGTAATCCCAGCTCCTTGGAAGGCTGAAGCATGAGAATCATTTGAACCCGGGAGACGGAGGCTGCAGTGAGCCGAGATTGTGCCACTGCACTCCAGCCTGGGCGACAGAGTGAGACTCTGTCTCAAAAAAAAAAAAGAAACTGAGGTTCACAGAGTGGACTATCTTGTGCAGAGTCAGTGTGTTGGCTGAGCTGGGGTTTGAACGGGGGTCTAACAAATGACAGGCCTGCACACTTCCTTCCCCACCATGCCACCGGGTTCTGTTCTTGGGAGGCTTAGCCCACCCACTAGTGGTGTGCTAGCAAGTGTTTACCAATGCGGGCTGAGGAAAACCCCTGATTTGAGGTGCTTGCTCATTTCTGTGGTGTAAATACTCCCACTGTGGCCAATTTCAAGCTACCAGCGTGGCATCCCTGGAAGCAAAGTTGGGAAGAGCTGTGTACAGCCAGTGCTAGCCAGCTCCAGCACATCCTCAGCCCCGTGCATGTCAGTGTGAGAGGTCATGCTGAACCATGGGAGTGCCACTTCCCTAACCCCCATCCTCAGCATCCCAGGGACCCAGCTTTTCTGGCTGTGGTTGGGTCCCTGGGCACCTAGTGCCATGGCTGGACAAAGACCAGCTTCTGACTATACTCTGAGGGGCAGCGTGACCTCTTACCAGAGCCTGCTGTCACTGCTCTAGCACCCCCATCCCAGGGAGCACTGGCTGTCAGTCCAGTGACCCTTGGAAGCATGGATGGCCACTGCAAGGGGTCGGGGGAATGAGCTGACTAGGAAGTGTGTGTGTAGGGGCGCCAAGTAGTAGGAAGATAAGCTTTTGTTAGGGAGGGAACCAAGACCAGTATTCAAGTTTCTCTCTGGGTAAGCAGACAGAAACAGGGGGCTGTCATGGGGCTCAGTGGCACTTGCTTTATGTCTGAGAGACAGCCAGGCCAGGGAGCTCCTGCTTAAAACCATGGCATTCAGGAATCAGCATTAATGGGTGCTAGGGTGCAGAGAAATGAGAAACGGGACGAGACCTGGGCCCAGGTGTCAGAGGACCTGGCTGTGGTTTGGTTCTGCTACCTGTAGCACGTGGCTCCATCAAGCTGGTCAGCCTCCCTGAGCCTCAGTTGCTGCATGTGTGAAATGGCAGCATAACCCTGCCTGTGGGTTTGCTGTGGGCTTGCAACTGTTAGCACAAAGGAGGTTGGGAGTGTTTGGCAAACTGGGAGGCTCATGATGCCCCAGGGTGCCCTTATTACCAGGAGACCACCTGATAGGATGGAGGGAATGTGGGCTGTGAGGTCAGACAGGCGTCAGGGTGAGTCCCAGCTCTGATACTTCTCGGTCGTGCAGCTTTGGGCAAGTGCCTGGGGCTCTCTGAGTCTCAGCTCCTCTTCTGTAGGTTGGGATTATAACAGATGCCCAACTCTTAGGATTAAAATGGGGGTTAAACAAGACAGTGCATAAGGAGCTCTCAGGCCCATCACCTTTTCCCTGCTAGGGGCCCACTGGCCCTCACCAGATGTGAGGATGCTCCTAAGAGGCCAGCAGAAGGAACACCTCATCAAAACCCTCCATGGCCTTGGCAGTGAGGCCTGATGCGGTGGCAGTGACCTTAGTTTGCTCATCTCTATGATGGAGATGCTGTGTGAACTGAAAGACTCATATGGAAAGCATACAGGCCCCACTTAGCATGTAGTTAAGTGCTTGAAACACACTAGCCTCTGTGACGATGATTCCTGGTTTGATCTGGGTCCCACCAGCCAATGATTACCTGTCGATGGTTATCTGTCAGCCTGAGTCTAGATTAAATAAGAGTCCACAGCTGCCCCTTTGTGCCCCATCCAGACAGAAAGTTTGGGCAGGTAAGAGCAGAATGTTCTGTGGTCCTGTGTCTGAGCACATCTTTGCTGCGTTTTGCCCAGCACAAGCCCTAGGCTTTTAAAAAATAGCAGCTTTCTTGCTCCCAGCAGGCAGAGCTTCTGCCGTACCCTGGCTAATGATGGCCCGGCAGCTGAGCGTCACATACAATTATTGTCTCCTGGGAAGGCAATAACCTTGGCAGGGTGTCACTTTTGATTAGGGTGGACACACACAGGAAAGGGCCTTACCCAGCCAGACCAGGTGTGTGAGGTTCTCCAGGCCCTCGATCTTCTCAATGATGTTATTGTCCAGCTGCAGCTTCCTCAAGTTCTCAAACTGCCAGAGGTTGTCTATGCGGAGGATGTCTGAAATAATGGAAGCTGATTCCAGCCTCAGGTTAGGGTCAGAGTTTTGGGCTAGTGTACTGGAGGAGTGAGGCAGAACCATACAAAAGGAATCTACCACTCTTCTGCCTTGCCCTGGAGTACGCAGGCACCCTGCAGATGTGGACTGAGCATCGAGGAACCTTGTGTCCCTATGAGGTGGGCGGGGATCGGTACTGCCACCCAGAGCCACAGAAAGACCTAATAGGTCTACTAGTGTGGGGCTAAGAAGTCGTTGGTGTGGGAGTGAACTGGACCTGGCCTGGGCAGGAGACTCGTTTGTGCTGTCTCTGAGGCCGGGCCAGGGCCTCTCCAGGAGGCTGGTTCACCTTGGGACACAGGACACAGGCAGAGGCCTTCCTTCCACAGTGTGATAAACAGAATGAAAACATGTGTCTCTGTTGGTGGGAGGGTTGATCACCTCGTTCAGCCTTTTTGGAGTGTTGTTTGGCAATGTTTATTGAAATATTTCAAGTCGGTGCCCTTTGACCTATAATTTCTCTACATGAAATCTGTCTCCACACTTGTGTATATGTCCAAAGAAATCCCAGGCCAGGCGCGGTGGCTCAAGCCTGTAATCCCAGCACTTTGGGAGGCCGAGGCGGGTGGATCACGAGGTCAGGAGATTGAGACTATCCTGGC